>NW_017805824.1:7126082-7269388 GCF_001891065.2 Hippocampus comes
TATATATATTTGTTTGTTTGTTTTTTTAGGGGGGGGGGGCTTCAAATCAAGGGGAGAACTTCTGTTCAAGCCCAGATGTGTGTGGAACACTGGTTTGTATAAAAAGCCATCCATGTCTCAAGTTGCCAAAAGCCACAGGCCGGGCACAAGACGATGGCAGCCAGCTAGATTAAGCGGCACCCACAATCGACTCTCTGTGACTGAGAGCCTCCACACCCTTCCATCACATGAAGAGCTGCTTTGACCGACTGAAGCCTGAAAAGTTCTTTGTGTAACATAGTTGATAACTGCACTGAATGAGCGTGAATGCAGGCTCCCATATAAACACACTCCACCACATTGCAGATGAGCTGACAAATGACTGAACATTTGAAATCTATGTTGCGCTTTTGATGGGTACGGCATCAATTAGTTCCCTAAATCACTCCATCGGGAATGCTGTTTCATTCTTGCATTGCTCTTGGAAGCGCAAGCTAGTTAACAGCTGCACTATAATCACAAAATTGCGCCTTGAGAAGATTTTCAGGTGAATTCATCACAAGCTGGATGTCCTCCAAAAAGACAGCAGAGAATAAATTAATGCCTGAGAGCTGCAGGATGCTGGCACACCAGGTAAGGTGCAATCAAACAAAGGTTATTAATCAGTTAAACTGCCATAATTTGTGACCTCCTTGGCTGCCAGGATGGAGACTCTGCTCACTATTACATTAACTATAAATTACAGGTACCTTATTTGCAGTTTTAGCTCACAATGAAATGATGATCTGGGCAAGTGTTGCCAACCTACTGAGACATAAATGCTTGTGATATGGATGTGATCTATTTGAGACTAACTTCTGGCATCACTGCTCATTGGAAGCAAGTTGTGCTATTTTGCCTAATTTTCTTCAAGACACAATTACCGGTAGTTAACCTCGTGCAATCAGCTACAATACCTATTCCTACTCGGTAAGGAAACAAATATCAACAAACACTTAAGAATGTCAAAATAAAACTGGTTCCATCCGTTCAAACTCCTGATTTCAAACTCCTCTTTGAGTGTGTTTTGTTTGTTCTGCTGCCACGTGTCAGCTCCAAGGAAGGCTCTTCTCTCCCAGAAGTCATTAAGCCTCACCATTACTCAATCACAGCAAAACAAGAAAGCTTGGTAAGCACAACAGCAGCGTAGCACAGCACACACAGACAATTAAAAAGTAATGCATTTGAGAAACAGGTGAACGAAAGACTGAGGTCTCCAAGTAGACATATTACAAGAACGTGAAACATGTAGGAATCTTCGGGTTCCAATGAAGTCTGGAAAAAACTCAGAAACTTTGAAACCTCCAACAGTTCAGCTTTTCGCAAGCTCCTTGCTCACCTCCTTGTTATCTTGAAAGAGCAAACAGAGACAATGGTGGGCTACACCCTGAAATGGTCACAGGCTAATATAATATTAGGCAATGAAGGTTATTAAATACAATGGTTATACACGTAGAAATAAATAATTCTTAAATCGGTTCAGCTATTTGAAATTGATTCTTACAGCTGTTGAGATCCGTAGTCTTATTTAAAATACAAAAATGATTTAAGAGTTTTTTTTTTTTTTTTTTTTCCCACAAAATGTTGGCGTGAAGAGCAGCACACATTTCTCTTTTATGCTCTCTGATTTCATGTTTGGACAATTCATATTTAAAACTTAATGCTGAGTGGAGCAGTGGTCGCCAACTACAGCTCAGCGGACCAGTGGCCATTTGAGAGAGAGAATAAAAAATAAAGAAAAGCACCACAGACAGTGAAACTCCTCTACAACGAAACCTACATGGGCGAAAATACCCCTAGTGTAAAAACATCATGCATTAAAACCATTCCCACTTTTCTGCTCCCCCTACAATGAAAAATCCCCCTGTTGCATAATACGAAAACTTTTTCTCTGTCCTTGCCTCGCAACGAGATTCACTACAACGAAAACAAGCCTTCCACAAAATTCAACCTCAGCCTACAGCGACTCCTACTGCTTAGCTTGGAAACGGCAACACCAAACACCACAGTGGCTTACACATGCGCAGTAGTACAGAAAGGATTAGTTATTGTTAGTTTCGGACGCGGCACGAACCTTGCATTGCTAAATTTGGTATAAAAACGGACCTTTGTAGACCAAGGTTTGAATAAAAGAAAAGCTTTAACACTTGAAGACAGGTAAAAGTAATAAAAATGAAAGATGGAGGAAGCAAAGTAAAAGACATTACGCAAGAAATTGATGTAAGTGAAAGTGAATGCTGATCGTAAATTTCGCAATTTCTTTCCCTTTTTTTCTTTCTACGCCGGCTGTATGAAGTGTCAAATAAGTGTATGCTCATACTTATGCACTATTGGAATAAAAATAGAGTACACATATGTTTGTGTGTGTGTGTGTGTGTGTGTGTGTGTGTTTACATCTGAGATAAATTTGCTGTCGTGAAAAATGTCTTGCTGCAAACATGATTTCGTTGTAGAGGAGTTTCACTGCATACAATACTTTGTAGGTTCATGAAAAAGACATTGCTTGGATGGCAGCATATGTTTCTCCAAAACCGGTATGTGCCTTCACAGATGCGTGAGTTACCCATGCCATTGGCATTAGACTAACACAGCCCCATGCCATCACGGACGCTGGCTTTTGCTTTGCGTCGTAGAACTTTAAGTTGTACTTACTGCTGTAGCGCCAAACTGTACTTAGTGACATTGTTTTTCTGAAGTGCTCCTGAGCACATGTGGTGACATCCTTTTTGCATTGATGTCGCATTTTGATCCATTGCCGCCTGAGGGATGGAATGTCACAGACATTCGATGTTGGTGTCAGCCTTGATGCTTACATGCAGTGATTTCTCCAGATTCTCTGAAACTTTTATATTATGGACTGTTGATGATGGAATCCCTAAACTCCTATGCAAGTGCATGATGAGGATCGTTGTCTTTAAAGTGTTCTATTTTTCTCTTGCAGTTGTTCACAAAGAGGTGTACCTCGCCTCATCTTTGCTTGTGAATAACTGAGCAATTCAGGGAAGCTCCTTTTATATGCAATCATGGCACGCACCTGTTTCCAATTAGCCTGCACACCTGTCGGATGTTGCAAACAGGTGTTTGATGAGGATTCCTCAACTTTCTCATTCTTTTTTGCCACCTGTTCCAACTTTTTACCAATTAATAATGATTTCATTTTAAAAAAAAAACAGTTTATCAGTTTGAACATTAAATATGTTGTCTCTTTTTGGTATTCAATTAAATATAGGTTGAACATTTTTATATTAACACAACATTCCGACTCCATTGGAATCGGGTTTGTATGTCAAATGTGTGCTCAAGTATTCAAAAACAAACAGCAGATACACACTAATTCTGCTATGCAGAAAAATGGGAGCATGGGAAATCTTGAAAGGTCCATTATTTCCACTGTGCAAATAATTGAGGCCTTGGCTGAAGCTGAACAACAATATGTACAAACCCTGCAACGCAACGTTTTTAACCAGATTGAATTACGAGCAAATTAGTCAACAGAAGCGCATTGTTGGATGAACTAAACGCCGATGGTCTTTTTACTGTGCCACAATAGGCAACTGAAAGTTTAATTTGGATCATACCACACAGCCCCATCTAACCCCCAACAGACGCGCCAGCAGATGTGACGCCGTCTACTCAGCAGATATTGATCAGTCGTCCCTTAACAATTACCCGCTCTAAACGGTGACAGTTTGCACAAATGATTTCAATAATTGATGTCATTTTGACCACCCCACCAAAGCCCTCTAAGCACAGACTTTGTAGCTGCAAAAGTGGCAGTACAATCTAGTTTTCATTGCGACAGTGGGGACGGGACATCATTACTCCACCTCTTACATCAAAAGCACTGAGCAGCACCGCACAGAGTGTTCACTCTCTACTATGACCGCCCAAAAAATGTCCAGTGGAGGAGGGGGATTCATTAGTGGAGCCGATGGATCAAAAACACTTGGCAAAGTACACAGTTATCCAAATCTCTTGATAGAGATCATTAGGACTTTATGCATACTCGAAGCTCATAAACAAATCACTGAACAGTAGTGTACAGTATATTCAATATGATAGACAGCAAGTTCCACTGCATGATGCTTTGCTTGGACATGTTATTGCCATTTTACCCAATGGAGTCAATCGTACGACACTCTCAAACCATATTTGTCAAATCTTGTCTTAAAATCCACAAAACAAAACAGTATTTAAAACCAGGTTGATTAACATATGGCCATGCTAGTCACTGTCATAGCTGCAAAATAATCAGAGTGATACTTGGGTCTGCTGCAGAGCGAGCCATGTGGCTGTAACCTAATGAGCTGTCATACCTTTGGTCAGTAGTCACCATGTCCCGTATCATGTGAGCTTTCAGAGAAAAAAAAACACTGAGGATAAAGTGACCCTAATTTATTAATTTTTATGGTCTAACGAGATTCATGCCGACTGTATTTTTCAGGCGCCATCGGTTGGGTGCATTCACGACAACAAAGGAGTGTCCCATTTCTCAGAGGAGTTGGTCTCACATTGGAGAACGATGCGAGCAAAGTACAGTCTGACGTGAGATCAACACTTTATCCCCCAAACTTGACACGATCAGGATTTTTGTGGCCAATCACAATTTTAAAAAAATACAATACTATTACTACTACTACTACTAATAATAATAATAATAACAATAATAAAAGATTGCCAATCACCGATCCAAGCGCAAGCTGGAGCAACATAAAACAATTTGGGTTTTTTTCACTGTGTAAAATGTGAAGTGACAGATTACCAATTTAATTGGTTCTATGAGCCCTTTTATAACCTGAAACACTCGCAAACCAACTGTTCCCATTGAAATAAATAGAAATACAATCACTCAATCAGTGCAAAAATTAAGTACCATAAGGCCGAGTCAGATGGCCCAAAATTCACAACAGGGTATCAATTGCAACCCTTCACGGTAACGGTATATATCGTGAAACAAAATTAAGTGCAAACGTATTTTTTTAATTCATAATAACTTCATAAATGATTGGTTTCTGAAAGGATGAAACAGTCCATTACAGAAGGGAAATTGGTCAAATAAATAATGATGAAATAAATATTAGGATAACATTTATGATGCAAAGCTCAAGCCACAATTCAAAGTTAGCACTCCCTGGTGCAATATAGGGCAAACAAAAACAGTACTGCTGATATTGTAAATAGAAACACTGTATAGTTGTCTTTCAGTTTAGTTGTCCACAATTTATTCAAAAATCTGTCTCCGTGGATTAATTAACCTCTGCCAATTCTGTTTTTAACCGTAGTAAAGAAAGCAAGGGCATTCAGTCAGTCAGCTTAATCATACCTCAAACGTCAAGGTGAACACTAAGCACTGGCAGTCAAATAACAAATAACTGCTTAATAAAACGGATTGGATTGTTTATGTGCGGTGTCGCTGATGGTGTAGTCGTACACTTGCCTGACTTGTATCCGGGCAGCGCGGGATCAGTTCGCACTCAGTGACGGTGTGAATGTGGGTGTGAATGGTTGTTTGTCTCATTATGTGCCCAGCGATTGACTGGCGACCAGTTCAGCATGTAGTCTGCTTTTTGCCCAAAGTGAGCTGGGAGAGGCTCCAGCACCCTCCTGCAACCCTGTTCAGGAAAAGCGTTTTTGAAAATGGATGGACGTTTCTGCACGAACAATAGTTGACTTTTTTTTTTCATCTTAATGTTTTATTTTTTCTCAAGTCACTTATAAACCTGCATGCTATTTTGCTGTTCGAAGTCGCATGCTCTAACTCTCTGCTGTAACGCAGTTACAGCCCAACCTATGTGACAAGTGTACCAAATCACCCAAGCAATTATTTCTGTTTCACGCCTGAATGTTTAGCTTTGCACTTAGCATGGCTCCTATTTGTCCTTCCTTTGTGATATCGCTATTACAGAAATGTTGCTTTTTCCCTGCCACAGAGGCGGCCATCAGTGGCGTGTGATCTGTTGACACCGGATGCAAAGAGAATTTTTACCTCCGTAGCTCCACATCATGGTTAACCACGTTATGGTAGCAGAGGTTCCGCAGAATAGTGTGCAACAACCATTCGAACAGCAAAAAAAAAAAAAAAAAAAAAAGGGATGTGGGCATAACAACTTTACTTTCAGTGATTTCCTTTACATGGATGATCCCTAACATTTAGCAGCGCTGCAAAAATAAATTGGATACGGAAAACATATTTTATTTCACAGAGGTCTTTTTCTACTTTCTCTGTGAATTGGCCATAAATGTTGGTCATTTTTGTCACATTGAGCATGAAGAGAGATACAAAGACGAAATGAACATGCATTCCAATGATTGGCCGGAAGGGTCCAAATCTCTCCCTTTGGGCAAATTCATACCTTAGGTTAAATATATAATTTATACAGCACACCCCAAAGTTATACTTTGACGCACCCGAACTTTCGATTCTGTCTTCTCATCAGTAGAGTCCAAAAAGAAGACCCGGGCTGACTAAAATACATCACTTATTGCCTGAGCACAGCTACATAAGGTTAAAGAAAACAAGAGACATGAATTCATAAATATTTAATTTCCTTTACAGTCTATACACAGGAACTGGCAAACAAACAAAAAATCACTACAATATCTAAAAGCACTTCACTTTGAAAACCAAAACAGGAAAGGCTGGAGAAGACCATCAGTGTGCCACTGAAAACAACAGTTGTTTAAAAAGGCTGCGGGCCATGTTACATCTAAAGTGTTATGGGTTAATAAGACCTTGTGCTTTTGCATAGTGCTGTGTAAAAGCAAAGAGGGTGGCCAAATGTTTACGCATTTCAGCAAGTTATTTGCATTGTCCGCTGGGAGACGATCAGCACACAAGTCAGTCCCAGCAGGATTACAGAGATAAGATAGGGCCTAAATGGATTTTACACTGCCAGCAGCAACTTGTTTACAAAAGCCAAACTTTTGAGGGGGAATGTTACTACAATTTGCAGGGAATTGAAAAGGGAGGAGTTGGAAGAATAGCAGCCACATTTCAACAGATTAAGCAGAACATTCATTAAAAGTGAGGCAATCCGTTGAATCTGTACCTGACCCAAGGGGACAAATTTGACTACAGCTCTGCCAACTTTAAGATATTATCTGGTGACTATGTAAGAATTTCAAGTGAACGTGTTGTGAATACACTGATTTTTGGGGGGAGGTGAGGATAATTACCCCATAATTAGTAATGTGAGATTCCTTCACTGCGTGTGGGTCCCAGTCCAATTCTCTGGAATCAATCAAACCTCCCAAAGGAACTCCCTGGTCCCCCTAATCTCCTGGTTTTATTACTTTCCAGACAGTCAGCCTGTTTCACCCTACCCCCATCTCCCTCTTTTGTATGGGTCTCCTACTGAACCAAGGAGGGGCCTTTTTCCTCTCTCTCTCTCTATCTCCCTTTCCACCACTGCAGAGGTCCACATGGAGGAGAGGGTCTTTCATCAGGCTCCATATGCAAAGCAGAGACCCGTCAATCCCAGGCATTTCTTCTTTAGGAAGCAAAACCAAGCCATTCCTTAGACATGAACAGCCTTTTCTCACACACAACCTTGGCTAAGCCCTGTAGACTTTTTCCAAACACATGATCAAACGGCTGCAACAACACAGTCAAGATGAGTACAGTATGTGATAGACTCCAAACAGGCATTTTCTGTCATTATTCCCAAAATGGCAACTGATTGCCAAATGTGACACGAGCTCAGGCTGCAATCAATAGCGCTCTGATATCTGACAATGGGGGGGGGGGGTGTTAAGTGACATTTCCCACAACAGAACACCACCAGTTGGACTGATGGTGAAAAGCTAATGAATTGCGAATGTGTTTATCCATCAGCTAAACGTGTATTGACACCCAGGTAATGAGATGTCTACTGGACTGATGGTTCCGCTTTCCTCTCTTGAAAGTGACTATTTCCATTGAGGGCAACACGTTGACGAACACAAAACACGTGTTTGGCTCGCATCCCACATTCAAAACAATATAACATTAGGTGGAGGATTTGGAAGACATCGCATCCAAATGTAGAATGGTGACGGGTCAAACAAGTCTACTTTTAAACTTGCCTATATGGTGAAAGGCTCCATGACCTGAACGCAACACAACCAGCGGCCATACCAGCTTTTCTCAGACAATATTGAGCGTTGTGTGTTCTCTCCGCGGGGTGTTGCGATTAAAGTTTCCACATTTCGGGATGGTCAAACGCAGCGACATTTCGAGAAAGAAAAAACGAGCGAGACTTGTACCTTTGTCGACATGCTTGGCCGCCGTGCTCCCCGTGCACAGAAAGGTGAGACAGGAGAGGAGAGAGAGGAGCAACAGAGCTCCCCGCTCGGCCATCACTTTTCACGAATAAATGTTGGCAGGCTTTCAGGAATCCCGGCTTTTGAACGAAATCCTTTTCGAAAAAAAATCCGTAAAATTCGCCAATAATAATCTAAAAAAAAAAAAGTTCAGAGGGGCAAACCGCGAAACCGCACGGGGAGCCAGGTACTTAGAAAAGAGTCTGGGTAAAACATGGAGCTGGGAAAGAGAGCGTCGCAGGTTATGCACACTCTTTTTGCAACTTGATCGAGGTTGAGGTCGGAAGAAAAAACACTCATCAATCCATGACTACGAAGGCGCAGCGCAAAGAAGAGCAGAGCGGGCGAGTGATGTCCAACACGTCGACCTCTCCACTCCAGTGTCGGCCGCGAGCACAAAACAAGAAGGGGCTAGTAAACGGTGAACTGAGACCCTGGAGAGAGCGAAATCTCGGCCGCAGCCAACTCGCCGCTCACGGTTGGGACGTGAGCGAGCAACGAGGAGAAGGAGGTGGTGGAGGAGGAGGACGAGGAGGAGGAGTAGGGCCGGAACCCCACTGGCTCACTGGAAAACGGGACGTGGAGCTTCACCAAAGTTTGGATCCTGGCGGCTGGTTCGGGCAACCACTAAAATGTGGTGAGGATATATTTTTGGAATTCAATTCAGGAGCCCTTCGGTTATTTGTTTCCTCTTAGTTCAAGCTAGTTTTGACTTTTTTTTCCCAAACTTAGTTAGTTATGCGATTTATTTTATTTTATTGCGGGTTTACCCGTTTTAATAATTATTTCATCCTTCGTTTTAGTGTTGTTTAAATTAGTTCTAGTAGGCCTATTTGGTTTTTTTTTTGTAAGATTGTATTTGGCGAATCCAAGATAAAGGAAGGTCAAAATAATTGTGTATGTTACAAAAAAAACTAAGCTGAAGGTACCATCTATCCATTATCTGATCCACTTATCCTCCCTGAGGTCACAGGTAGGCTGGAGCCTATCCTAGCTGTCTTTGGCACTGGGTGGGGTACACCCTGAGTTGGTTGCCAGAGGGCACACACAGATATTAAAAAAAAAAAAAACATTCCCACTCACAATTACACTTAGGGCCAATTTCGAGGGTTCCATTAATCTACCATGGATGATTTTTGAATGCAGGAGGAAACCAGAGTATCCAGAGAAAACCCACACAGGCACGGGAAGAACATGTAAACGCCACACAGGACGGCCGGGGCCGGATTCCAACCAATGACTTCCGCAGTGTGAAGCGGTCGTGCTACGCAGTCTACTACCATGCCGCCCAAGCTAAAGATACCATTTAAAAATGTGTACTAGCAACTAATGGATGAACAAACATCTGCAAACCAAATATGTAACATTCCACAAAACCTGAGGTGCAATAAGTATAGTGCTTCCAAGGTGCCTGGTCAAAATCACAGTAGCCAGGACATGCATGTACAATACATTTTACAGTAAAGTCAATTATGACAACCATATTGTAATGTGCTTGTATGTAGGCAAAATTTGACACAGTCACTCAGGCTCTTCAGTCGCTTTCTCCCCAAAGCGGTAACAGGATGCAAATTCATTCAAGAGCTGCCACAACTCACACCCAGTCTCTCAAACTGTTAAAAAAATGTGAGAGTTAATCATTTCACTGAGAAACATGTGCTTATTTCACATATCATCATTGTCATAGTTACACAAGTTCTATTATGATATATAAAACATACCAAAAGCCCCTGTCATATAATTACAATATCATATGGTTTAGTTCTTGAAATATCAAGGCCTTATTTTCACATCTGTAACTTGACTCAACAGATGACATTGCATGGTGGCTGGAAATCTGAAGAAAGGCTCAAGTAGTAAAAGTAGTCACCTCAGCGTCAGATAAAGTTGCTAAAATGCTCCCTGGGGCAGAGTGTATTGTATTTTGGCAAGGAATGAAAAAGACGCTAAAAGTGACAGTGAGGTTATGAATGCAAGGAGAAGCCACCCTTTTCTTGTCATTTGGCTGAAGTGTGAAAAGAATGAGGAAAAACAGGCCAAGTCAGTGTCAAGCCTGCATCAGGATGGAAAACAAAGTAAAACAAACTAAACAAAATATAGAAGAGCTCCCCCCGCTGGTATGAAAATCTCACAACATACTCAGCATGTGCATGAGTCGACCCTCTGTTTCGTTAATTACATTGGTCTGCGTCATGGCTCACATTTTAGGTCAGGCATGTTTTTGGCATTATATACACATGGGTATCTACATTAAAACATGCCATTTAAAAATGGCTTCATCCTCTTGTGTTTGTCTACAATTATGATTTATGTCCAATAGATTTAAGGCATTTTGTGTAACTTGAGCAGAACCTGCTACACATTTTAGTAGCTTAGCAGAACAAAGCTATGAATGATTCAGTGTTTCATCTGTAAGTCGCACCATGCTTTTCAGTTAATGCACAAGGTTGTCAAAAAAAGAGGAAAATAACAAATGCACCAAGAAAAGAATCAACAAAATGAGGAACTTCATGAAGTCCTGTCATGTTAATGTTACTACAACTATATATGCATATGCACATATTGATCAAGATTTTACTTTTTTGGAAATATACCACTCACAAAGAAAAGACAAATCATGATTTCTATTCATATTTCTTGGTGAGTTAGCAAGTGGAATAAATTTCAAAGCTTTGTTTTCATAGTTCATGTTTGAAAGTTATATTTGGTAAAGACCTGTGAATGACTGACGACCAGTCCAGAGTTTCCAGCTACAGTAGCATAGACCCCGGCTCACCCGTGACCTTGGTGAGGATAAGCATGAAAGAAAATGGATGGATGCTTGTTAAGACAGGTACTTCATTTTTAGTAGAACTTTTGGAAATGATACATAATAACATCAAATCAAAATTAAGTGTAATCCTCTCCTGTCATCAGCTATTCCTTGTTTCAAGTATTCCGTCCACATGACTTTTTTGTTGATTTTGAGCTTCTTGGACGAAATAATCTCAATTCAGCATTTCATACTCTTACATAACGGAGTTACAAACCAGAAGCATTGTTTACATATTGTTGGAGCTGATACTCTCAGGATAGTGACATAAGAAACACATCAGACAAATGATTCACCAAGAATAAAATTTAAGATCCATTTACAATGAATACTGTAAACAGGGTCCAAAAATAATTACGAGCGTAATTGACCATGAAATCAATACCCTTCCTTTGTTCCAACAACATTAAATCAATAGAGAAAATGCCTTGGAATGATCGTGCATCATAATATGTCATGAACCCAACAGAATTTCACATTCTGTACTCCCTATGCAATTGCTGTGAAGGGGGAGCTGCATACAGGATAGCAAACCATGATCGACATACTGTACCATACATATGTCCAGGTTTACGTTTAAGGCTTGAAGGCTTAAGGTGAAATTCTCATGGACGTTTCTTGAGTAAAGTCATGACTACAGAAATATATCGGTGAAAAACAGAATTTTTGCGTTTGGGAAGACTGATCATTTTAAAGTACGTTATACTTTGTAAACAACAATCATGAATGGATTTTTGTCAACAATATAATTTCAATATCAGAATCGCTGGATGGAAATTACAGTGGTGGACTCGCCTGTCTTGTGAGCGAGTAGCGCGGGATCGGTTCACACTCAGAGACGGTGTGGATGTGGCTGTGACTGGCTGTTTGCCTCTATTTGTGCCCTGTGACTGAACGTCGACCAGTTCAGGGTATAGTCTGCCTTCCGCCCGAAGTCAGCTGGGATAGGTTCCAGCACCCTCCTGCAACCCTGTTCAGGATAAGCGGTGGTGAGAATGGATGGAAGGATGGATTTCAATATCGACAGCCAGAATGCAAATCCTCCTTTTGACAGTGGTGTCAAAACCAGGTACAGAAGGTAAATCCTGCCACAGTTTGTCTTGACCTACAGGTGCCTCTACTCAACTGGCAGGTAAACGAGCTCGAGGCCCCAAAAATAAGCATGACGCAAGAGCTGGGTCTGAGCTTCCATTGAAACTGGACGAACTCACCAAGGCAATAAAGTCATTAAAAAAGTCACAAAACACCTGGCCTAATTGAGTTCTTTAAGAAATTTGAAACAAAAGTATCTGCAGTTTTGCTTGACATGTTTCATGACTCTCTCTCCGAGGGTCACAATTATTATTCTTTGGCTAAAGCAAGATAAAATCAAAACTGAATGTGGCTCGTCCCAGCCTGTATCCCTTTTAAATAGCAATATGAACATTTTGGCTACCGCTTTCGCGTTGCGCCGAGAAAATACAATACGCGATGTGATTTCTGTGGACCAAACTGGTTTTATCCTTGGACGACACTCATTCACCAACATCCAGAGACTCTTAAACACTATTTCCATAAATTAGACAAATAACTGGATGGCTCGTTGGACCCAAAGAAACTATTTTCAAGAGTTAAAGACTGCATATCCTCACTCAAAGTTGTATCTGTTCAAAAGATTTAAAGAGGCTGTGAGAACAAAGGAATGAGTTTGGAGGAAATATGGAACACGGTGCGGCGGATGTGGTGAACGAGTGCTTCATGTGCAAAAATACGCGTACGACAATTTAAGGTCTTGGACCGCAGTCACTTTTTTAAAGCAAGACTGAAAAAATATGGATGCAAGTTGTGATTGGTGTCAAACCAGCCCTGCCAATTTGACTCACATGCTCTGGTCGTGTCCAGCACTAACTTCGTACTGGTCTATGATTTTTTTTCCACACTAACCGAGGCACTGCGCACCAATTTACAACCCACTTCAGCAATGGCCATACTTGGTGTAGCCGATGGGAATGACCCTACATTTAGTAAAAGTCACAGGAACATAATTGCCTTTACGACATTACTTGCACATAGAAGGATACTGCTCCATTGGAAATCTAAACGGCCACCAAAACCATTTACGTGGGTGAGGGCCCTCATGCAGTTTATCAAATTGGAAAAGATAAAATAATCGCTCAGGGGATCTCGGGATAGATTCTTCTCTGTATGGAATCAAATGCTGACACACTTGAATGGACTCAAACCTATGGCTACTTGATGAGTGGTGTGGTCAATTTTGTTCCATCATTTTAAGCAACGTGACAGTACATAATGTATATATCATAATCATTTCACTGTTATTATATTTCCAACATATGTTTAATTCCTTGTCCCTTATTTAGTTCCTCTATTCAGTCGAGTGTCTCCTATTCTTCTCAGGTAAATGGGGGTGGGGGGGCATTCTTTTATGTACTGTAATGCTTTTTATGTGCTTGTACATGAATATGTGACCTCTATATGTACTATGTGAAAGCTTGATAAAAAGGATTGTTTAAAAAAATTTTTTAAAACATTAGACATCCATTCTAGCATGACGCAAAACTGCTCTACTGCATGATTTTCTCTTTATAAAGAGGCAATATAATAGAGTATTCCATGGTGGAGTTGCCAGTGAAAGTCAACTCATATTCACATGCCAATTAAGTAATGCACATTCGAATTCCTCAGATCAAATTCTTTGACAGTACTTTTCAGTTCATAGCCTGTTACAGTATTTGTATATCTATCTATCTCTCTCTCTCTCTCTCTCTCTCTCTCTCTCTCTCTCTCTCTCTCTCTCTCTATATATATATATCGAGGCCCCAAAAATAAGCATGACGCAAGAGCTGGGTCTGAGCTTCCATTGAAACTGGACGAACTCACCAAGGCAATAAAGTCATTAAAAAAGTCACAAAACACCTGGCCTAATTGAGTTCTTTAAGAAATTTGAAACAAAAGTATCTGCAGTTTTGCTTGACATGTTTCATGACTCTCTCTCCGAGGGTCACAATTATTCTTTTGCTAAAGCAAGATAAAATCAAAACTGAATGTGGCTCGTACCAGCCTGTATCCCTTTTAAATAGCAATATGAACATTTTGGCTACCGCTTTCGCGTTGCGCCGAGAAAATACAATACGCGATGTGATTTCTGTGGACCAAACTGGTTTTATCCTTGGACGACACTCATTCACCAACATCCAGAGACTCTTAAACACTATTTCCATAAATTAGACAAATAACTGGATGGCTCGTTGGACCCAAAGAAACTATTTTCAAGAGTTAAAGACTGCATATCCTCACTCAAAGTTGTATCTGTTCAAAAGATTTAAAGAGGCTGTGAGAACAAAGGAATGAGTTTGGAGGAAATATGGAACACGGTGCGGCGGATGGTGAACGAGAGTGCTTCATGTGCAAAAATACGCGTACGACAATTTAAGGTCTTGGACCGCAGTCACTTTTCTAAAGCAAGACTGGAAAAAATATGGATGCAAGTTGTGATTGGTGTCAAACCAGCCCTGCCAATTTGACTCACATGCTCTGGTCGTGTCCAGCACTAACTTCGTACTGGTCTATGATTTTTTTTCCACACTAACCGAGGCACTGCGCACCAATTTACAACCCACTTCAGCAATGGCCATACTTGGTGTAGCCGATGGGAATGACCCTACATTTAGTAAAAGTCACAGGAACATAATTGCCTTTACGACATTACTTGCACATAGAAGGATACTGCTCCATTGGAAATCTAAACGGCCACCAAAACCATTTACGTGGGTGAGGGCCCTCATGCAGTTTATCAAATTGGAAAAGATAAAATAATCGCTCAGGGGATCTCGGGATAGATTCTTCTCTGTATGGAATCAAATGCTGACACACTTGAATGGACTCAAACCTATGGCTACTTGATGAGTGGTGTGGTCAATTTTGTTCCATCATTTTAAGCAACGTGACAGTACATAATGTATATATCATAATCATTTCACTGTTATTATATTTCCAACATATGTTTAATTCCTTGTCCCTTATTTAGTTCCTCTATTCAGTCGAGTGTCTCCTATTCTTCTCAGGTAAATGGGGGTGGGGGGGCATTCTTTTATGTACTGTAATGCTTTTTATGTGCTTGTACATGAATATGTGACCTCTATATGTACTATGTGAAAGCTTGATAAAAAGGATTGTTTAAAAAAATTTTTTAAAACATTAGACATCCATTCTAGCATGACGCAAAACTGCTCTACTGCATGATTTTCTCTTTATAAAGAGGCAATATAATAGAGTATTCCATGGTGGAGTTGCCAGTGAAAGTCAACTCATATTCACATGCCAATTAAGTAATGCACATTCGAATTCCTCAGATCAAATTCTTTGACAGTACTTTTCAGTTCATAGCCTGTTACAGTATTTGTATATCTATCTATCTCTCTCTCTCTCTCTCTCTCTCTCTCTCTCTCTCTCTCTCTCTCTCTCTATATATATATATCAGGTGGCACGGTGATCGATTGGTTGTACAGTGCATCAATGGAAGGCAGTGTATTGCTCTGTGCAGATAGCATGGTCAGTGCCCAGTCGATAAGAGGTCGGAGGCATTGGATGGAACAAACCATTTTTGAGACAAAGGTGGTGCTGTATTTTTGTTGTAAAAATATTTTTTTCTCAACCAAGTACTGTATGGCTATGCGCTTTTCTAACTCATTTAAAAAGGACATAATTTAATAAATAATAATGATGATTCTTACAACAATTTTCGAGGTGCTGGGATTCCATTGAGGGGCACCCCTAAAATGGTGTAGAAACCCTTTTGATCCTCAGCCACGAAGCACAAAAGAGCAGCTTGAAGCTCAATCAACGATGAAGTGAGTCAACGGGACAGCAATATTCAACGCAGGGGTGTAGACCGCTGTGAATGTGATGTGTTTAATGTAAGTGGTTTATTTTCTGCAGCCCAACGTCTGTCTACCACTGAGGTTAAGTGTCATAACTTTAATTTACAGACTTGTCTCATCCTCGCATGAGCCCAGTTTAACTCCCCCACACAACTTCTGACGAACATTTTCCTTGTCTATAATTTGTTCAGAGAAATTCAGTTCTCCTTAAAAATGTCCCACCCATATGAAATCACAAAGGTTAACCTTAAAAATGTCCGCCTGAAAACGGTCCATACTCCACAGTAAAGATGGCCGCAGTGGCACGTCTTCCTGGAAAAAATTCACACACTGCACAAAACATACTGGACGTGTATTCCAGAACACAGTCACAGACACATGCTCTCAGACATGGGCACAGCTCTCCAGCACACAGCACTTCTCAGGGCGTCGCTGAAACAATGCAGCGTCCAGCAAACTGAATACTTTTAGCATCCCCCTAACAACAATGGTAGTAAATGAACAAAATAAATGTTACAAAACAATTACCATCATCACCACTATTATATCATACTATAGAAAGTTGTCCGCACACTGCTCGAAATACATCTTTATTTACATGGTAAATGGAACACATAATCAACACGGAGTGTATCGAACTCAATCATACTTTTGAGATATCGCCCCGTCCAGTTATGCAGGTTATACACATTCTGATTTTTTGAGACCCCACACGATGAAGAAAAAAAACAATCCGCAAATGGCTTGCTGCTCTTACTGTAGAATGTGTGCCGTACTCAAGACGACCAACACACAAGTAACCATACCTCAGTCGCAAGTCTCTTACCCACACCTGATGTCTGTCATTGTATTGATGCCAGAAAATACAAAGAAGACAGAAGAGCTGTAGAAGAAGAAACAGAAGAACTTAATCTAACTCCTATCTGGTAGCTACACTGGAGTTGCCAAACTCTTCCCCTTATTTGGCTGAATACCTTGGGAGACATGTTATACAAACACTGAACAAAAACAGATGCTCTTGTATTGTGTCGGGCAACAACACAAGCATCAGATTGTTTCCAAATCGGTTATTGTTATGTCTCACACACAATCACAAAGTCCATAGCACGGCTCAACCGAGTGTTGATCAAATATCTTGAACAGGTGTAACATTTATGATTGCCGGCCTGATTGTTTTCCGAGCAGACTGACAAAAATAATAAAAATACAAAATTAAACACACTGCACACCACCCGAAAACATTTCGGACTAATTCCTTAGACACGTTCAACTATGGCAGCCCGGTGGTTCAACTGGTCAGCGCGTCGGCCTCACGGTGCAGAGGTACAGGGTTCGATTTTGGCTCTGGCTGTTCTGTGTCCATGTTCCCCCCGTGCCTGCGTGGGTTTTCTCCGGATGCTTCGGTTTCCTCCCACATTCCAAAAACATGCGTTGCAGGTTAATGGAACACTCTAAATTGTCCCTTGGTGGTTGTTCGTCTATGTGTGCCCTGCGATTGGCTGGCAACCAGTTCAGGGTGTACTTCCCGAAGACGGCTGGGATAGGCTCCAGCATTCCCCGCGACCCGTGTGAGGATAAGCGGGTCAGCACATGGATGGATGGATGGACATTCAACGATCGGGCCTTCGTTGACTTTGATCAGGAAAGGGAAATTGGGCCCGAAAGTGGCATGAGTACCCAAGTTTACAGTGTCTGAATACTTTGAGGCTTTTTTACAGTGATTAAACTTTATATTGCTTCCCAAGGAGGATTAAATTGGTGTTCTTTGACTATCATATGATTGGGCCAATGCGACATCCTTTCTTTTCCACATTACTTCTTGGCAGCTTGATGGTGACCGCAGTTTACTGGTGTGCTTGAAATGTCAGTGCCTTTTAATGAATATCTAGTCCAAGCTATTAAGTCTAACAGTTCTTGGTTGGCCAAATCTTTTCACACTGCAACAGAGCCATTTCTGTGCATATTTCACAGGCAGGCGTGAGCGATTCTTTCTCTGGCTCATTTGCTCAATATGGTCAAGAACGGGACCTTGCACTCCAAAGGCCATATGCAGTAGGTACATTCAAGCGCGATCGTGAAAGAGCAAAGACATTTTACAAGCGTGATGATGGGGAGAAAGGAATAAGTAATTTGTTAAATTGTCTGGCTTCTTTAAATGAATTCCACAATGCTCAATAATGCCGCCTTGAGTCCTCTGCCCACATTCCCCTCCTTCTCCATTCGACTTCATCTTGGGGAGGCGGACGCATCCTTATCATCCCAGCAGGGCGCTCTCTGCACGGAGACACTGGCCTTATAAATGGTGGCGTATAAACATGGACTTCAAAATGAATACTCTATGTGGTGTGGAATTTGCCATGGAGGCTGCTTTGAGTTACTGCCATTTAAATATGTTTAAAGAGACCAACTGTGGAGGCCCCTGCATTTTCCTGTGCTTTATGAGTAAATATTTACACATTTTGGCAAACCTTGTTGATACATAAAAATTCTAAACATCCTGCTGTTATTGTGATGAGGGCTGGTGTATGTTATGACTTGTACGGTGTTGTTCCAAACCCAATCAGTTTTTCATTCCTATTTTGACAACTTCTTGCATTCGCTCTCTCGCTCCAGATGGGCTGGGTTTGTAATTCACGTTGCTATGAAAGGGTGTCTTTCTATCGCTCATAATGAGCATCTTTCAGATGAGTTGAAGTCACTTAAGGGGCTGTCTCGGCAACACATGAAGCCTTCCAAAGATGTGCAACCGCAGGCTGCCTTCCCTCTGGCTCACCTCCCACCTTCCCCTTCAGCCTCGGCTCTTGTGGTTAAGGGCTTTCTTCCTGCCAAAGGAGGTTGACTGTTGTTTCTGGAATTGCCAAGGCCACTTACATGGGCTCTATCAATCAACACGGACTGCAAATCCTTAAAAAGAGCCAGGGATCTCCAGTAAATCGAAAATATGAAGTAGCACCTAATGTTCCGCGCCTTTTTTTCATTTTTATCTCTTTGGCCTGACACAAATGCAGAGGGTATCGAGTCTTTTTGATGGTCTATGGCCAATTTTACTCACACATTTTCTGTTATTGGCCCATTTTACAGTTCAGCGTGAATGTGTGGCCACAAGGTTGCTGTGTAATGGTTTGTCCAAGATGAATGATCATAGGAGGTGACCGGTGGACGGGCCTCATTGAGTATATGCCGTCCAGTCTGACAATGAAATGGAAAAATGCCATTTTGCAAGAATGGGAAATAGGGATGCCACGTGACAGGGAAGGACAACGAGTAAAGGGCCCGCCAACAGGGAAGCAAAATACCACAATCTGTTCTGGCAGAACAGATTGAAACGATTACTGTGAAGGGAACGTTCGGTTTAGGAATTTTTTTTTCTCCTCCCCTTCGCCTCAGATTCATCTGACAAGGTGGATTTTCTGAAGTGATGAATCTCAAGGGTTACGGCGGTTACTGCAAAATCCTGCTTTGCTGTGTATTGCATCTCAGATGATATTTGGTTCCCTGAGTTATGCCACATGTGATGAAGATGAGGACTGATGATGAGATAATGACACTTTTTGGAAATTATATGTTGACTTCTGCATACTTACAACCTGAAGAGTACATGAAGAATGTTCTCAGTGCAATAAAACCCCATTCAAATTTCCTGTCCTGACTGAGGCACACTTGGTATTAGGTTGCTTTCAAATAGGGAAAAAAAAAGCAATAATGCTTTCGTGCTGGTCAGTAAATCAAATCAACGCAAAATGGAATGTACACATTACAGACAATCTAGACCGTTTTTTACCAACACAAGTGCCACTACGCCATAAATGAGCCTGACGGTGTCAAACTCCAAAACAATGGTCAGTTAAAACATAGCAGACATAGCAGTTTTGTCTGATATGCTGCATTAATACTGTAGGTTGTATTTTAGCATGAGTTCAACCTTGCTAGCTGAAAACATAATTAAACAAAAACCAAAATACTGTAATCAAATATCATTAGATGATAATTAACTGCCTTTACTGTGAAAAAAAAAATACACTTTGTATGTCGTCTGTTCTGTTAAATAATGATTACTCTCCATCATATAAATGTGCTAAAAATATATTGTTTACTGCATATAAGTCGTTTATAAAGGGTATTTTGGATATCTGTAGCCATATAGCAAAATTGTTTGTTTTTTTTTCATTTTTTTGGCCAAATTGTGATATCTGCATAACTTTACACTCATCCCACTGCTGCATCATTCGACTTTTCTTCCTACATCCTTGGCCAATCACAACACTTATCAGAATCCAAAAACATTATCTGCTCAAGTTCTCTTTGACCTTGGCAGTGTTCATGCTAAAGATGGGCACTTTACCCTATTTTGCCAGTCCGTCCTCCATCCTCTGTCCACGACTTGGGCACCCTTCTGTAATCGTCTCTCCGTCCTTATTTGGAAAATAATCGTCTTTCGTCCCCGTCCTTTTTAAAGCGCTTAAAAATATAGGGGGAAAAAAAGACCAGTGAGACAAGTACATAATGTTCGCAGACTGGCAACCATTGTTTTCATTGCTTTTAAATTACCAGTTTAAAGCAGTGGTATTGACAAAAAAGATAATTGTCGAGTAATTAAACATTTTATTAACGTAGTTTATTTCAACAAATTTCAAACTGTTATTCTACTGTACAAAAAAAATGTATAATAAAATAACACAATGAACTATTGAGAAATGGGCCAATCAGGAATAAGAAATATGCCTTATAATGCCAACATAATACTTTTTAAGTTATAATCCGACAAATGGCGTTAGCATCATTGCTACTTGCAAATGTGACTGAGCAAATGATGATAATTTGATGATGATGTTTAACTGCTTATTCTTTCATTTATTGGCGGATTCTGTTTATATCAACTTGCAAATCAATGTTAGAAGAGGGACTCAGATTGGCTAGAGTCCCATTTCCGCCACGTTTTATGGAGTCAATTTGCTCACAGCTCGCAGGTCTGTCTCTGTGCAGCCCGCTCCCAAATGGGCGAGGCCCGGTACCGGTCCGCAGACAGGTGGTTGGGAACCCCTGGTGTATAGAGCTTAAAGTCCCTTGCTGACGTATCAGTGGCTTAGTAGTTTCCATGTTAATGCTTTCGTAGCAGCACCGATAGGGCAGAGTGATTTCTTTCCCATCAGTGCGTTACAAACCAATGTTCTGATTGAAGCTAAAATGATTTGAAATTAAAACGACCTGAAACATCCTGAGGCAAACTCAGCACAGAACACGACATGCCATAGCAACATACCACACAATAAAGCATTAACTCCTGATGACCCATTACATTGCATTACCTTTGTATGCCTGCATCCTCTCCAATAGTCATTTATCCGTGCTCTGTAATTAGGTCTGCCTGCAAAATAAAGAAGAAAAAAAATAGGTCGATTTGTTTACCCTGATGTTTCTAACTCATTATGCCTGTAAAATATCCCCTCCAGAGAGAGATCCTGCATGTGGTCTATAAGCATGAGTTGCCAAGGTTGCATTCATCAGTGATTGATGGTTATGTATACCTTATTTTCAAATTGGGTATCAATCATGAAGTAAATCCATGGCAATTGTAACCACTGTAGAGGTGTTTCAGCACTGTAGCAGTGTTGCATTTTTAAGGACTGTGCATAATGCTTTTAAAGTCAAGGTTGGCTTTTGAGGAGACTTTTGAATATACAATATACAGTATATCAACGGCACACATCAGCCTTGATGACTTGCTCTGCATTTCCAGGATTCCTCTGTGGCTTGTTATTGACGTTATACATCCAGAACATTAGTAAGTATACACACACACACACACACACACACACACACACACACACACACACACACACACACACACACACACACACACACACATACACACACACACACACGCACGGACAAAATGTATACATAAAAACGAAATGAAAATAACCCAATGAAAATCAGACAATACTTTCTTCCATGAAGTCCACTCTAGCTAGCTCAAACAATGACGAATGATGCCATCTGACAATGATGTAACTTGACCATAGCATTCACCTTTAATTCCTTTGGAGGTTGTTCTGGGCACTTTTGTTTCCATTTGTATTATCCGTATCTTCAAATTGTCATCAATTTTCCTCCTGCGGCCACATCCAGGAACGTTGGCTACATTACCGTGGATCTTAAATTTATGAATCATATGTGCACCGCTGTCACAGGAATATTTCACCATGACTCGTGTGTTTTTAAAAACTGATGAAAGGTAGAAAAGGGCCCACTGCTTCAGGCTCACCCTCCACACCCCTCCAATTCATTAATTCACGGGGTACACACATTCTGTGATTGATACGTGACAAAAACGTTTGTATTTTCCTTCTTCCCGGTGAAAAAAATTGGCGGATGATATTGGTAATATGGCATTTAAATAGTAAAGTTTTGGGTGATTCATGATGGGAATTAGAGAAGTATTTACCGGTACTTACAAATTGGGGCCGTCGGTCTAGCCTGCAAGCTCGAAGCCCTTCATCATTGTAACATGTAGTCCGGATGATTTTGGCACGTTTCTTTGTAATTGTTATTTAACATGAATAAGTTCTGCAGTGACTATGATCCAAAACAGTCGCCATCCCTTCCCTTCGAGTCCTGTTTGAAACTGACCACGCTAAAACCAACAATCAAATATCCAGCCAGTGACCTGTCTCATTTAGATCAGACGACCAACAGCGGGTCTGTTGAATATATTGTGACGAGTTATCAACTTACCAGTCAACTTACCGGCCAACAGATTTCTGTATTTCTCAACTGGGGCGTCTCTTGCTCTCTCTCCCCCCGCATCAAAATGGAATCCTGTAAAAGAATCCAAAAGAATACCTGTAATCTGATGATGTGATTTTATTCTGTAACGCTAATGGATTACAATTTTTTTTTTTTTTTTTAATTCCGGAATGTGTAACGCCGTTACTCCCCAACCCTGGTTGTATGCATCGAAAAAGTGCTAAAATGCTGGAAATACATAATAAAGTAAATGAAAGAACGTCATCAAGCCTCAGGTGAAGCTGGAGGAAGTGAAACAGATGGCCACCCACCATGTGTGCACTTCTGCTCAAGGTTTAATCCACCCGGTTCACTGGGCTTTGTTAGTGTGTGGCTGTGGCCTCAGTCTTCACAGTGTATCCTGCATTGCTGGCACTGATCTGGCCATGTCAGATGATTGTGCGGCTGATTGAACATGTTGAATCAGGGAGATCGGTGGTGAGAAAAATCACTCTCACTAGCTTCAACCAAACACAGGTTGAATAAAAAAAGCAAAAAAACACCCACATGGCTTAAATAATCATATTGGCTTGTCTTATTGAAGAGATTTTCTTGTTACTTAAATACAACCCCTTGTCAGAAATTATGGAATCACCAGTCGCAGAGGATGTTTGTTGACTTGATTAATTTTGCTGAAAAAAAAAAAAAAAGGAGATCATAAACATGACAAAACTAGTGTCATTTCAAATGGTAACTTTCTGGCTAGAAGAAATCCAAAGATTTTTTTTTTTTAAATGTGGTTGGAACAGTTACTTGTTTAGACGTAGCAGAGGGAAAAAAATGTGGATTCGTTCAATTCTGAGGAAAAAAAAAATGGAATCATTGGGGGAGAAAAACAACAAAAGAACTCTTCAACAAACCACTGGATGTTTGTTGCACCACCTCTGGCTTTTATAACACCAGTCTCAGAGGCATGAACTGATAAGATAAGATAAGAAAACCTTTATTAGTCTCGCAATGGAGAAATTCCCAATTCACAGCAGCAAAGTTATGAATGGAAGAAGTAGAACAACAAAATATAGGAGCTGCTGGAAAGGCAGCCACTCACGCGGCGCCATCTTGAAGTCAAAATAACAAAAATGAGTGATAAAAAGTACTCTCCCTCAATCTGGCTCCAACTTTCTCTGAATGATTTTCCCAGATCAGCTATGCAGGTTCAATCCTTGTCATGGACCATTTTCTTCAACTTCCACCAAAAAAACTCATTTGGAGTAAGATCTGGACGACCATATTTGCAGGCCATGACATTGACCTTTGTAGGTGTCTTTCTTCAAGGAATGATTTCACAGTTTTTACTCCATGGTTAGATGCATTATCACCTCCAAAAAAGATTTCATCATCTCCTAATGTCCTTTCAGATGATGGAATCAGAAAAATGTCCAAGATGTCAACGTGAACTTGTACTTTCTTCCAGTTCGGTCACAGACGTTGACTCCAAAATCCTTCCATTTGTTTTACTAAGCATTTTCTGTTTTCTGTCTTGAGGCTTTGATGTTTTCCTTGGTCGACCAGTACGCTTGCCTTTAACAACCTTCCGCCATGTTGTTTGCACTTGGTCCAGATCATTGGCATTTCTAGATATTTTTACCTGGGGTAAGGTGTGGGTGGCTGGAGGTTCAGGCGGGAGGGTGGAAGTAAAATGCATTTGTTTTTTGTCCACAGACTATATCATAGCCTTATCGCGCCCGTTGACACGCCACTGATCAGACCGTTTTGTGGCTCAGTTGCTCTGGTTGCTAAAACCTTCCACTCACAGTTGATCATGGGATATCTCCTACTGTAACCCCGTCAAACAACCTTTTCTTGACAAGGCAGCCTGCCTCCTATACTTGGGCCCAACCGTAACTCCTGAATTCAATTATTTGCAGGCCTGACCCAATACTTGTGTCAATTTAGTGTATCGTCACAAATGCCCATGCATATTAATGAGTGAAGAGTCAATAGAACTAAAATAACGTACTTTTCTTTTTCATGTTATGTTTCTCAGTCGAGGTACAGTTTCTTTCATTGTCATCTTCAATAACGATTAGGAATGAAATGTTTTCGACTTCACATGAGATGGCTTTGCTTGAAGTGCCACATCTGTAAGCAGTGTGGCTCACAGCTTGTCTCAACTGGCTTCTTGTTGACAGAATAGCACCTGCATAGCTGCACTGCTAACACCTCCCATTAATGGTTAAGAATGCAGAGATGCCATTCTGATCATTTCCGCAAACCAGTCAACATTATCTGAGGGATACACATGTTGGCAGAGGACAGGCATGATAATAATATGCATAAACAACATTTAGGTGGGCTTCCATGGCAATACGTAAATGAGGGTGTTGTCACATACTGTTGATGAATACATTTGGTGTGATACTATGAACACACCCAAAACCATGTGAGACTGTGCAATTATAGCACATTTGCTGCACCAGCTGCTGTATAAATGTGCGGTGTGACAACACTCCCAGGAGATTGAGCCGTAACTGCTTTTGAAATACAGCCTAGATATATTTTCACACTTCAGGTTGTGTAAAAAGAAGATTAAGTCAGTGGGTCGATTGGATGCTGCTGAAATACAATATTGAAATTGCATCACAGAATGACATGACACCACGGAAAGTTGCTGAACGCCAGTCAAGGCCATTGCTTGTATGCAAGGATGTGACTGCAATAGTATATCAAAAAGGCAACAAAAAATTGAATATATGGCGATGAAAGAAAAGAAATATGGATTATATATATATATATATATATATATATAAACAAACAGTATCGTTCTGGCGTGGTGAAGAAGATTTACCGGTCCATGGTTGTGAGCTGTCGGTAAAGACCGAAAGAACAATATCCCAGCTTCAAGTGGCCAAAATGACTTTGCTCCGCAGGGTACCTAGGCTCTCTACCTTAGAGATAGGGTGAGAAGCTTGGTCATCCGGGAGAGAGTCAGAGTCGAGCTGCTGCTCCTCCAAATTGAGAGAAGCCAACTGAGGAGGCTCTGATTAGATGCCGCCTTGTTGAGGTGTTCGGGGTACGTCCCACTGGCAGGACACGCTAGAGAGACAACTGTATGTCTCCCAGATGGCCTAGGATTACCTTGGGATCCCTCCGGAAGTGTTCGAAGACGGGACTGGGGAGAGGCAAGTCTCGACTACCCTGCTGAGGCTGCTGCCTTTGCGACCTGACCCCAGATGAGTGGTAGAAAATTTGGACGATGGATGGATGGATGGATGGATGGATGGATGGATGGATGGAAAGACCAGAACCTGACATGGCACATTTTTGTAATTCTAGTAAAGTAATCTAGCAAAAATATAATTGCACTTCCCTCAATGAATGTATGGCATTTCTTTGGAGCTGGTCTGTTTCCACAATGACTGACTGGAAAGAATCGACTGTATCTGAAGTGGCAGGAAACAAATCCTAACAGTTTTGTGAACTCACACAGGGTCTTCGAGAAGCTTCTTTTACCACCAGGGACTCTTATCACACACTCTCTCTTGACACTTTGTGTGACACTTGCGAAAAAAACTGCAAATTAAACCATTTATAAACCCAAGACAACTTACTTGTACAAGTGGAATGTTGGATCAGTCATTTGTCTGACTTATTGAGGTTTCTTATTCTGACAAAGTTGGATCAAAACATATCATGGTCTGGATCTTTCTTTTAACAGTAAAACAAGTGCACACGCTTGCAAAGCACTGCTATCAGACACATCCATATTTTAAGATACGTTTTGGTAATTCATGGCCTGAAAATATTCAATTATTTACATCAGTTCACTAAGAAATTTAAATGATCAGCGACGCAAAGACAGCAGTTTAGTTTATTGATATGAAGGAAAAAAAGAGAATACTGACATCGTTCTAAGTGCTTCCAAAAAAGTAAAAAGAAAAGTCACTAAATTCTTCCAATTGCTTTTGATCAGCGCTTGACTCACTTCACCATGTTTGTTAATGAATGACTGTTGAAATATTGAATAATTTAAACATTAAGACAGATGGCATGCTCAGTTTTTAAATCTAAAATAGTATTTACTGGTTTAAATAATTTCTTTTGGAAAACATTTAAACATAATAAATCTGCACAGACTTCTAAGGGTGTATTCACACCAGAAAAGTCCTTCGGTCTGCCGGTTTTCTCCGGACCAAAAGCGGATTAAATTTTTTTCGTTTGGTGCAGTTTGTATTCACACTGTACTTTTTGAAATATATTTTGTAAAGACATGGAGGCGTGTGACGATCGGTGCTCCCATTGAACAGAAATGACGAGGGTGGCACATTGAGCAAAAGCCCGGAAATGGAGGAATATGTGGAATTCCTACGTGCTCTATTCCTGCTCTGCATATTTGTGTTATTATTAGAACTGAAAAACAATTCTGAGTCCCAAGAGCAGCTCAATCAACGGCGCTATCGCGACGCTGTGTTCTAAATTTTTGGAACAGCATCGGCGATTACCTGCCATAACCCGTTGGAGCTTATGCCCTGACCCACAACATGCTGGCAGCGTCGTGGCTAAACAAAAGATGAAGGATCAGGTATATTCACTAAGGGCTATTGATCCCAGGATGCCGAGCGACCATGGCTTGTTTAACCCAAAAAGTCATATGTATCTTATAGTTGGTGCGGATCGGCTGTGGTTTGTATCTTTAGAATCACCTGAAAAAAAAAAAAAAACAAAAACAAAAACAAAAAAAAAAAAAACTAAAATAGAGGTTTGTGCAAGGGACACATCTTGGGTTTCCCTTGGAAATGACCAGTCTTGGGTGTACCTTGCCTCTTTTCCGTAGGATTGGCTCCAACTCACCCGCAACCCTAATGTGGGCAAGCACAATAGAAAATAGATGGATGTAAAATGGTATAGTCTATTTCTAATAAAGACTTGGCTCTTATAACACAGTACATTGGTGATGTGCCTCTGAGAAATCAGGGAAATCACCGAAGGTGCAATTTGGGTTCCCACTGAACAGGTAGGCAAGCACCAGCCCCTCCAGGTGTCCCTCGACAGGACATTCGTGATGATCAGTGGAGGCCTACTTGGCTGAGTACCATCCACTTCCAAAAGTGCTGACTGAGCCAGGGAGATGGCGGCGGGTTGCCAAGGCACCGAGCCATGCCTCTGACAGTTTTGCCAGGTGGGACCGAGTATCGGAAGATGGCCAAGTGATATGTGTAGCCATTTTCACAAAACAACTGAAAGCCCCACTTTGAATGGTACAAAGACGTGGGTGCCATGAAACACACCTAAACACAGAAACATTTAGCAAATTAGTAAAATCTGAAAGACTGAACAACAATGTTAGACTCATAACATCTTCAGAATTAACTAAATTACCACCGCAGACAAGTGTCCAAAAGCATACTATAATCTGTGTCCATTCGTCATAATAGCTGACAGCACAGCACTTATTTGCACAACTTGCGGACAATGATTCATCATGATTATTGAGAAGAAAAAGAGACCAACAGAAATATAAAGTTACAGAAAGTTAGTACTGTTGACATCTCCAAGGTGTGATCAGTCAGGAACTCTGGCCGTTTAATGATCACAGGCACCTCTGCCTGAATCATCAGAGATAATATGCAAATTCTTGAAAAACGTCAGTGCAAGGTACCCCTTGCTGACATATTAGCAAACAATGTTGATCTTCCGAGCTCATCAGAATTTGCCCAATGATGGATTTTGTAACTGTCACCAAGGCCAAGCTCAGTGGACTATTGAAATTCTCACCTGGGTTTGTCTGTTACCAACTTTTATGTTCGTGACTATTCATGATGGTTTGTGGAGGCATGAGCAAAATTTTAAAAAAGCACAAAAAAACCCCAAAAACATTTTGACGTTGGTCTGGCTCGAACAGGGATGCCAAAATCCTTTTTGTCACGGGCCACATCATAGGTATTGTTTTGCTTGGAAGGCAATTATGACTTCTTCTTTTCCTTTCAGCTTTTCCCTTCAGGGGTCGCCAGAGCGAATCAGTTGCCTCCATCTAACCCTGTTTTGTGCATCCTCTTCTCTCACACCAGCGGCACCATGTCCTCTTTCACTACATCCATAAACCTCCTCTTTGGTCTTCCTCTCGGCCTCCTGCCTGGCAGTTCAAGACTCAGCATCCTTCTCCCTATATATTCACTCTCATGTCCAAACCATCTCAGTATGGCCTCTCTGACTTTCTCTCCAAAACCTCTAACATGAGTTGTCCCTCTGATGTACTCATTCTCGATCCTATCCAACCTGGTCACTCCCAAAGCGAACCTCAACATCTGGTCTCACCGCAGTTTTATACACCTTTCCTTTCATCTTAGCTGAAACTCTTCTCTCGCACATCACACCTGACACTTTTCTCCAGCCGTTCCAGCATGCCTATACACACTTCTTCAAGGCAATTGTGACTGTGAACATGTATAAAAGTCTGATCAACTTATATTATCAGATACATGCAACAAACAAAAAATGTTTACAATATCTCAATGCAATCTCAAAGACTCAAAAGTCAGAAAGACACATTTCAATATTTTAGCACGAACCATTCAGTCCACATACAGATTTGCATTCGTGGGCCACATAAAATGACATGATGGGCCAGATCTGTCCCCAGGCCTTGAATTTGACACCAATGGGCTGGAGGATCCCGGATTTCTGAAAACTCAGATCCATTGAAACGTTGTACACACATACCAATAATTTGATCATATTGAAGCGTTCTCCCTACATTCCGATTAAATCGGCAAACACCCAATTGTCGCTCAGCAATATCATCTTGACCAGGTAGTTCTCCGATGGTGTGGAGTGTGTTGAGAGCGATTTTGTCTTCCTTGTGGTGATAGACTTGTGAAGCATGTTATACAAACACTCAACACCACAAGTCGCCCCTCTATTTGCGTCTGGCAACAGCGCATGCTTCAGGTTGCTTCCTAAATGGCGATTGTTAGGTTGTAATTACAGAGACTGTGCGATTGTAAATTCTTAACATTAACAATTGTTGGCACCACGAGCAGATAAGGAACACAAAATCACTCTCATTACACTCCACAACTATGATAAGGGAGAAATTTACTTAAGTGAGGAGTCATTTAAAAGAGCATTTATAACCAAGCACAATCTGAATTACTTAGCATCATGAGGGTCACGAGGGGTGATGGAGCCGATCCCAACTTTCTTTGGACAGTAGGTGGGGGGCACCCTGAACTGGTTCCTAGCCAATCACTAGGCACACAGAGACAAAGAACCATTCACACTCACAATCACACCCAGGGGTAATGTGTTCAATTAATCTGCCATGCATGTTTTTGGAATGTCGGGGGAAACCAGAGCACCCGGAGAAAAGCCACGCAGGCATGAGGAGAACATGCAGACTCCACACAGGAAGGCCGGAGCCCAAATTGGAAACCTGGACCTTTGTACTGTGAGGCAGATGTACTAACCGGTCGACCACCGTGGCGCCAGACCATTTATAACGAAAAGAAAAATCAAATGTGTTGTTTAGAACTTCTCTTCACATTACATTTGTTGTGCAAATATATATCTGGAGTTGTTTTGCGCCTGGGACTTGTTCCTATCAGGTCCATTTCAAGTTTTATAGAATCTTTGTTCTTTTCAAGGGTCACTCACTTTGGGAATGGGGGACGGGATTTTTTCTCAACTGGTAAGGAACAATTACAGAAATAATGCACATAGATAGGCAACCAACCATTTACACTTTCCCTCAAATGTGTGGACAATAGACAAGTCTAGACAATTTTACTGTATTTACTACACTTGTATTGAACTGGGGGGAGCTGGAGAAGACCCACACAAGTACAAGGAGAACATCAAGTCTACTATACCGCTATTATAACAGATTGTGAAAAAGATTGAAAAAAAAAAAAAGATTGGTCCCAGTTTGAGCACATCATTCTTCTACTGAAAGCATTGAGGAAGCAAAATGTCTCATTTTACAAAGGAAATTCATTTCCCCCCTGCTAAATCCAGATTATATTGTCAAAACATAATTATCATATGGATTACTATCGAGGCTTTTGGAAAGTATGCTTTTGCGAAGATGTCTTTTGAACGCGCAGAGTGCAAGCATTAGCATGAAAGGTTTGGCATGTGGCTACATGAGCATCGAAGTTGGCAGGATTTGTGCTTACATTTTTCAAAGACGCCTGTTCCTTTGGTGGCATATAAAGACTGCACTCAAAATAGAAAATAGAAGCATCTGCAGTCCTCATTAATCCCGCTTGTTTGTAGGTGTGTTGAGTTAAAAAAAAAAAAGGGACATAGCAGCTTGACGCTGTTCTATTCATCAATGATGATTGTGATCCCCATCTGTACAGTACATTGCAGTACAGTACAAGACAGTGCAGTAAATGTCCCAGAAGGTTTTTTGCAATTTACATATTTTGACACTAGAATAATGATGTTAATTTATGCTTTTAAATACTGACTACACTCATTTTTTGTTTGGCCTCAAGCCAACATTGGGGAGTGTAGATAAAAACGCTTTTTAGATGACATTCTTCAGACAGTATTTTTCGATTTTCTGGTAAAACTTTTTTGGTTTGTGACTCATTCTAATAATTTGGCAGTTCAGAGTAGGATGGCATCAAAGCACATCCAATAAAAGTCTGAAAAAATTCCCACTGCCATAGGACAAGGGTTCTCTGGGAGAGAGAAAAAAAAAAAGCGTGCTCTCTGAGATGTGTCTGCGGTTTCAATTTACACTCCCAAACTAAAATGTAAGCAGTGGAATATACTGCACATGGTGATTAAATTCATGATGTTTTGTCAACTGTGAGTGGAAGAAAGTAAAATAGGGAGTTGGAAATTGTAATTGTAATAGGATGCAAACCACATACACCAGCTACATATCACCTTGTTTTCAGTGGCTGGGTACCCATGGACTGACTTCTGATTGCTTCGCAGGTGACACCACTTTGTAGGTGGGCTATCTGGAGCAAAGTAGCACACACAACTGATGAAATATACCAGATCACTCCGCACTCCTCTCAGAATGGACAAGTCTCAGCAACTGTATTATTATAATTTTTTTTTTTTTGTACAAATCCATGTTAAATGTCAAGTCAAATGACTTGAACATTTGTCAAGTGGAAACAGGAATTGTCGTAATTCAAACTAAAAAAAAGAAGCCATCACACATCTGGCTGGCCGTCTGCATGTTAAGTCTACACGAGGCAAAGAGCCAAATTGAAACAATTCCTCATCTGGACTGTTGAGTTGACTGATGAGGTGTAGTGCGGCAACCACGGCCCTACTCAGCTCTCCGCGTTTTCCAAAAATAACATACACACACAGTGACATGTTTGTGCTGAGAGAGAGCCTTAACTTGATGTAGGCATTGCACAACATGGCACTATGGCCGAGGGGCAGAGTGCCCTATGGTACATTCCACAGAGAGCTCCATTGTATACAAGCCGGTGGGGTTATAAGGCATGCGAGTGGTTGTAAAACACAGCAATCACCAATAGTGGTATAACCTGACACAGATTGAACTCAGGAACCGCCAAATAACGTCGCGGCAACACTGATGAACACTGTTCTTTATTTTTAAAGGAGTAAAGTGGCAAAAAAAACCCAAAACAAAACAAAAAACACTCAACCAATGTCACTCATTATTGTTTCGTTTGCCTTGTACAATTCATCAGCGCCGTGTGCAGCTTTCACGATTGCCTTAAATGGCCAACGCCACTTAATGAGGCACTGGGAGGCCTGTTATATTTCAGGGGGTTGTGCAGTATTTATGGCAAATTTGTCAAAATGACTTCCTTTCCCAGGTCCATGCTGCTGGCCTTTACTTTTTCATGAACCTCTATTTGGCAAGACCTTGGCGACAGCTCACCTAAATCCGTCTTAAATTACCCCGTAGGACTGACTGGAAGCCACTCAACCTCCATCTTCTCCTACTTTCCAACCCCAGTGCCTCCAAAAGGAACATTTTCAAAATGAGGGTGCAGCTTCAGCTCAAAATGGGAGGCAGCTGCAGGGCTCCCCGTCCAGCACATCCCTTTTAATTTATGGGAAGAAACTTGCTACACTGATCCAACGAGCTCCACGTCGTGTGTGAGGTTTTCAATCAATGATAAGCCTGACATATCCGTATAAGAAATTTTGGTCTCGTAAGACGGGGTTGTCTGCGTCAAAGTGATGAAAAGACCTGTCAAGGTCAAGCAAATTTAACATTTCACTTTTCCTTTCCTTGCTTGTAAGAGGCACTTTCTGTTTGTGTTTAGGTCGTGAAGTCCAAAACCCATCATCGGCTCATGATTGGCGGATCACCACATGCAAAAACCATCAATCACACGTGTGAATGCGTTCATATTGCTGAATCCTGACAGGATTTTTCTCCTTCCCTTGCAGCATGACATTTCTCCGCTCTCTTGCCTCCCCGCTGTCATAATGACGGCAACCTGCGGAGCGTCGCAGGATGCTTATACGTTCTCAATGACTTATCTTGCTGGCATTGGTGGAAGACTCGGTGTGATAAACAGGAAATGATGAATGGGAATTCTCAGTGCTCCACATAAAAATCTGGAAAGTACGCTAATTTATTGCACTTTTGCCAGAATTCAGCTGACCGAAGATGTCTGACAAGAGAGTTGGGGTATTCTCAAGCATAGAGATAAAACTGATTTTTTAAAAAAAGGGGAGCTGTCGGTAAAACATTTTTCATTGTCAACAAAAAGCTGAAGGCAAAATGCAAATACTTAATTCAGGTACTATGGAAGTTAGCGAATTGAAAATTGAGTTGAGGAAGTCAAGTATTGAAGGGACTCGTGTTTTTTGTGCATTGATCTGTGCATTAATAATGGCCGATACCAAGCCAAAAAAACTGTGTTTTGGTGGTCATTTGAATAGTTGGAAGGTGCGAATCTGGATGACTTACCGATTTGAATGTTGGTCGAAATGCCTTGAATGCTAATTGAAAATGAACCCAGTCCAGCTGTGAGGTCTGCAGACTCGGGTCAATTTAGTGGAGCCCACAGTTCAAAGCAAACCGAGACCAAAGAACCATTCAGACTGTCACTGAGGGGAAACTTAATCCACATTGCCTGTAACAAAATCACATGAAAATGAACCACTACACCGTCAGCGACCATATGAAGTATATTCTGCTGTCATAAAAAGAGAACCTTTGTAATTTAATAATGAAAATGAGACAGTATGCCCTAAACACGACGGGGAAATGTATTGCTCTCAGTGCATGGCTGCCATGTTTATGGAGTGCCATAAATAATGCTTCACTTTGTTTCTCATTGTCTCACTCTCATTGGTCAGAGGAGTGCTCCTGGGGCTGGATTTGAGTGGATCATAAATAAAGAGAGCTCAATGCACTCATTCTAAATGTAAATGCAAATGAAAAAAAAAAAGAAAGCTGCCCTGTGTTTGAGTGGTGATCAGTCCAGGCTGCCCCCCCCCCTCCCCAACCCCAACCTTTCACCCAATGGGTATGTTTGCGGAAGAACAATTAAGTAAACGTTGCTAGTCCTCTTTATTTATTTATTAATCTATCTATCTGGATTTTTGAAAAGTTCAGTGTCCAGATGGTTTTAAGAAACTATATGCTAATTACCATTGACCCGCGAAAATGCCAAATGCCAAAATGATCAAGCTTTGGTTGAAAATGAATGAAAAGCAAGCACAAGTGTTTACTTTAAAGCTTCAGGACTGACAGACTGAATACTGTACAACCATCTGACCCACAAGGCAGTTAACATTATTAAAAAAAAATACCATTCAGACCTTCGACTTTTTGAAGATGTTTCTAATCGAATTTTCGCCCTTCAATGGCGGCCTTGCTTCCCTTGTTTGTCGTCTGAGAACAAGCGTGGCGCATGTAAGAAATCCATGGAAAGCTTTGTCGTTCCTCATTTTCCCTATGGTTGTTACGTATGCGGCACACTCACACACACAAGCGTGCCCGCAAGCACATACGCACACAAGCCACACACTTGATATCTGTGCTGTCGACATACCTGCTGGGCTCAGATTACAAAGCCTTTGCCTTGCTCAGGGTAAAGCCCCTCAGGGAAACTGCATGGAAGGAAGTGAGCTGCCTCTCCAAACCCTTTTACCAATGTGGTAATAATGATCCGAGTGGTAGGAGCAACTGCAGCACAGAAAGAAGGTGAAACACATCCATTCGAAATGCGGGGACAAAGACGGCCAAACGGGCAGACTGACAGATTGATCAATCGATGGATAGTGTGATAAAATAACAGCAAACTGAAATACGGTCACAAGTAGCTATGTGGAAATATTGTTGCTATTAAATTGTCTTACGAAATGCAAAAATCTCACACCCAAATCCTTTGTCAAATGACATGGATGTATGTTTGTGTGTGTGTATGTGTGTGTGTGTGTGTGTGTGTGTGTGTGTGTGTGTAAATAGTCCATACGAAAAGGAAGATGACAGAGATGGGGAGAGAACGTGACCCTTGTGGCTTTGACCTGCTTTCACCACACACCATCAGTCATTATCGCCTTCCCCGCATCCTGGTGGCCAAATCACAGGAATGTTACAAAACTGAGGGTGGCAGACACATTACGGCCACCTTTATGCCACAATGACCAATTGTAAAAAACAAACGTTTTTTTGTACAGTGCTGTCTTGAAATACAACAGACCCAGCAAACAAGCTTTTTGTTTGGTGAGTTTTTATTTTTTGCTTGTAAGTAAAAAAAATGAGACTGTATGGTGGCAGTGAAGAACCCAACTCACTTCACAACAAGCAATAGTTTGGCAGCTCATGAACCATTCCTCCGAAAAACAGGCTTTAAACTGTTTCTTGCCACTCCCGGTATAAGTTTAATGTCAAATTCAACCTTAAACAGGGAGCATTACACTGTGTGTGGTTTATAAAACACCTCACCGCTTTGTCTTGCACCAGTCTGTTTAGCCTAATGCTCACAAACGATGCAAAATACAATAGATGGGCTACGGAAGAGCATCTGTCTTGACATGTTACAACACTTGAAGCAACAGATATCTGAACACAAACGTTAGACAGACAATATAACAGCACTCACATGCATATATTCTGAATCGTAGTAGAAGTTTTATGGCTGCAACACGGGCTAGAAAGCTGGGACAGGTGGCAAAAAAAAAAAAAAGAGACAAATGGTCTTTGTGTTTGCAACATCCCACAGGTGAACGGGCTACTTGGGAACAGGTGCGTGCCATGATTGGGTATGAAAGGCGTTTCCCTGAATTGCCCAGTCATTCACAGGCAAAGAGGGGCGAGGTTCACCTCTTTGCAAACAGCTCAGTGAGAAGATAAGCAAACAGTATAAGGGCAATGTTCCTCATCGTGCAATTGCAAGCAATTTGTGGATTTTGTCATCTGTGAACCATCATATCATCCAAACGTTCAGAGAATCTGGAGAAATTACTGCATGTACAGTAAAAGCGGCAGGGCTGAAAACCAACAGTGAATGCCCATGATCTTTGATCACTCAGGTGACGCTGCATCGAAAACTGTCATCGATGTGTAAGGATATCAGCGATTTGGCTCAGGAACACTTCAGAAAAACAATGCCTGTAAAGAGAGTTCGGCGTCTGTAAGCGCAACTTAAAACTCTGCTATGCAAAGGAAAAGCCATTTATCAACAAAACCCTTTGCTCATCCAAGATGGACTGATGCAAAGGGGAAAAATGTTCTGTGGTCTGACAAGTCCCCATTTCAAATTGTTTTTGGAAATTGTGGACGGCGCTTCCTCTGGGCCAAAGAGGAAAAGAACCATCCGTATTGTTACGGTGGTATAGGGCCAATGGCATGGGTAACTTGGACATCTATGACGGGAGCATTCATGGTGAAAGGTAAATACAGGCTTTGGAGAAACATATGCGGCTTATTTCAGTAAGACTAACTAAACCACATTCTGCACGTGTTACAATAACGTGGCTTGGTAGCAAAAGAGTGCAAGTACTCGACTGGCCTGCCTGCAGTCCAGACCTGTCTCAGTGAACATATGGGGTGCATTATGAAGCGCAAAATATGACAATGGAGACCCCCCGGACTGTTGAAGAGCAGAAGGCGTACATCAAGCAAGAATGGGAAAGAATTCCACCAACAAAGCTTCAACTATTAGTGTCCTCAGTTCCCAGATGTTTATCGAATTTTATTTTAAAAAAGGTGATGTAAGACAGTGGGAAACATGACCCAGTCCCAGCTTTTTTTGGAATGTGTTGCAGCCATAAAATGATAAGTTCATGATTATTTGTGAAAAACAATAACGCTGATCAGTGTGAACAGTAAATATCTTGGATTTGTAGTGTATTAAATTACAGTTAGGTTGAGCATGATTTCCAAATCATTCTATATTCTGTTTTTATTTTTGCTTAACACAAAGTCCCAACTTCATTGGAATTCGGGTTTGTAATAAATATTGCTAAAATGGCAGTGCGGGCACCTGCAGCGGCTCCTCTTGTTGTCTGTTTAAGAGGGAGGAAATTTCATCTGTGCTGTATGTTGCACATACTGCACATTTGACAATAAAGTTGTACTTGTCTTGACTTGAGTTGATATGTTCCAATATTACACATTATACTATTATTATGATTATTATTAAAACCTATTAACCTTAGCTTAATAAAGGTTGGAAAACTCTGGTGTAGTCTGCAATGTTGACGTCGTCAAAGCCACAAACTGCTTTTCTTCATATTAAAAAACAGGATTGTGTAAAAAGCTCCAATGACACAAATCAGGAGGAGAAAAGAATGTCTACGTCGAGGAAAAAAAAAGATCTTAATGCTTTTTAGGGTCCCACAACACAACATTATCAAACACCGCTCGCACGTAGGTAACATGATTGTGTTCATATATTCAAGACGGAGGAGTCATTTGAACATCTGCGAGTGGGCAAACAGATGCGGTGTCGTTTGAAATACGACATGATGTTTGCATGTCTTCGCAATGAACCGTGAGACAAATTGTTTCATAATTAAAGCCACACGGAACACCGACCATACACTCGTCTCTGGTGTGTAAATGAAGTCGTTGCCAATCACTCCGTGCCCTTGGTCAGCTAACTACATTCACAGTGCACACAAACAAACAAAGACATGTTTACAAGAAGGGAGAAATGTAAAGAAAGAACCCGGGCCCTGAAAGACAAATTGTATCGACGTGCTGTTCCCCTGACAGTCACCATTGCGGTCATTTGTGCGCTGACGAACGAGGCTCTTTACAGGACTGTGGGCAGCAATGGATGGTGCAGTGGGAAGGAGGAGATCTATGTGGCTCTTCCGTGCTCAGGTTTTAATACCTGTTGAGTGGACAGAGATTTAGTGAGCTTGAGTGCCGCAATCCCGGCTTAATGTTGTTCAGGTGCATCTCCGCTTGCAGGCTAAACTCGCCTCGGGGCTGCTGGCAATGAAAGCGACGGGGCTACGGCCAGCTGGGGAATCGTTTCGTGGAATCTGTCGTGAAGGAAGGGAAGAAAGGATAACCGCAGCAAACTTAGACAAGCCACATTCATAATTTAAAACCTCTCATCGAGCCTGTGTGTGTTATTGTATCCTTGCGTTTCCAGTCCTTGTACAAATATTCATGGTTTCCAGCAAGCGGAAGAAGCATTCGGAGAAACCCATGACAAACGTAAATCATAACTTTTTGCTGTGAGGCTAATAAAATGCTGGCAATGTTCCATTCTTTTTCTATATTGCTTGTCTATATTAGGGTCATGGCTAACTGGTGTCTATTCCATCAGGAGGAGGGGTACGAGCTGAACTGGTCCAGTGGCGTGTGAAGGTGTGCTGATGCCTGGAGCCAAGTACTGGTCAACAAATGGAGGGTGCGACTGGGAATCAATAATCAATCAACTCGGGGGTACAAATCGACTTCTCATGATCGGAAAGCATTAGTCGATGGTGGGGGTGGGCGGTTGCGGACAGAGAGTTGGATCCTTAAGTCAACGCTCCATTGGCCCCCTGCTCTGCACGCCACTGACCGTTGTCGAAGTTATTGATCACTAGCTTGTGGCAGGGCACATATACAACAGTCATTCATTTTCACATGATACTTTCAGGTAATTTACACTCATCAATTAACCTGCATGCTTTAGGAATTTGGGAGGAAGATTCAGATCCAGAGAACTAAACTAATCACTAATATATTGATTATGGTGGGGGCAATTCATTTGCAGCTTTCAGGTCCAAAGGCACATTTCAACACCAACTTACATTAAGACAGGGCCATATAAGATGGTGAGAAATAGACAATGAGATAGTTTGCAATGCAACACAATACAAACATTTCATATGACAGATAAAAAGAAGTGCAATTCGTTTTTAAAACATGTCAATGTTGAGCAGCTGAATGGCAGAAGGAAAAAAAAGACGAGGCCTGATTTACTAAAATCCTCAAAAGCGGGCACTAAATTCTATGTTCACTTTAACAGACTGCGTGTGCTGGTCAACGGTACTGGATGTATATATCTGCACATCATGCACAACTTGTGCCAAACTGATGTGGGATGGGCCAACAGCAATTGTCATCGTGTGCCGAAAAGACCCAGATGCAAGGAAATCCAGAGTTGGCAGGAGATTTGTCATACCGCTTGACTCTTGTTTCTGCCTGGCTCCAAAATTTCATTGTTGAAGATACGATATGTCAGAATAATTTTTGATTCTGGCATTTCATGATTGGAAAAGATTTTCTCACCCCAATGCCTCTCATTTTGTCTCTGCCTCCCCGTCCCTCATAATAACCGCAGTCATCATGAGACACGTTGCTGCTTTTCCACCTGGGTTTCAGGCGTGGTATTTTAAGCTGCAAATCACCCACCGCAATTCACCTCAGGGCTGAGAAATCGCATGGCGTGTGCTGAATTGATCTATTTACATATACTTCTCTCAGAATACGAAAACAAAAAGAAAAGCAAAAGAATTGTTTAGCCATTTTGCCTGTTTGGCATCTGTTTGACTTTGCATTCAAGCCTGCACTCATTTCGCATGCATAAAATTTCAGTAAATCAGGTCCTGAAAGTGTAGTTTGTCCACATCAGGCACACATGGGAATGATGGACCGAAGGGAATCAGTATCAGGAAATATTCTGTGGCTGCTCAGTTTTCTGGCTTTTTTTCAGCTACCGGATGACAACCCAAATCTCTGCCTGGCTCCGATTATTTTGGAGTACTTTGACAATGTTGTTTAGGCAGTTTCTTTCTTTTTTCTTTTTGTCACTGACAACACATTGAAGCAGCAGACAAAAGGTTTAAAGCTTCAAAAAAAAAAAATAAATAAATCGCATAAAACAGTATCAACAAAAAAATTTTGAACCTCAGTCCGTAACCACAACTGTGTTCAATTAAAACTTCAACTGCGAGCTGAAGACCATGTCAAGGTATGTCCATGATTAAAGGCGGAGTACCTGGTGAAAATGGGGAGAACATGCACATAGCTCGAGTGGAGCGCTTCCAACGGAGCTTTGGACTCGGGTTTCCCAACTGTCAGGCTTACATGCTTGCCATTATACTACCATATACCACCGTTGGCAATATCATTCCATATATATTATCATATATAATATTGGGGCGGCCCGGTATTCAAGTGGTTAGCACGTCGACCTCACAGTGCAGAGGTTGTGGCTTCGATCCCGGCTCCGGCCTTCCTGTGTGGAATTTGCATGTTTTCCCCATGCCTGTGTATGTTTTCTCCGGGTATTCCGGTTTCCTCCCACATTCCAGAAACATGCATGGCAGGCTGATTGAGCACTCTAAATTGTCCCTGGGTGTGAGTGTGAGTACGAATGGTTGTTCATCTGTGTGCCCTGCGATTGGCTGGCAACCGGTTCAGGGTGTCCCCCGCCTACTGCCCCATGACGGCTGGGATAGGCTCCAGCACCCCCAGCGACCCTTGTGAGGATAAAGCGGATCAGAAAATGAATGGATGGAAATATAATATTATTCAAAATAATGTAAAAAGCTAATGTATGTACTATGAAGGGCGTGCTGCTAAACGTTAACTAATAAATTGTGTAAAGGAAGGAGTTACAATGATTTGGGACGTACACTGAGCCTGTGTATCTGCCTTCAGATCATGACATACGAGAATACATTTGTGTGTCTGTCGAGAGGCTATTGTATTACATTGTCACGTTTTCTCGGCTCCACGCGTTTTCGGGAACGGCGTGCAACATAAGCTGTCAGTGTCTCTCACTTGCCGTGTATGTGCATGCCCTCGCATCAGCTTCAGCTGCTTGACTGATGTTGACTCGAGTCTCCGACAGTCCCTGAAGTAAGGCAGCTCTCAAGGGCACCCCGCTTCACTTTGCTCTCAATCAGCAATTCACGTAAAGAACGGCACTTCAAAACGCCACACTTTTACACACACGTCACCTTCTGTTCTCATTAAGAGAATAAATCAACTACATGAATCCATTTTCGACTTGTTTGACTTCTTGGCTTGTAGTTCCCATAAACTATGCCAACTGAAGCCAATCAACTCCTTGACAGTGGGGGATGGATTCCTCAGAGGTAAAGCTACAAGAAACAGAAAAGGTATATTTCAGTTTTCCTGTCAGGAAATGTCTGGGCCAAATCACGATGTTTACTTCTTCACCGATAGCAAGATGACATTTTGGTGCGGATACAGTTTGATGAAATATGCACCATCTCAACCGGCAGCAGGCAAACTTTTGTAGTCAAGGGCCAGATTTGATCTTTAAAATGGACAGATGAGCCGGGTCATTCAAAGGTGAGGATGGGTAAAGTTCAAAAGTTTTTGTATAATAATAATAATAACAATAATACATTTTATTTATAAGCGCCTTTCAAAATACCCAAGGATGTTTAGTAGTCACATTTTAATCAGTCATTGTCAATTCAAATTGTATTATTGAATTAATTTGCCAATTATTTAATACGGTTTATTTTTAGTGTGTCAAAAGTGCTTTTAGTTTTTATGGTATTTAAAATAAATGAATCCCAAATTATTTGAAATATATGACATCAAATTTGAATAAATACATTTTTGATGAACCATGCATGAATTTTATTTCTGGAATATATTATGTAATAGTGATGAAGTCACTAAGCTTCACTCATACATTGTATTACTCGCAACACTTCATAATGTCTATCTTTATTTACATTCACCGTCACGAAATATATTTCTGAGTGCGTACGTGTTCACATCTTCCTTATGTTGTGGTGACAAATCCGTTTACACTGCAGCGCGTCTCATTGCATGGACTCACTGCATCAAAGTTGAATGTTAAGTCTTGGGTGGAAAAGGGTTATACATCTAGGATGTGTGTATGTATGTGTGTGTGTATACTAATTCCCCGGGCGCGGAGTCGTGTGTTGGGCTTCACTTGTTGAGATTTTGTGCGCTGTAGCAGACATGATGGGTAACAGGTGCGAGACAGTGTGGAGGGAAGACGTACGCAGCTGTCCGTCCCCATAGACCCGGGCCATTCCTTTCCACCCCCACTCATTTGCGTTCCCACTAAGCCTCTAAAAGCTGGGTGCAAGACTGTTTGCGTGTGGATATTTATGCTGTGGGGTGCATCAGCCAATGAACGTGCGCTCGCTGAAGTCAAGTGTCAGCACCTCCTCATCCTTGTCTCACTTCATGGCCCCAGACCTTTCGTTCTGCACTAATACCCTGCAGGTAGCCAAGCATCCCGGTTACACGTGGTTTTGTCCATGTGTCCACTGGGCCGTGACTGATCGCGCCTTACAGCCTCGGTGCAAGTGTCGTGCGGTCATCTGGTGTGGACGACGGTTAAATTACATTTGTTCAATGTATCGCTGCATTCTGGGGATGAAACAATGAAACTAAACCGCAGATGCCGTAGCCTAACAAGAGTAGTACAGTAAAATGTTTTTTTCTAACCAGATATTTGTGACAGAAATTTCACGAAATCTGAATGACAAATACCACAAAATGTGAATAAATATCTTACGCCACACCCCAGACATTACAAAGGGGGTGGATATTTTGGACTGGGGACACAAAATTGATGGAACCTGAGCAGAAAATTGTTACAATGGGTGCATGAAATCCAAAAAATAATTCGCTGAAAAGCGAATTGTACGCAACTTCTATGGAAAGTGAAAGGTAGATGGCATCATGTATTGTAGTTTCTATCAACGGTATGCACTCTCTCTCTCTCTCTCTTGTTTGTTTTTTTTTTTTAAATAAATCACAGCAACCCAACTTCACCTCCATGTAAATACACTATAAAATATTCATGTACGATCGCACAGTGTTATCATTTGGGAGACCTCCTCTGTTTTGCCACGACAATATACATGTATAGGCTTTTCTTACCTTGAGGGCATCGTGATGTCTGAGCAGATTTTGACTGACAGCTTAACCAGATAATTATGGAGCAAATAGAAATCCATTAAAACCTGGTGACAGATTGGTAAAAGAGGTTACTTGTCCATGGCAACATAATACCCCCAGGTAATCCCAAAATGGGATGTCAGGAGGAGCGCATGAATGAACTCAACATCCTGCTGAAACAATTGGAACGGGCTCACATTTAGAGGTGACCTGCAACACAATTCACAATGCTGGCAGGACTATAACGTAACCCGTTCTGCCGTTAGCGTGGCCTAAATCATGTCCACCGCTTTAGGAAGATTTATTTTAGGTTAATGCTCGTGGACAGAAGTCAGTATAAATTAAACACAGCAATGGACAGACAGACGTTTACACTTTTTTTTGTGATGCATTGTGTGTATATGGGAATTGAAAGACAGAAGATGTTTGCAATATGTCTGTGTGTGTGTGACTGGACAGATATGTGAATAGACAGATGTGTTTCCACTTGGGTGCATGTCAATCAAAAATAGATTTTTGCATGATGTGTGTATGTGATTGGACAAATGCATGTGATGCGGTTGTAGCAGTTCACAAAATAATTGCCATTTTGGCTTGTTCTTGTAACCACACTGCAGACCCGATGCAACGTTGCTACTTGTTTGTAAGGTTACATGCACAAGCATGCTAATTAGGGTTAGACTTCAGTGCTTTATTCCGCACACATTGCTAATTAGTCGGCTATTTTGTTTATTCATTGATGGCAAAAGATCATGCATAAGACATTGCCAGAATGTAAGAGATTACAACTCTTAATATGAAGGCATAATGAAATAAAATCTGCTCGATTTAAAGTTCTGCCCTAGATACAGCCCAGGTCATGGTCACTTACATAAATGTGTCACATATTTGTCGGTGAAGAGTCTTTTCATTATGAATAGTAAATACATCTTTTAAAAGTTTTATATTCTGGAAAATAGGCACTGCTACAAACTGCTGTCTTCCAAACAGACGGGGTCACCAGTGCCGCAATGTGTGTGTGTGTGTGTGTGTGTGTGTGTGTGTGTGTGTGTGTGTGTGTGTGTGTGTGTGTGTGTGTGTGTGTGCAAAATTCTGAATTAAATTGAGAATGACCCCTCAATACCAATTTATTTGTTGAATTTTAATTTGAATTGAGGTGGCAAACAAGAAGCAGAATTGAAATAGAAATTTGAATTGCAGGAAGTAGAATTACAATTTCTTGAATTTGAAAGAAATTCATGATGCAAAGGTTACAACAAGAATTTCATACAAATATTATACTTAAGATAAGAACAGAAATTCCCAAATTCACAGCAGTAAAGTTATGAAAGGAAGAAATAGAACAACAAAAGGATTTAGGACTTTATGTACATGATATTTAATTATAGTTATTAATAAAGCGTAGTAGTTATTTTGAAATGCCTACTCAGATTAACCAAATCACAAGCAAAATCACAGTCATCAATCGGTGTTGAGTCCACGTTTCATTTGTATTGTTAAAAGTCTTTGAATTCTCTTATCGTCACGAGTTCTGCTTCCTCGGGTACGCCGTTTAGTCGCATCATGACTTTAAATTTCCTCATCCACGTGGCTTGTATGTTGTTTTGCTTTCGTCAGCTGCGTGCCTGTGGTGTGATTTCCATGTTCGTTTTCATTAGATATTCATTTAAATCCACAGCAGACCCTTTCATTTCTTCGCCTGTTTCACTAATTCAACAATGATCTTGCAGCTCACGTGATTGAAAACTATCTTGTCAGTATCAATCTTTAAATTTACATGCACACTCCACCTGACAAGCGTGCTCAGCATTAACGTGGCCTCCATCAATGGTCAGCTTGGGCTCCTTTTTACGGCAGACGCACTTTCTGATGCAATCCACCCAATGGCAGTGGCTGGCTATTGGGACACTGACCTGGAATGCAACCCAAGCCGTTATGCTACAAATAATTCCCAAATGCTTATGATGTAATCTGGAACAAGAAATGACTTAACAGAATAAGTATGGAGACTATTATGCATTGAAATAATGTTCGAACAGTAACTAAACGCAAAAAGACGAACCCCTCCAACACATCCAAAGCTCATCATGAATAGACACAGCAGCTTGGCTAAGGCCATTCACGGGCCATGACTAATTCCTGCTTGCAGACAGTGATGAGATGTGATGAGCGGCACTGCCTCATTACAAGTCCAATAGGCGTGTTGTTGCCTTTTGAATTTTCTTTTTTTTCTGGACTTTTCTCCAGCACGTCAGGTAATTGCTGCAAGCCAAATTGTTCTAAAGCATCTAGCTACTCCACAGATGTCAACCCTCATGGCTGACTGTCCTTCCTCCATGCTGTGTGCACGTGAGGCAGAGGAGGAGACAGAAATGAAGATAGAGATACGCGTGTCCATGCGTACGCGCCCCTCAATTTCAAAGGCAGATTAAGATTGGCTTCACAATAATGATATATGAAAGATAAAGTCGAGGTCATCTGTTTCGAAAAAGCTTCCATGCAGTCTCTCGTCTCATCTGCATGCATGCAAATGACTGAGTGTGAAGGGCACACTTGGCCTCACAGGTGACTCTCTCATATCTCCGCTGCGCACACAGCAGAGGGGTTGCTTTACTACTGTCTGTCTATTTTTATCTGATCGAGAGAGGAGGAGACGACCACTCAGGGAAGACAGAGAACAAAGGCGGCGGAGAAAAAGAATTATGGCACAAAGAAACACCTCGTGGCTCAAGGTTTCCAATTAGTCTGAGACAAAACGGGAGGTGGAATACATCGGAGGCTCGAAAGCCTTAAAGTGTCAGTGAGCTCGAGGCGATGAGCGCACTTTCCAGAAGAGCTGCTGGACACTGCCATCAAGAACACGCACCAAGCGCTCTGACTGCAAAGTGACGGCGGCGCTTTCTCTGAAATATCAATGAATGCTCAAAAGTTGCAAATCACACTGTGTAGAAGATACTTTTTAAAAGAAAGTAACAATGGAAATGTGATTACTCATCACAGAGGATCCCTCCACCCATCCATGATCTGAGCCGCTTGTCCTCACGAGGGTCGCGTGCGTGCTGGAGCCTATCCAAGCCGTCATGCGGCAGTTAGCTGAACTGCTTGCAAGGCACACACACAGATGGACAACCATCCGCGCTCACACTCCCACCCAAGGACAACTTAGAATACTCAATTAACCCACCGTGCATGTTTTGGGAATGTGTGAGGAAATCGGAGTTCCCGGAAAAAAACCCACGCAGGCACGGGGACAACATGCAAACTCCACACAGGAAGGCCGTAGCCGGAATGGAACCCTGCACCTCTGCACTGTGAAGCGGACGTGCTAACCATTTGGTCACCATGCCGCCCGTCACAGAGGATACGGTAAACCCCTTTTGGGTCAAGCGCCATCTTTGGTAGCAAACAGCAAGGCAGGAGGACCACGTGATAACTCCGAACCATCCAACCGGGAAAATTCTGAGACGGAAACCCTTTTAAATGGACACAGACCTATGTTTCATCCGTTCATTCGTTTTGATTGATCAATTGATCCATCCATCCAGCTGACCAAGGGAGAAAGGTGGGGCACATCCTGGACTGGTTGCCAGGCAACCACCCACCACATGTAAATCATATTCACACCCAAGGACAATTTAGAGTCTTCAATGAACCAAACACGCACAATTTTGGAATGTGGGACGAAGCCGCAGTATCGAGAGAAAAACCCCACAAGCAAGAGCAGAACATACGAATTGCACACAGGAAGCCCGGAGCTGAGGTTTGAACCCAGAACCCGTGAGGCAGATCACTTTTTGGGGTGATTCACTGGACCTGTAGGCTTATTTTAATCTGCGCAGCCTTCCTGGTCAATGCAGTAATCAATGTATGCTGAGAAGAACTTCAGCAGTAGACCAATTGTTGTGCATTGTAACTCCTCCCAAGAGAAATTACTTCACCGATCCAAAGATTGTTTCAGAGTAGCTTTGCGAGTGGCGAAAGTTTGTGTGTCAAAGAGGCAAGCAAGCGTTGAGGAGCAACAAAAATCAAAGGAGGAATAGTCAGATTGCTGTGCTTTAAAAGAAGAAAAGGGTGAAGAAAGCGGGATCTAACGTTGATTCACTATTATTATTCGTGAGATTATTTTTTTTCCCAAATATTTTTGCAAACGTACTTTAATAAGAAGTACTGCAGGTACTCAGTCTGCTCACACTGAAACCTTTCTTTTTCACTTGAATACGTGTTTTATTAGCCCTTATAGTTAAGTGTGACACAACAATAAATAATGCCGTAATACAACACAAGGGACTACAGACTATTTTATTTGACACTAAATTGGTGACACTTCTACAACTGCTCGCTTTGACGACATAGTTTGGATTGGAATTACTTTGACTTCACATTGAAAAAAAAAACGTCCTTGGACGATACATTGTATTCAATTACCGTATTTTCCGCACTTTAAGGCGCTTTGTAGTATAAGGTGCACCTTCAATCAATGGCCTATTGAAAGGTGTATTTCTCTTCTTCTGATTAATTTGGCCTTTTCCCTTTTAGCTCTTCCTCATTTAGGACAGGCTTCGACCTTACTTTTTTTTTACTACTGTGTAACAGGACCAAAACGACCGATGTGTCCAGAGGCACAGTGGGCGCACCAGAGTTTCAAGATAAAAACTTCTCTCAGCCTCTGAAGATTAATAAAATATTGTTTGCTGTGGTCTTGAAGTGCAGCCTGGTACCGGTCCACGGTTAGAGACGTCTGGTCTCTAACCATGGATTTGTATTGGTTTATTTTGGATTCGGCTCTTGCATTGTGCCTCATTCGATGTGTAATTATGACGAAGACTAGTCACCAACTTTGCAGCAAAAAATTCTTGCCAGCTGCTCTCGGAACCTTGGAGCTGTGCTGATATATGACGCATGTTCATTTAGGTTATTTGTTCTGACACCCAGCCCAGTCGCTCTTGAATAATTAGGGGAGAAAAGTAAGGAAGAAAGGAAGGAATTAAGTGTGGGGGGGCTGACTGACTCATTGCATCATTTTTGGACTCAAGCCGGAAAAAAAAAAGTAACCGAGGAAGTGGACAGAATTCTTTTAACCGGGCCGGTTGTAATTGTGTTCATTGATTCCAATCCTGGATCCAAAGCTGCTGAGCCAACGAATAAATGCAGGAACGTTCATGCATGGGAAACAAGAGCGCTAATTCGAGTAACATCTTTTGTGACGGATCGATCCAGTGAGGATGCATGATGCTACGCTTGATAGTTCAGCAGCAGAGGCATTTATTAGCGACTTGTCTTTAAAGGGCCTTATTTGTGCCGTCACGCTGGCAAAGCATCAAACATGGAAACGGCTTCTCTGGGGGTAATTAAACGCAGGTCAAGGCTGATTCATGACCCGTTTGACTGACGTGACATATTCCGTTGTCTGTGCTCATTTGTAAGTCTGCATGCTCATGCACACAAACACAGAGATTATCACTGACATTTTCACTCTCACATTGTGTGCAGCCAGGCCATTTGCTCCATGAGTGAGGCTGCAATGGGGCCATGCAGAAAATGAACCCACCTGGAATGCAATGTCTGTATCCTTCAAGGAGCTCCGCGGGCACAGCGGCCAGGGATGACGTCAAGCCAACAATCCCAGCGGAGTAAACAGACTAACCCAGCCGGGCGCTACTTGTCAATTATTCACCGGCCCTCACGTTTGGCCCTAAGCGGTTGACCGTTGTTCCCTTTGTAGCCACCGCTTGCAACATTCATGAATACAAACGTGCGCCAAGACTCCGTGTGAGTCACCTGCAGCCATCACAATTCACTTCACAAACACTAAATCCCCTTCCTCCTCCCCCGTGTCTCTCTGCGGGCCGCAGCCTTCAGGAGTACTTCTCAAAGGTGTGAACTCTGGACGCTGCCTCTGACTCAGCATACACAAACATGAACACGCAACACTGTATAGGACTGTCCCTATCAAATTATTTTAGGATAGTCTTTCGATTTTTCTGTCGATTAATCAAATAATGTGACAATATATTTTGCAATCAAGTCTATCGCAAAACCATTTATTCCTGATGAGGTTATTGTTTGTTCACATAAATGCCAGCCATTTTCAGTCATTAACAGGATTGCCTTTACCTACTACATTCCCGTGGATTTTAACTTTCTGAATAATACGTGCAATTGTAGTCACAGCAACATCTAGCTCCCTGGAAGGGTCTTCTAGATTTAACATTTAGCAGGCGTGTCTATAATTTTCTTTCAATCTCCTGCGACAACTCTTTTGCTCCCTCTGGTCCATGTTGAGTGTGGTACACACATCTTGGTAAAACACACTTAAAAAGCAATGTCTTATCTTCATTGGTTATTTTTTATTTATTATTACTTTTGTTAGATTGAAGTTATTTCTGTGCCCACAATGTTTTTTCTTTTTCATGAACTGAGGGTTAAGAATAATTTTGTCCAAGTGTGTATATGATCATCTTGCGTGTTTGTAAAAAGGCATTTGGACTGTCATTGCACATTGATCTGCACAGTTACAAGTGTGCCTTTTTTTCTCAAAGGACCACCCACATAAAACAAGTGACAGCACTGAGCACTCCACACAAGGACTCTTCAAGGTCCCGTCACTGCTGTGCTCCAGTCCAGTTACCATCTCAGTTTGTTTCTATTTAAGTGCTGTAATTGCTTTTCAAACTATAATTTGATCATGTGACAGTAATGGCGACAGTCTGCCGCATGTATGACGTCACCCGCCGAAACATCTTTTCCCATGATGCTTCCTCCAGCGTGCCGCTCCTTCCAAGTGTCCGTTCTGCAGAGAACTGGGTGTTTTTCATGATTTGAGACGAGGCTGTGCAGAAATGAACATGTCCAACTGAGCCCTCTGATTACAGACTCTATCTATCAACTCTGCCAAGATTGGTGGCCAAGTAGGAGGCCTTGCTACTAGGCTTCAAAAACATTTTAAAAGTAGCCTGCAGTGCACTGCAACTTTGATGTGCTCTGCTTTAAAATTATCTATCTATGCAATCTATACATTTCTGATATGATGCACAAAATGTATGCCTCTCCCCAAATGTAATCTTTGCTCTTGGAGGAACATACTGTATGCCGCTGTAACAACGCAGAGTCAAAAATACATTTGATTAAGTCACTGTCAAAATTCCCATCTATACTGTATATTTGGTAACGTCATTCTGCAGTATTCAAGCCATTCAAAATGGCTGCAGGGTGAACAAGTGTTTAAAATGTCTACCTCACAGTCCAGAGCTCCCAGCTTCGAATCTCAGTTCAATCAAGCCTGTGTAGTTTGTGGTTCTTCATGTGCCTTGTGTTGATTTTCGCATGCTTACCCTATACAAACGCTTCTATCTAAAAGAATACAACTCACTTGTATACTCAATCAAGATGTGCCCACACGTGTCCGAACATACAATCTCATGCTACAAGAGTCCATCCACAGTCATCCACTTCATAATTCTCCAGCTGCATCAGCTACCTTGTGGCAAAATGAATGCTACTTAAGATAACGGCAGAGTAGTGTCTTGGTGGCCACTGCAGTAATCTAGCGTCAGGCGGCACTATTGATCGGTGCCGCTATCCGAGTCCACTCAGGCACGTTAGCGGGACGACTGCAGCAGAAGCAGGTCAGCCATCATGGCAAGCAGGGAGCCCTTGACTTCCGCTAGGCCGTGTTGAAAGGAACTGCATCTTACATCACCACAAGTCCTTATTCCCCATTGCGTTCAGTATGGAGCCCTTGTCTTTATTGGAGTGAGCTGGAGCCTATCTCAGCTGACTTTGGGCAAGAGGCTGGAGTACATCCAAGATTGGTCGCCAGCCAGACTTAACATTTTTTAGTTTTTAAATTATTTTTGGAATGGCGGAGCAAACTGGATTGCCTGCAGAGAACATGCAGACTCAACACAGGAAGGAAAGCCAAAATCTGGACTTGAACCCATAAACTCAGAATAGGCAGATGTGCTGTTTTTGCTCTGTACCCCTAAAACTGCTGGGTCAAAGGTGACGCAAATTTGGTCAAATCCTGAACCCAGTACGGGGTTCAAAAGGCACTGAGCCAATGTTGTGTTATTTATACCTAAATGCAGTGGGTTGATGATTTCACAACGCACTTTGGGTTTAAATTTTGATCCAACATAGGGTAAAAATAATTAAATAAATAAATGAATACAAACTTCCCGTGCTGATGAGTTAAAGCTACCAAGAAACGTCTCACCGGGTAAGCAGTAATGCTGTGGTCAAAAATAAAAGTAATTTCGTGTGAAGCAACTTTGCCCTGTCAGGCAGCTAGTCACTCAGACGACAGTTGGGCGCAGCATTCACAATCCAGCCATTCTCCACAGAGGGTGCCATCTACCCATACCAGGTTTTAAACGCTGATCCCTGTGCCTAAAGTCAGCTTTGTTACACACAAAGCCATCCAGGTGTCACTGACGTTCTCTAAGAACGTTACATTGAATTTGCATCAACTTCAGTACAATGTACAAAATGGCCACCAGCTTCATCCCTCCGAAATTCAACCTTCAACGCCATCTGTAATAAGTAACAATGAACACATTCTCATAAAAATGACACATGCAGTACCGACCATATTTTCTGCACTACAAGGTGCTTTGGATTATATATAATCGACAATACGAGCCTCAGTTCCACACTACCACTACTGCTGCTGTTGTGTCGTTGTTGAGTTTTATATTTACTAAACCGTTATTTTATTTATATTATTATTTATATTTATTTTATTTACATATATTTTTTTACAAAATGCACTAAGGAGTGGCACCCAAATGTCATTGTATGCAATACAATGATAATAAAGGCGATTCTGATTCTGATTAGAAGGCGCACCTTCAATGAATGGCCTATTTTAAAACTCTTCATATGTAGGGTGCACTGAGTTATAAGGAGTATAGAAAAGGGGTCCCCAACCTTTTTTGCCCCACGGACTGGTTTATGTCAGACAATATTTTCAGGGACTGCCATTTAAGGTGTGGTGGAAATAATACAACAAAATAATATGGTATGAGCTTCATGAAAACTGTGGTGTTTTCGAAATATAATAATAAACACAAGGAGCGTCTAATCTGGCCACAACACACTGATCGCTATGGTAATGTTTAATGCCTTCAAAATACGATACAACACAAATTCAAAGTGCATGAAAATGACGACTCACCACAGCCCCGAGCTTGATTTTCTGCAACCAGACGGTCCCATCTCGGGGTAATAGGAGACAATGACATCTCAAGAGTGGGGATTACGTCCAGTCTACTTCGTAATTTTGTTTTAGTCGCCGTTGCTGCAGAAAACCCCCGCCTCACACAGGTAGGATGTCGGATATAGCAACAGGGCTATTGTGGCGATCTCAGAGTATTCAGCCATAACTTTAATCCACTTGTCTCGAACGTACTTTTAAGGCCGCCGTCATTTGCGATCTCCAGCAGTTTTTTTACTCATTTTGCGAGCTCCAGTGTTTTGTTTTTAGTGTAATTGGTCACGTGACGGAGAAGCGTGGCTTGATGTGTGTCAAGCATGACACAGACGGATGTAACGGAGAATCTGGTAAATTTTCAAAATAAAACATCTTTCGTATTCCGAAATAAATAAAACGGAATTAAGGCAAGTTCTTTCTGTGCGGCCTGGTACCAAATGCCCTGCGGACCGGTATCGGTCCGCGGACCGGCGGTTGGGGACCCCTGGTATAGAATACAAGCTACAATAGTGGCTGCGGGTGCACTATGCATCCACTAGATGGTGCTACGTGAAAGGGAATACAATACAATACAATGCTGTTTTATTTCTATAGAACCTTCACAACTGCTGCAGCTGTAACAATGAGAACTGGCCACAAACACGGACATGAAACATATACAGTGGTGTGAAAAAGTTTTTGCCCCCTTCCTAATTCCTTATTTTTTTGTATGTTTGTCACACTGAAATCTTTCAGATCATGACACACCCCACACATTGCCTTGTGTCTTATTTCTTCACAATGTCTATGTGTCGCATAGTTGTGAAGTGGTGCGAGAAGAATGCTCGTTGCGGGAACTGCTGTTGATGCTCTAATGAAAGGCTCCCTCCACTCTTCAAGATGTCCTTTAGTAACTTGCAGCATGCAGCAATGGCACAATGAGTGTGCCCATGGCAGCCGAGTCAGATAAAGCTGCTCTACTAAGATGCCAGCAGGGGGTCTTTGAGCTGTCTCCGGCAGACGAGCGGAAAGGGGAGAATTTGGGGAGACGGCGCTCAGAGCAAACAAGCAAACAGTGTGTGCTGATAAACAACAATAGCAACAAGCATGCGCCTCCCGCCGCTGAGTGGCCTCGATTCAAATGCAAAGCTTTGCTCCTTCGCTTCCTCGCGAAGAACGCAGCGATTAAGAGTGGAAGGCTTTGCAGGCGTCGTTACGCTGCTTTCAACAGCAACCTTCACTTTTTTTGCCACGGGCAATTAAGCATTATTAGAACCATCATGAAAAGCTAATAATCAGGCCAGTGGCTTTCTGCTACTCTGTTAGTGTCACGCCTCTTTGTGCTATAATTCAATTTCTACAGCTCGCAAGCGCAAACAGTGACTTGCGTATAAATCAGACAAATAAAATTACCTCAGGTCAACCTCAGCAGACGGAGAGGTCTTTGTCAAGAATTGCGATGGATCTTCAACTGCTTTGTTTTGTGACCGCGTGCTGAGTTTTGACCTCATTTTTGGTAAGCCAAATAACTGGAAGACATACAGTTTACAAGTTATAAGGCTTTATTATTTGAACTTAGGAGTTGTTATGTTTGTGCCAAACTGAAAAAGAAAAAAAAATAACATTGCATGAATGTCAACAACTTTTTTTATGTATATTTTTTAGAAAAAAGGTTATTGTAATTGGTTGCTTGGATGGGAATTTTGGCAGGCATCGATAAAGGAACAATTTTCTTTAATCGTTGATTATTTTTCTTCAAAATACAGTACAGTAATTTATGATTGAAAAATTATTTCTTTTCTTTCATTTTTTTTTGTGTGAGGTTACAAGAGTTTCTCATAAAAATCTACCTTGGTTTAAGAAGTGTTTTTTCATCCTATTGTGTTTTATTCTTTAAGCCACAATGCTCAAGTGTAATTTTTCAAGGAAAAATTACTTTAAATATTTTTGGTACTGGCATGATGTAACTTACTACAGCCATAAAACCAGATAAATAACAAGCGCATTATACAAATGAATCAATTTCCCCAAAATGGAAGTTGTGACATGATGGGGAAAGCATCAGAATCAGTGTGACCCACCAGCAGAAGGCCCCAGGGATGACCCAGGATGCGCTGGAGAGACTATGTCTCCCAGCTGGCCTGGGAACGCCTCGGGATTCCCCAGGAAGAGCTGGAAGAAGTGGCTGGGTAGAGACAAGTCTGGGACACCTAGGAATTGATCACCTTTGCTGAAGTAGTGAGCCACATGTCTTTACAACTGAATGACTACACTGCTTTTGCAATTTATAGGGCAACACAAATTTAAAAAGGCCAAAGAATGCCTTCAAGAGTCTTGACGTACGGTAGGCAGGAAAACAAGAGCAAAAAAGTGTTTTGTTTCAGTCAGCTCATCGCCATAGTTCCTCACTTGCATTTGAAAATAACCATGAAATTGGTCGAACAGGAAAAGCATTTTGCGCTTCTAAAAGGGATGTACGTAAAGTTTGGGCTGAAATTTTCCTTTGAAGCAAGAAGATTAAAATCAGGTCAGATCGCCAGGCTCCGCTCACACACAATCACCTTACTTGACTGTATTACAAGCACATCTGCTTTACGGCCTGACTGTAAACACGATCCTCTCTCTTAAATCTCATTCAGGATTGCCATGTTCAAGGTAGCTGCCACCAGCATGGCTGAGAGACAAAAGACGCATTCCACTGGGAAATTTGGTTCTCAGCGTTTTAGCTGTCCCCAGTTGCAACTTGGATGCTGGCATCAGGCGTGGGCATAAACATGTCTTGTTACAAACAAATAGCCGCATCCTCAGGAGAGAAACCGCTTTTTTATGATGTGACCAGGAAACAGATATTTCTGTGGACTGGATGGCATGATTATTTAGAAAACGTTCTACTTTGTATCATTTTATGTCATTTATATAAACACAGTAAGTCACAACTATCCAGCGCTTGTCCTCATTTGGGTTGTGGGTAAATGTCTGTCTCCATTCACACACAAACACATCTTGTAAACATCTGTCAATCAACTCACATACACCTGACCGCAAACATCTGTCTCTCTATTTACATGCACAAAACTTTCATGTGTTTGCATGCATGTGTGACATGGGCTGAGTCTCACACACGCACGCACGCACGCACGCACACGCACACGCACACACACACATTTTTTTCCCTTTTATGAGCTTTTAAAATGAACAACCTAAATGGCATATTCACCACCTGGGGAAACTGACACTGCTCTTGATAGCCATTCTGTCTCTGCTGAACCTGACTGAGGTAATAAATCGAGGGTAAAGAGTCAACATCTCATCCTTTCTATAAGTAACAGAACATCACTGTATGGTCAAGTTCAACTTTGCAGCGTGAGCGAAGATCGCCACGTCATGCTTTTTTATTTTTTTTTTAACTCTTTTGTCTTTTTGTAGTGACATTTTAGAATGGTGCTAAACATATTTTGAAGGGATTAAATACCAAAAAAACCCAACCCCCCACCCCCCCAAAAAAACCAATCCATTTGTATTTGTTCCCGACCATCATGTTATTCATCACTGATTAGTGCTCAACAAAACTGGTTGAAAGCAAAAAAAAAAAAAAAAGTCAAGCGCCAACCACATTTCATTGGCATGTCAATTAAGAAATATGAATTAAATAGACAGTTTAAAAAATGTTCCCGGTAGAAGACAGAACAAGAAGTTGATAAAGATCTGATTGATCTTGATAAAGTCTGCACAAATGGCAGGTTTTTGTGACTTTTGCGAAAATTAGACAAAATAATTTCCAAACCTTTTCAACGATTAATGTGACCCACAATCCGTTTCTTTCAATTGACTTTGGTGCACTCAAAATTAATCCTGTCTTGTATGACACGCAGACAAACAGAAACATCTCAAAAACATGCTTACCTTGGATGGGTCGTGAGTCTTCACAAAGGTTTTTGGACCTCCACTTCTTGTAGGTGGCACCCATCTTTCTTTTGCTTCATCATTGGATCCTTTGATACCTGGACAAGCACCCACCGGCACGGGATAGATATCATTTCCAGGTAAGGCTTAACTGTTTCTGCACAGTTCTGGATGCAGCATTGCCATGTGAGACAGTGGGAATCATAGGAACTAGTCAAACTTGCTTCATCAGAACCACAAGGCTAACTAAATAACCCCAATAAGAGGCTAAACACTGTGATCATCAACATAATTATTTCATTTGTGTGAACTCTGGATGTCAAAAGGTGCTTACCGTTTCTTGATAGGTGAAAAATTTATGGATTGTGGACGCTTCCACAGGCGAAATGAAATGCAAAAAGATGGCCAATGGCAAAGCAACATTCTAAAAAAAAAAGTGCAGTAAGTCGCAGAGCGTCAAGCAGCCTTGTTAAGATTACAAGCACGGCCACTTCAGGCATGCAGCAGAGCGCACTTGATGACAACTCCAGTCTCTTGGTTACCTCGGCAGCACATCGAAACATGATTCTTTGTACTCTAGTAAACATCCAAAGAGAGAATGTGTAAAAAAGGTTGGGGAGCTCTGCGGCCAGTCAGGATGCCGCCATTTTGATAGGTCCTGTCAGCCACAGGCATCCACTCTGGGCTGATTTGATGTGACAGAGGGCGACTCATCAATTCGGGCGAACGGGCGATCGTGATGAAGAGGAGGTGACAGGCAAAGAAGATGGTTGAGCCACTGAAATGACAGATGACACTTTTGATGATGTGACTCAAGTGGGCATGTGAACGTCCTCAGTTAGTGGATTGGATTGGACAAAAGTCAAGATGGGGTCAACACGCTCACTTTGTAAAATAAGGAGGTCATAATGACTGATTTCGAGAAATCCTTGATACCAAGCGCCAAATCATCCAAATCCGTGTTGAAAATAAATGTGTGCATGTTCAATTCAGCTTTCAACTTTTATTGGTTGCAAAATCGTCTCCAGCTGCTGAACGAATGTCAGAAACCAGTCCACCACTCTAGAATTGAACATGGAACGCATTACTCGACATAATTGTCATTGACATTTGAACTATAAAAATGGCTATTTACACCCAATGAAAACACTTGTGTTTATCAAACTATTAAAATCTTGTAAGCATCTTTGTATAGTACAATGATTGTTGCGGCGCTTGACATTTATCTTAGCAGCATGTGTTCCCACTCCTACAAATACTCCAAGGATACTTTTTTTTAATATAAACAACGGCAAACAATCACTTCTATTTGGACCATTTTATGACCACCAAGTGAGAGTGCAGGTAAAAAAATAAAATAAACTGGCTATTTCAGTGTTAAGTGCAACACTTACGCTATGCCACTACACATCGTGATTCAGAGAATTCAAATGCTAAATCTGCTAAATGTTCTCAACAATAGAGTGAATTGCGATAAAGTGGTGGCAATTCCTCCATACAAATTCATTCCTCCGTCTTTGATTTTCTCTTGGAGGTTTTGGGTCGGGAATCCTCTGATTGGGCAAGTTCTGGGGAGCCCGGAGGATCAGAAGGCGGGCTGGGAACACTGTCCACATCTGGGTCAGGGTCAAGTGATGTGGAGGGCCCTTCGGAGCAAGACAGATACGGCAAAGTGATAAAAGTACATCATTAAAGTACAGACATATCCCTGAGTAGGGTCCAGTGCAGTTCAACATCAACAGTGTAGCTTTAGGTGACCAGTGAACCTTAACTACGATGATGCACTGTGAATGCATCGCTATATCCTCCTGACTACCAGAAAAAAAAATGTTGTCCAATCACATTTATTTTGACATTCCCCAATCTATGTGAAGTAATTGGACTCCTCCAAAAAAATTTTTGAAATCCCACTACATTTTTTAAACAGGCTCAAATACACTTAAAACAACTCAAACAACACTTTGTTCATAAGAGTCTTATAATTAAAATGCCAAAAGCATTTCAAGACAAAATGTGGTCGATAAAAAGTATTACTTTTCCTCTTCCCATAAAAAGTGCTTGCACTGAGGGAAGCCATTTTCTTACTTTTTCTAACCCCTACAAATTTCGTATCATTGGAAAGCACTGAATGTCCTCTTTAGTGTAACAAAAGGAGTTAATGCGATTGGAGGCACTGGGTGGGAGATATTGGTGCAGTTCAACTCCAACTGTGTAGTGACCAGTGAACCTTAACTACAATGATGCACTGTGAATGCATCGCTATATTGACCAACAGTTTTAATCGTTGCGGGCTGTGAACAAGACTTCAGCGGTGAAGAATAAAGCTCGTGAGATTTGCATGGTTAGAAACTAAACAGTGTCCACAGGTTCACTGGCCTTCGAATAGTGAAGTAAGGTAACAATTATTTATGTGAAGCCTTGTGTGTGTGAAACGTGGTTTTAGCCCTGGAAACTAAAAGCTCACATTATAACGTACTTGTTGGTTGCTGGATATTCTTGTTGTAGCTGGCAGCAGAAGACATGGCCTGACCCAGGGCTTGGTTAGAACCAAGAGGAGCACCCGGGCTCGGGCTGGCTGCTCCTGAGCTCAGTTTGGACTTGGAGCTCTTGGACGGTTTGGTCCATACTAGGGTCTCTGGCACCTGAAGGGCTGCTCCCATCTTCTGAGCCATTTCTATGAGCTGTGACGAGGAGGCAATCACTTAAAGATGATGTACTGGCTTTAAGAACTGCGACAGCCACATCGGCAGTTTGGGGCACCTCTGGGTCAAAGTCGACGCTGCTACTGCCGTCTCTCAGCGTGTTGACTTTTCTCTCCATTTCCTGGTACTGATTCAGCGCTCCCTTCTTGTCGGCGAGATTGTAGAGGAAGATTGCAAAGTTCAGGTTGACCAGAGGGTTTGATCTACAGAGAAACGTCAACATGAGAGAAATTCGCCGCTTCTATTTGCAGGATTAATCTGACAGGTGAGAGAGAAGATAGGAAAATTTACTGGTCCAGATTCACAGCTTGCTCATACGCTCTGGTGGCATTTTCCACATCTTCCAAGTTGGTCAAAGCCACTGTTGTCAGAGGCACAAACTTTACTTGCAGTACTATCGAGAAGGCTCTAAGCACTTGTGCAATGTACATTCCAAAGGTTTTTGTATTGTCTTGTGTCATTTGTGCTGGTACCTGCCAGCAGCATGTAGAGCTCGCCCAGTCGCGGGCTGAGGTTGATGGCGGCGCTGAGGAAGTGGAAAGCAGAAGCGTACTGCTGCATGGTCAAGTGGACCAGGCCCAGGTTGTACAACACTTTCCAGTCAAAAGGAGACAGGTAGTGAGCTCGCTTCAGGCAACTGATGGACTGGGAAAGGAAAGATGAGAAAGAGAGAGGTGTCAGGAGCTGACTGTTTGAAAAGTAACTCAATGAAATATTAGGACCCAAAAAAAAAAAAAATCTAGTGATACTCAGCATACCTAATGCACCATCAAGGTCTGTCTGTCAATGTTGAAGACCAAAAAAAAAAAACAAAAAAAAAAACCCTCCAAACTTGACCGTGGAGGTATGTGAGAATTGCAGTTATAAATGTGTGTGAGCCACACTGAATGAGGGGAAAAAAATGGAACACATATCTTGATCTGATAAACTCTTTGGCCACTTCTCTCTTGTGGAGAAACTGAAGTGCTTGATGAGGGCCAAGCCAACATGCTACGGCATCTTCAACTTTGTCTTTAATAGTTTTCATGTGTTTAGAAAAAAAAGCACATTCTCTTGTGTCAGTAAATTGCTACATCAGTAGATCTCGTCTGTGTTGTTACAATTAGGAAATACACATTTTAAAAAATTCAAAGAGGCCATTAAAATGTTATCTTTACCCTTTAAAAATTACAACATTCATTTTATGCGCCCACTGCCAACTCGCTTTTGGCTGAGTGATGTAAGATGATACAGCGATGACTTACACACAAAACGTACAGTACAGGTATATGAAGCTGTAGATTTGGCTCGAAAATTATCAGATCACCTTCTTGGCCCTCGTCCGTCGACCGTGCAGCCAATAAGAACCTTGCTAATATTACGACCAATGTTGTCATTTTTGCAGGTCTCTTTTCAGCTAAGATAATTGCTGTAAGGGTCAGAATAGTTGCAAAATTTTGTGGAAACACTGCCAGGTCTACATCATAATGAGAGCTGTTGCTAATAATTGCGACACTCTCGTCTCAGACGTAACCAACACATTGGGCAAGCTTCAACAGTAAATTTATATTTAGATTACCGGTAATAGCTGTCTTACAGTGTCAATCCAAAATGAGCATTATGCTTTAAAGACATCATATTCAAGTTAACGTTCTATTTTGCAAGTGGTCGTAATGTTGTGGCTGGTCAGCATAAAGCACAAAACAACAATCGTTCATGTAAAATTATTTGAATTTCTGCCCCTGTGCACTGTGCCCTGCTCGACCAAATGCAAACAGAGAGTCACTTTGTGCAATTACTATAAGATAAGATAACCTTTATTTGTCCCACATTGGGGAAATTTGCAATATACGAAGGCCTCGCTCTCCTGCATGCACTGCATCTTCCTGCATCGACAGATCAATCTTTGGTATGCTTCAGTAAGAGAACTGAGACCACATCACTGAATTTGATTACATCCAATCCAACCATCAAAGTCAAGTAAGTTTTGGTTTAACTCTTGATTTAGTATACAGCTACCCATAAAAAAGTAAATAAATAAAAAATAAATAAATCTACAATGATTGAGGGAATGTGCTTTGCAACGTCACACCACCACACGAGCCGTGAATGCAGCAGGATGATTGGGTATTCAGCTCACGACGCAACCCCTCCACTACACAAGTATTTGAAAAGGCAGTTGCAGCAGATGGTTTCCAAAGGTGCAGACTCGTCGCAGCTATTGACAATTGCCAAATTTGATGTCCTGAACCACTCACACGAAGCGCACTGTTTTAAAGCACGTAATGGTTTTTTTTTCCAAGTGAGAAGTATGGTGTCTTGGGAGCATATGTTTCAAAGTTATGAGTGTATTTATAGTCAGAAAGTGTAAAGAACGTTCACACTCAACATAAAAAAAGATGAATATGTAATAAATGCTGAGGAGACAGTCAGTCTGCCGTGGGTGTCGCAGTGGGCTTTGAATATGAGTTTAGGTCTTCACTAAAAGCCTGAGTTGAGTGACATGTTTTCATGGTTGAATGGAACGCCACCAGGGATTGGCTTATTTTAAAAGTGCCGCTGACAGACTCACACCGATGAAACATATTTCATGAACAAATTGAAGAAGATATCCTGAGCATTAAATGTCTAATCTATGTATCTTTAACTTTCAGTTCAAGATTAAAAGTTACAATCCCGTGAAAAAGTATTTCATATTCATTGCATATTTATCACACTCAAAGGTTTCTGTTCATCAAACCAATTTTAATATCACACAGAGACAACCCAAGGAAATACGAAATGCATTTTCTAAATGCCAACTTAATTTATTAAGGCACAACACAATCTAAACCTACCTGTCTTGATGTGAAAAAGTTATTGCCCCCTGAACCGTACAATGGGTGGTGCTACCCTTGGTAGCAATAACTGAAATTTAGCATTTGCAATAATTGGTGATGAGTCTTTCACGTCGCTGTGGATGAATTTTGGCCCACTCTTCTTCGCAGAATTGCTTCTACTCTGCCATCTTGGAGGATTTTCTAGCATGAACCGCCCGTTAAGGTCATACCACAGCATCTCAATTGGATTCAAATCCGGACTTTGACTTGGGAAACCCCCAAACCTTAATTTTGATTTTTTTTTTCCCCCCTTTCAACTTGCTGGTGTGTTTCGCATTATCGTGCTGCGAGATGAGTGCTTGCGTGTGAGGGTGCAAACTGATGGTCAGACGTTCTCCGTCAGGATTTTCTGATAGACAGCAGATTTAATTGTCCCATCAATCACAGAATGTTGTCCTAGTCCTGAGGTAGGAGAGCACCCATAAACCATCACACTGCCACATCCATGCTTCACTGTTGGGATAATGTTCTTTTTAAATCAAATGCTGTGTCATTTCTACACCAGATGTAAAGAGAGCCACATCTCCCAAAAAGTTCAATTTTTGACTCATCAGTCCACAGGATGTTTTTTCAAAAGTGTTGAGGATCATCCAGATGTCTTTTGGCTAATGTGAGACGAGCCTCTATGTTCTTTTTGGACAGCAGTGGTTTTCGCCTGGGAGCTCTCCCAGGGATGACATTTTTGGCCAGTGTCTTTCTTATGCTAGAGTCGTGAACACAGGCTTGAACTGAGGCCAGTGAGGTCTGGAATTCTTTGGATGTTGTTTTAGGTTCTTTTGCGACTTCCTGGATGAGTCGTCATGGCACACTTGGAGTAATTTTAGCTGGTCGACCACTCTTGGGAATGTATGCTACTGTTCTCAGTTTTCTCCATTTGTAGATAATGGCTCAGACAGTGGTTTGCTGAAGCGCCAGAGTCTTGGAAATGGCTTTGTGACCTTTTACAGACTGATAGATTTTAACAACTTTTTTTCCAAATTTCTTCTTGACTTTCTTTGGGTCATGGCATGATGTGTTCATTTCTTGAGATCTTGTAGCCTACTTCATTTTGTCTGACAGATTATATTTACGTGATTCCTTGATTCAACAAATGTGGTGCGAGGGTGTTGCCTCTGAAATTGAACTCAGTTTTCCCCAAACTGTCGTGAGTCACAGTTACTTTTGTGATTTAACGGGGCGGGAGGTGTTACCTTTTCATGTAGGGAAAGGTAGTTTGGGATTTTTTTTCTGCCTTCATAAATTAAATTGACATTTAGAAACTCCATTTTGTATTTCCTTGGGTAGTCTATGTGTGATATTAAAATTGGTTGGATGAACTGAAAACGTGAGTGATAAATATGCAAAGAACACAGAAATCAGGATGGGGGCAAATACATTTTTACAGCACTGTCCATGTACAGATAGGAACAGCAAGTCGGTTATTCACAGTTGCTTTCGCTGTAGGTGAAAAATTGTAATACAATCATTTAACAACCTTGTTATCCCATTTTTAAGCACCAAAACATTATGCAAATAAGACATTCTGTTTTTGGTAGAATCCTTTTGTTGTGGATTAGTAGCTGCATTGGGTAATCCAGGAATTGCACTACTCACAGCAACGTATTTCTTTTTGCCAAAGAAGCACATGCCGATGTTGTTCCAGAGAGGGGGGCTTTCGGGCACAGCACATGCTGCGACCCGGTACTTGTTCATGGCCACATCAAAGTCCCCATGGGTCTGCATCATGCTGCCTGCAGCCAGGATGGCCTGCAAATGAAAGCAATCATTAGCGAGCTATTAGAGAAAGACCAGCCGCCCTTTGAAACGGGAGGAAGGATGGAGCGGACCATCTGACAAGCAATGACCTTTTCATTTGCGTTGATTTACTATCATGCTATCATGAAGGCCGATCAAACCAAAGAAAACTAAGACAACAACCCAATGTGCATGCATATGCACGTACCTTATAATTGTTGGGGTCGAATGTGAGGGCATTTCCAAGGTGCTCAAAAGCTTTTTGATATTTACCAAGCTGTAAAAAAAAAAAAAAAAAATGAACACAACAATGTAACTGTACTAATATACGGTGTCCCCCACATAATATCACTTATATCATTTGACCTACTGAGAGAAAAAGCAGACCAAGAGTTGTCAGCAGTTCCGTATTCTCTGGAGAGAATCTAAAAGGAGAAAGAGAAAATGCAAAAAGAAAGATGACTTTTCACCGACGTCTGTAATTTTGTTTAATGTCCCATCTTAAGCGTCATCAAGCATGGTTAATATTCAGAGATTGTGCTGATGATGCAGTCAGGATCAGTTTCAATGCAAAGGTGGCATATTAATTGAAAAAGAAATGGTAACGAGGGGGCCCATCACTATTTAAATCAAACTGGTTGTGGTCTCATTTAAGCAACAACAGTGCTGGAGCGCTTGATTAATTCATTTACAGCCACCAGGAGGCAAACATAATGAGTGCCATGACACGGATATCATTTCCTTATTTACGCCAAGGCCTGATGTTTAAATATTCAACATCTGAACAGAGATGGAAATGAAGCAAATCAATACAGAAGTGAAAAGGCCCCTCAGGTGAAAATGTCAACATGCAAACTTGATGAGAAACCAGGAGAAAACATTTACATTAAAACTCTTTTGTTGGTCATAAAAATGGTGACTGTTTGAAAGCGCTTCTGAGTTTTCTCTGCTCTTGCAGGCATTGAGCCCTGCCCAAAATCTGAGAATAACTGATCCCCCCCAAAAAGGTCTTGATAAATCAACTCATCTTTAGTGAGCACTTAAAAACACACTATAGTTTGGAAAAAAACAACCATAATACAAATTAAAATAACTAATTATTGTTGAAATAAAAAATATAATCTTTGAAAACTGAGCCAGTTGGTGACCTGGAAACACTTGTGACACTTGGTCTGTCCTGAGACCAATTAGTCAGTACGTTGGCCGCCTGGTATTCAGAAAGTAGCCTGTTGGTGGTGTCCGTGTGTCCGAAGTTTCATGAAGTAGGCATACTATGAGGTCCAAAATTTTGTGTCCTCTCGTTGCACAATCTACATTATGTGTGATTTTGTGTTGGTAGATGCGAGAGAGGAACATGACTGAGGTCTCCACAGATCAGTATGAGGGCGTCGGGATGCATGATGTCACTCGCGTTGGCTGCAGCAGCCGAAGTTTCAATGTAAACAAACAACTGCCGTTTTCTAACAACCATTAGGTGATCTAAATGGCGACTAACCTCACATTGGAGGTAAACTGTTGCAACCGAGAGGGAAAAAAAAAATCTTAAGTCTAAATGTAGTTTCTTCTGTCACTTGATCAAAGTTCAAGGGCACACCAAATGCCACAAGATGGCACTAAAGCAAGATTTTTATATTCGACGGGGCGTGGGCGGATCACAAAAACACCAAATCGGTGAGTTTTCCCATGAATAAATAAAAGAGTGAGGAGCAAATCATGAATATGCGGGTGAACACTGCACATGTACTTTGGTTTTGGAATAACAACTGGCAATTAATGCATCTCCCTAACATCCAATACCTGCAGCTGTTTGATGATGCTAGCAGGATTGTGCACAAACTGAAAAATGTGAACATCAAATTTTGGGCAGAGGTGAGGCATAAGATGAGATGGGAGACTTGCGGTCTTCATTTTAACGTGACGTTAAGTGTATATTGTTTGTTTTTCCTCCGGTCTGAGCTCAACTTACTCCACTGCTCTCTTGTACACATCAATGGCTTTGTCAGTTTCGCCGGCCAGCAAGTGGACTTTCCCGAGCGTCATGAAAGTCGTGTCGTGTTTGTTTAACTGGAGAGCCACGTTGAGTTGCTCCTCAGCCTGACAAACAGAAGACGAAATCTAGTTCCAAAATTCAGAATCGGTAAACACGGTGTTGATTCTCTCGGCACACTCACGTGTTTGAAGTCTTTGATGAAGAAATAGCACACTCCCAGATTGTGACTGATCTCCTGAAGTGAGGAAGAGTTGGATATTTACCAGTGAATTTCAAGTATGCGGTCCTTTTGTACACAGTTGGATAACTGCTCAAGTGTAGCCATCCTTCAATACGACTGAGCCTGATTCCGCCAAACTTTGGCAAGCAGTGGAAAATGTTGTGCCCCGTGGCACAAAGCACATCACATGAAGTGGAATTCTGCACATATTTGTAAGAGCGTAGCTACGTGACCAGCCGCCCCCCGCAGGCCTGCATGTGGTTCATTATGAAATTACCTCCGTTTATAACGAAGAAACAGCCTCTGTAGTTAAGTAAGCTCTAAAAGCCATGGATCTGGCTCAGCAAACATCATTGGAAAATGGCTTTGGATATTTTGGGCAGATGCTCTTTTGGGCAAATGTTCTTTGATAAGACATGGTTCAATCTGAGGCTGAATCCGAACATTTCGACAGAGAAGTGCTTTGTTTTCTCTTTTTAAAGCCTTGCCCACAAATGTGTACAAAATCTACGACTATTTTCTGTGAGTACATGAAGTGCCGTAAGAGTGTTTCTTTTCTTTTACCCAGTCTTTCTCGTTGAGCCTTGCAGCTTCACGATAGAATTCAATCGCTGCTTTGTGCTTTCCCAGTAAAAACCTACAAGAAGACAGCCACATACATTTGACCAATCCACCATTTTAACATGCTCAACAGACATTCGATCGCTCCTACGGCAGTTAACAGTAGTAGTCACGCTTTGGTGTCTAATCTTTCCCCAAAGTATTAGTAATGCTGAGGGCATTAGTAAAATTCTTCATGGTGTTGGGCCGGGCTGGAGCTAACTCACAGAGATCTGGCTACTTGCTTCAGATTGTCAGCGCTGCTGGGATTAAGGATGGCACAGCTCTGAAACAGCTCCAGGGATTGTTGGATCTTGCCCTCGAGACGCAAGATTAGTGCTGTGGCAAGAAAAAAAAAAAGAACAGACAAAACACAAAAGAGCCTTTAATTGCACAAAAAGACCTACATTAAACATCTAAGGAACAGTAAGCGGTCCAAAGAGTCGCATGTCAGCACAACACGGGGAAGCCATTCCACAGATATTCCGCTTCATGTTGCACGTGTTCACCGGCTCACCTTGCACATATATGGCATATTCGCACATTCCATTCGTCTCCTGCAACTGCTCCTTAATGATTGCCTAAATGGACAGGATTAAGAAAAGTGCGTCAAAGGACCAACCGCTCAAGTTTGACTGGTACTGTATTGAATAAAAAAACAGCTGTAATTTACATTGCAACAGGTACATTGATTCAACAATAGACGTGGAGATTTTAGCGTGATCATTGAAGGACTAGCTAATTAATTGCGCCTTCTTTTTGCTTGGATGAATGACACAGTCATGAAATGGAAAGCAGGCTGTCAAGCTGACGTTAACAAGCAGGCTAGCCATTCTGTTTTGCTTAATTACCCAAAGGCAAGCCAACCAAATATTTCTTAACCAGATGATGGAGGTTAGGTTCCCTCTGTCTGCCCTTATGCTACTCCACCATTCGGAGGTCATGCTAACTTTTCTGCACAACACTACTTGAAACAATGTTTTAAATTTTTGAAAAGGCATTTAGTCGGGTGGGGGTGGGGGACTAAACCTCTTAAATAAATGAAGTGGCGGAGCCCTGTATACAACTTTTGGTCTTCATTACGGCTCAGGTCAAGGGTAGCCACACCCATTTGTGCCAGAAGGAAGTCCCTTGGCACCTATTATTTACAAACATTAAGAAATGGGCAATATACTCTCTATACAGTTAACTGTTTGTTATTGTGGTTGTGAATTGCAGTGGTGTCCAACCGTACTGTTTACTTCCAGCGTATCCCCCAAAAGTGACATAATTTTGTAGTCGAATATATAATGTGAAAATAAAATAACGTTTAATGCTGGTGTAATGTTTTACTTTTTTCAGGGTGAATAATATTCACTTGGAAAAGGCACGACAGTGTGGTAGAATGCAGTCAAATAAGAGTATGCAGCCTGGATCTGAGGATATAAAAAAATAAAATAAAAAAAATAAATCGGCAAAGCTGCAAGAAAGCAAATTTGGACACGGGACAACAATTCCAAGAGGAAGGCAAACAGAAAAATGTGTGTCTTGTCCCAGGCGGTGCGCATATTGAACATTTGTGAAGCTTTGCGAAATTGGTTATAAAATTCTGATCTGTCTGAATATGTTGTTGGAATTTTGATCAGTCTTCTATTTTTCAACATGAAGCCGGTTTACCGTAATTTTGTTTGCCCATGACACACAGCGACTCTGATGCTCCTACGTTAAATGACACCCTATATTTTGGTTTCCTGAATTCGCTCCAGCAGAGTCAAAATATTCGACAGCCCTCCGCGTGACGCGGTTCTTGAGTAGGAACTTTGGTGTGTCTAATTTAGCGGTCGGTCAGTATGCATGAACGCCACAGGAAGAATTGCATTGATGAAGGCTGTTTACCTTGCAGGTTTCATACTCTTTATGTATATAGTGCTGGTGGATGAGCCAGTTTCTCCTCTCCACAATTGGAAGCTCAGGGGCTGAAAGAAATCACGGAGAAAAGTGAATAGTATTCACTGCTATGAAGTTCATTACCATTTTGCATTCACTTCATGTCTTTGTGCGCATCCGAAGAGTCCCCTCCTTTTGCAGTCATTATTACATCTCTGAGCCAAAGCCATATGGCCTACTGCCAGTTATGGCCTGCAAGCGTTTGTTTCCCCCCCTCTTAGAAACGTCAAGGCTCGCTCTATTTGAGACCATTTTCAATTCATACAGTCCTAATTTGTCTGATGAATAAACAATCTACCGCCCAATCTGCCAGCAGACGTTAACGCTACATACGAGAAGGCAATCAACCCACGAGCCACGATGTGAATGTTGCCGCATTTACAATCTTTTTAACATTCAGCAGGTAAGGGTAGTCTGCTCGTTGCCTGGGCAACAATGTCTTTCACTAGTCATGTGTTGGTGAGAGAACATTGAGAGAATTGAGGAAGAAGATGCTGGATCATGAGAAATGTGACCACAATGGTTCAAATCTTCTTACCAGTAAAGGGCAGCCTTTATTTCACATGGAAGCAACTGTAAATTCGATTAAAGTCTCAAAATAGGATGAACAGCAACGGGAAAAGAAGTGTTTAGCTTTAAATCTGCCACTGACATTTCGGAATATCATTAATGAACTGCCTGTGTGAGAATAGTATGAATTACACCAAAGCTCCCTTCTGTTTCTTTGCTGTCAGCACTTCAAGCGGGGCGCCTTTGATTTGCCGCTAAAAACGCAGCCACTTCCAAGTTGTTCTCAGAAATCCTCTCCATAGCTGTAAGAGCTTCAAACGCACTCACTGGGTCAAGACTGGGAATGGTCCTATTTGTAGTGACCTAATCCGCTTTCTTCCTGCTGAGACAGCAATCATATTCTCTCAGCCGTGGGCCCAAAGCTCCTCTGTGTCCACTAACTGAAATCTGGGGAGTAACGATGGGATACATGGATTCTTCCAAGTTTTGGTATGAATAATAATATATATTTTCGAAAAAAATTGCCAGGAAAGGGGGCACAGCATGGAGTCTCCTAAAAATAATCCTGTGCTGAATAACTTCATCCTACACACGATTCTGCTGTTCTTTGTTATATTTGAGGCTAATGGCGAATGCTTGCAAGCTCTCTGAATCTTCTAATAGGGAGGAAGAGCAGACGAGACGCATGCTGAGATCAAAAGACACACTGGGAAAAAGTCATGGAAAAGATGAAGGGTACAGCTATACTCTGCCAAAATGTGATGCGATGCCATTTCTGTATTTAATTCTTCATTTATAATTACGTGATTTTCAGATCAAATATGATTACATAGCCATAATTTGAGTTGTACACGTCATTGGTTAAGTCTTCTAAGTGGCTATGGACTTTTAGTCTCTTTTGTAGAGTATTCAAAAGCGTGCTGTTGAGCTTTATAATTAATATGGCGCAGTACAGCATTTTTGTGCATGTGTATGGCATAACTAAAGCTGACCTCATTTTGTAAGTTGAATACGCAAGACCCCCTTTTGACTTTACGATTAAAATAAACTCTAAACACTTCCCCTATTCAGTCCCACCACTGATCCTCTGGGTAAATTAGGTGGAAATCTCATTTTGATGACGGCAAGGTAACAAAACATACCACAATGCGCAGTACAGTGAGGATTTACAACAGCATACAATGGAATATAAAGTACCCTTTAACCGAGACTTATTTGCTCATCTGAAAAAACACTGTTACGTACTGTCAGGGAAATTATTAAACAACCTTTCACAGGAGTCACAAATGAGAAATGATACTATTGTTTTGTTAAGATTACTTGATGTCAATATCTGTACAAAAGGGCAGGGGACCCGCATTGCTTCCATTTAAAGCCCACCATGGACAAGGAGGAGGGGGACCCCTGCAGGAGAGTTAGCATCACACATGCATCTCGAGTAAAAAACCTGCTCCGAAATGTGACATTAAAACAGAAAACAACTCTGATCTAGACGTCATGTTACACAAGTCCAATAAGTTTACCTTTGGGTGCGCGACGTTTTTTTACTTCTGAGACCACCGGGGGCTGAAATACATCAAATAAGCACATGATTCAAAATGAACTAACATGCCACATTGCATATAGGAAAACACACAAAAAACAAATCGAACCGATCCTTTTACAACTGAGAGACCAAACATGACTTCATAATGTACACTTACGAGAATGCGACTACTGCATTCAATTTTGATTCTCCCTTGTAGTGGAAAATGCATATAAAATGAAATGTGCTAAGGACAGTGCAAACACAACACAAAAGCAACTTTTAACATGGGTAGGTTGAACACCATCATTACCTTAAACTGGTGAAATTTAGCATATTTCATCATAGTCAAAAATAATTTTAAAAAGACCTCTTCTAAATGTCAAAGTTATTTCCAAAATTAGAGTCCAATCAAGTGGATCAGGCAACCCTTCACATTTGGCTTCAGACTCCAGAGGTAATGTTTGCAGACAGACACGCTCTTTATATTCAAACCATGACACTGGAGCCATAGTCAGTTGAAACAATAAACTAGGTGTGTGTATGCCTCTGAGTGGCTCATATTTTGGAGTGAAGGGAGCCATGGGAAAATTTGTGTTGCCCGAGAGCGTATTCTCTACCCAAACTTAACATTTTCAATTATCCTGCCCTTTTCTCCTTGTAAAGCACACAGATAAATAAATGGAATAATGGAACACGAAATACTTGCATGGTATCTGAAAAATGCTTTACTGTAATATGCTTTGATGTACAAAACCGCAGTTTTTTTTTCTTTTATATCTGTATGTAATCATCCACCTTGTGTCAATTTCTTGTTTATTGAAGCATATTTTTAGATCAACCGTATGTTATTTTACTAAGATGCATATTTCTTTTCTTTGCTTTTAAATATCTTAAGGTTCTGTTTATTTGTGTGTTTTCCCCTGTGCTTTTACATGCCTTTATTCTTCATTATGTGAAGCATTTTGAGTCAACTTGTGTATATGGAACTCACTGTACAAATAACACTGCCCAGTCTTGCTTTCAAAATGCCCCCCCCCCAACACACACACACACACACACACACACACACACACACACACACACACACACACACACACACGATTTAACTTTATATCTGGCAATATTTTTAATGCAGCTTTTTTCCCATCTACTTAAAATGTTCGAGGTTACGACTCATATTTGAATGTTTGCGGTCATCTCCAAGTCCATTGGTTAATACTTTCAGTGAAATACACTTCTCATTAGTCAGTGAATTCTGGCACAAACTACACAACAGTGGGCATTCGCAAGGTCAGTTAAGTCAGAGAGATACCGTTAGTATAACCTAGATGGAACGTTTACTTCACAAACAGCGTCTAGCTTTTATAATGACGTTGGACGAGGGAGATTACTCCTTTTCACTGCTAGCATTGAGATAATTTAGATCCGATTTGGGCTGGCTTTCGGTGTCGCGTTAAAATCCGTCCGTGTTCATACAATAACCCAGCATATTTTTCCGCGTATTCCAACAAAAGCATACTCGTGCCAAGTGTTGTGTGTACAGTATTTCGATGCAAACAAGCTTGACCTCACTACTTACCACTGCATGTTGCTCCACATCCGCCATCTTGGAGTCGCCAAAGCCGAACTCGAGAAGCTGTTGCCATGGATACAAATGCGGAAGGCGAGCTTGAACCATCTTTTGAAAGTGCGCCCCGTACAGGAGCCTGGGGTTTTACTTCTCCTGATGGAAGGAACAGAGAAGATCCCTACTACATTTGTAAAAATCAGCCACTGGAAGGTTTGCGAGTGAGCGTAATGCGCGGAGTAAATATTCTAAATACTAAACTGTTCATTTGTGTCCTTGCTCTGTGCCTGTACACGTCGACTTCATAAATAAACCCGAAAGAAAAGCAGTGCTGAAGATGGATGACGTCTACCTGTATATGGACAACACAACACTATTCACAACATTAAGGAGGGATTTATTTAATCAATTGTTCCATCAGAAACCCTAATTGTACATCAAAATAATTTACCAATACATGCAACATACCTTAATACATTCTTAAGAACAAATAATTTCTTTAGTAAGCGAAGAGAAGGAAAAAGTTATATGACAACACCCCCCCCCCCAAAAAAAAATCTATGGAAACAGGTATGTAACTTTACATCTGCTTCAGGCACAGACACACAACAAAATCATTTACAGTGCCTTAATAGAGACAGTGAAGAGTTAAGTTAAACTGCATTCTGTGGCCCTTACTCGTACTTGGTTTTTCTTTGCAGAGCATGTTTCTTTTCCCCACAAGTATAACTTGTCTATTCTTCAAAGGAAAAGGTTAAGTATTTTTAGGCATCCTTCATATTTATCATCTTCAACCCAGATTGGGGCTATTTGAACATTTGAAAGTGGTTATCAACTGCAACAAAAGATTCGACATTTGTAAAGCTGACTTAAAAACTGAACGTGAAATTGTAAAAGGTCAAGCCAAACCAGTGACACATACACCAGACTTAGGAATGCTAATTTGGATAAAATGTTTCCCTAAGCAGGGGGTGAAAAGCACACACATATGTTACAACTACAATGTTTAAAAAACACCGACTATTAACGACAAGCTAATAATTAACAGACTGAATTGATTATCAACATTGATTTTGTTTCACATCGGTGCCATTTGTAATACAATTAGCAGTGTCTAGAAAATTGACACATAAATGTTGTGTTCTTTTGCTCGTTAATCAACTTTCTCAGTTATGGTTTACCTTCTCTCAGCAACAATGAAATAAATAAAACCACCCCACGGCCTTTAAGGCTCCAATCAAAGCATGGAACTCTTTACAAATCAAAATGTATCAACCAGCTGCTCCAGGCACAACTTAATGTCAGCCTGTAAACAGTGACTTTTCTCACTTCATTTGAGCAAAGCAACTCCTTCATGGCCTATTCTTCATTACTTATCAGGAGTATATGCAAGAAAAAACATAAAAGATGGCAGCAGTAACAAGTAACCTACACCCAGAGAAACAGTACTTCCAAGGCTGTGGTGGCAGAGACTATGAAAATAATTGACCTCGGCCATCTGTTTTCACACGTTTGGACCACATCGGTTTCAGCAGCCAACCTGTTCTTTATCAGGGTTCCATTGCACATGGCCAGAATTAACAATTTCACATCAAGCATACCTTTTTCACCGTTGCTCTCTGTGGTATGTGTGTTCTGTCGTGAGGGTGAAAAGAAAAAAAAAAGTGACAAGAAAAAAAATCCAATCGGACTCTGCGGGATCTAAACCTCAAAAGGAAGTTGACAGGGCTTTCAAAAGTAGCATACCAACTGCACTTTGACATTACCAAACATTCAAGTCCTTTTTTTGGGTGGTGATGTAATGTCATTTGTCCTGTCTCTTTGCTCCAATTCAGCTTTGTTAGTTTGATAACAGCCTCATGTTGCACTATACAGTGATGAGGGACTCGGCGTAGAGTGCATTCCAAAGCATGTGCAATTCATACACCATTCAAGACCCATGTCTTGACTTGCACATTTTCATATACAGCTTTTGACCATGGTCCCTGTATATCGCACATTTGACACAAACGAAAACCATGTGGCAGCATGATTGTGGTCAAGTTATTTCTTTCTTTCCTTTTTTTTCCCCCAATTATTATGATCTGTGCCCCAGGGATATAACTAGTGTGAGATCACATTGGAAAAAGGGCACAATCTAACGCTTTAGTTGCTGCTAAAAGCTCCCTGAGCAGCTGTCGTAGCAGCAGACTGGAAGGTTCTGTTGGTCAGGACACCGCTGGAGAACTCCTGTTGAGCCTTGGTGAAGCTGGCTCCGGTACGTCTGTACTTGTAGTGGACCTTCATGGAAGACAGACAGTACAATAGTCATTTTGAACTGTTTAACAGCAATTCCATGATGAACTGCTATAGTTTTTTTGGGAAAGCTGCATACATACTGTATTGTTTAAGTGATGATATACATGACTCACTGGAAAAATTAAATTACTCACATGCATGCACACGCTAACATTTACGCGGTCTGCTAGACAATTAATTTCTTTTGCAAAGTTGTAAAAAGCTTAGTTTAAAATACCATTTTGAGGAGCATGACTGCCAGGATCGCATTCACGGTGAAAAAGCCCGCCACCACCATCATGACAACGGCCACAGCCAAGTTGGTGTTGATCATGCTGATGGATGCAATCCAGCCACTGTCAAGAAATGCACACATAAAAACACACTATGAACAACTCAGAAGCACTGTGCAACAGTACACAAAATTACGGTAATGAATATATCTGCTTAACACTCACCGGCGATTAATGGGAAAAAATATTGATGGATATATTTCAAGAGGATACAGAGGAAAGGCAAAGAGAAAGGAGCCACACACTTACAAAGGACAGAACCCCTTAAAGAAGACAACAGCCATCTGTCAAAGAGACGCAAAAGAGAAGCTCATGTAGAGGCCACAATAGCTTGAGTGCACACAAGAAAACACACGACTCCATCCATGTTGTGGCAGCATGCTGTTGCGCGTATGCCACGCCCCCTTACACTCGACATGCAGATCATTCCGCAGGTGTTCAACTCACCTGTTGCCCCACTTGGGGATCCCCACAGTCTGAATGATGTACACAGCCACTTGGAAGAAAAAAACAAAGAAGAAGAAAAAGAAGCTGAAGGAACTGTCAGACCTGGAAAGAAAGGATGCACACACAACACAAGGAAGGAATTGAGTCATCAATGGCAGTTACAGCCCTTCGAGCACTGATACATTCACATGAACTTAACATGAAGTAGTTACAGGTGATGATTACTCCCACATTCAAGAATGAAACCACGAAAATGCCGATGATCCATTCGGTCCACGAGCACAAAACCAGTAACATAGTACAGCGTACCTGAAGGCTCTGTACACGGGTCTGTACCAGCAGACGAAGGAAACAGGGGTGAAGAGGAGGAACCAGAGGATGGACAGACCAAAGTCGACGCCATACTGAGAGTCCACTGTGAAGTAGGCCAGGCAGGCCAGCACGTTGAGAAACAGCGTGACACTGTGGACTGTGCACACGCACAGACATACACACAATCAGGGACAGACTGTGCATAAACAGTAAACCACGAAGAGTCTAGTGGTGTGACTGGGAGTCTGTATTTCGGACACAGGATTACTGTTCGTGTGTGATAGGGGCTGGCCGCAAAGAGCAAAAATCTGTGAAATATAGAGTTTAGAATGACATATACGGCTCACAAGGTGGCAAGAGTCCGATTGATACGTGAATGACTCAAAGGAGTTCTTCATAGTGACTGCTTCAATGTGATCTGCTCAGGAAAGGCCCGACATTCAGTACGACAATACTTTGCACTGATTGGGCAATGCGGTAACTTGTGCATGCCTACCAAACTTATGTTTTGACTAATCATGGCAACGGAAGAAAATGTCATCGCTGGCATGTACCTTGGTTTGACCGGCTAAGGCCAGTCATCTGGAATACTGGTGCAGATGGCATCATGGCGTTGCATTGTAGTTGTCGTTTCTTTCAATGTAAATATGCGGATAAAAGGCGTTTTGAACAAGGACGTTGGTTTTTGAATCGAGCAGATTGTCAACTGAGAAAAGTTTTCGTCACAGCCGCACATCCTGCCCCCCAAACACACTGTTGCTTTGTGATTGGTCCGCACTACCAGCGGTGCAGCTTGGAGGAAGTCAGCGGGCTCGAGCCAAGATCGATTCTCGGGGTTTTGCAAACACTCAAACACTGAGAGAATTCAAATTACAGGCAAGGTTAACAAGGTGCGGCACTGGACTAAAACTGGAGCGAACCATAAAACATCAACATTTTGTCTAGCATGTACTGTGAACTCAGGTCACATAGAGGACTGTATTCAGTCGTTAAATTATTCAACAAACAAACCAGCTTCACAAGAGGCTCAATAGCATAAGCAGCATACTAGCCTAAAAAAAACCACGAAAGCACAAACTGACATGACATCAGTCATGGGAAAACAAATGCATACAAGCTAGAGCTGGGTGATAATGATATATATTGCGAAAGACAAGGGTAACATTGTCATTTGTCACCTACAGTAAAATGCCAGTCATTAGAAGAGACAGAGGAAGCTTGATTTGAAGGGCTAAAGATTTCACTTACCATTCTTATGCTGCGCATCTGCCACCAAGTGGCAGAGTACACAACAACACAGCAAAGTGAATCATAATACACAGTCACCATACAAAAGAAACCTACAGTGCAAAGTCCGTTAGGGTTCAATGAAAATAAATTTAGAAATATAGGGCACGTCAAAGCATGCTGGGTACTTCAAACGACACAAGGCTGGCATTGCAGCTTGCACTTTGAGCATAATCAAAAAAACAAATACTAGAACTGAGAATTTGAAACTTTTGATGGCGGCGCGGACACCCGCAGCGGCTCCTCTTGTTTTATGTTCAGAGGGAAGAAATTTCATCTGTGCTGTATGTTACACATACGTACAGGACATTTGACAATAAAGTTGTATTCAATTCATTGTTTTTTTAAGTTTTTCCAGTAAGTGAGCGGTGGAGATTGTCCCAAAAAGCGTTGATAGGCCGTGGGTAGTTGGCAGTTGGTTGTAAAATGGGTGCCAGTGCAGTAGCTTGTTATGCAGCGGCTCCTCTTGTTTTATGTTCAGAGGGAAGAAATTTCATCTGTGCTGTATGTTACACATACGTACAGCACATTTGACAATAAAGTTGTATTCAATTCATTGTTTTTTTAAGTTTTTCCAGTAAGTGAGTGGTGGAGATTGTCCCAAAAAGCGTTGATAGGCCGTGGGTAGTTGGCAGTTGGTTGTAAAATGGGTGCCAGTGCAGTAGCTTGTTAGCAATGAGTTTTTGGATGGGTGCTACTGTGGCTAAACAACACCTTGTGGTTTCGCTCCTAATTCAGTAATCATAGCCTCCAGGGCAGGGAATGAGCTACACTTCTTCCAAGTATCGTTCTCATGAAGGGATTATGAGGAGTAATGAACAGAGGGACGCTGAAGAAGCCATTCTAATTGCCTAACCTAATATCATGAAAGACCGGAATGAAGTGCTTGGTGACTGAGTAACATTTTCACTGAGCTATCGCAAAGCGCAGCCATCTTTGAACAGCAAAATGGCATGCAATTTAATAAGTGGAGAGAAAATGAGACAAAATAATGTTACACACACAGCTCAACAAGAAACAACTGTGACAGCAGACAGGAGAGGTGGCCTACGAGATTAAAAGTACTGTATATTAATATTGAGGATAAGCGATTCAGAAAAATCGATGTATAAAGGATAAGCGGTTCATACAATGGATGGATAGATAGTATACTGAATATGAATAATATTACTAACGTGATTTATTTTCATAATACAGTCCTGAGTTTTGAATTTGACTCTTCCATAATAAATGCATGATCTAAAATCCATTACCATGTGATGGGATCCAGGATACTTACACATCCACAGGTAGTACATTCTTTTACAGATCCGTCGGTATTCTTCTGGGATGTCTGCCTCAAAGTCTTGGTAAAAGCATGGCTTCACAGGGAAAAACTTGGGCAGGGGAGGCCAGTTGTTCTCTTTGACTTGGGGTCAAAATAACAAATTGTGTTACCCTCAACAGTTGAACAATGCACCCATTTAAAAGAGTGCAGTGACTTACCCCCCGTGTTCTGGGGTGTCCTGTTCTGAAGTTCCTGCTCCTTTCTCTCCAACTCTGCTGCCTTCCTCTCCAGCTCTTCTTGCTGCTTGACCAGATTAGCTTGACCTGCAGCTGCCGCAGCAGACGCCTGTTATAAAACGGATAGGTTGCTGGTTTATATACAGTCCGGCAGACATACCCTTCAAGTAGCCTTGCGGCAAACCCTAAGAGTGCTCCCAACACCATACATTAAGTCAATATTGACTGCTTTTAGATACAATGTGTGTATCCTCCCCCACAAAAAAAAGGTGGAAGACTCGAAATAAGCACATCAGCCACATGGTCAAGCCGTTCTAGGTTGGAATCTCAGCCCGAGCCTTTTTGGATGGAGTGTACATGTTTTTCCCCTGAGTTTGTGCTTTTTTTCTCCTGGTACTCCAGCTTCACGACACACTCCAAATACATGAATGTTAGATTAACTGACAACTCTGACCTCTCCATAGATGTGAAATTGAGGGTAAATGGTTGTTTGTCCGTCTGTGACCTGTCACTGACCGGCAACACATTCAGGGTCGAACCCGCCTCTTGCCCAAGTCACCTATGATCAGTTGAGTTCACCAATGATCCTAATTAAGACAAGTCTTCTAAAAGAATGGATGGTTAAACACCCACCATATATGTTCTCATTAGATGGCAAATGTAAAACAAAGGTGAGACAAGCTCAACTTCAAATTTTTTCTTAAAAGCCACAGCACACTAACTTGCAGATGTACACAATGGCTTTCAACGAATGACACATCTCCTTATTTAATTTCTATAAGATTGCCTGTTTGTCTCACTTGTGAACTCTGCTCCACTGAGGTTTGCAGTATGGCGGGTTGAGATGAAACAGCTGAGATGGGGATGGTGGTCTCACTGCGGTCCTTCTGCGGAACATCATGGAATGTATCTCCCCCCCCCCCCCACACAAATGTGTGTGATAAAGAATTAAAGTTTACAATCATTGCAATACACATCAAAAGACAAGCGGCTCACCAATTCAGTGGAGAATGGGTTGTAATCCCGAATGCCATCAGAGGCTCCTCGGGTGGCCTGAGTGACAGAAGCATCCTAAAAAAAATTCACACAGTATTCATATTAGCATTAGTCATAATCATTAATGACACGTGGAACAATGGATGCCCAAAACTGCATTTGATGTGGCGCAATAACGCAGGTTCAGAGTTCAGGAAAACCATTTTAAGGTCACATTTTCCAGACGATATATTAACTATTAAGCGACTCTGCTGGTTTTAAGTCTTTGTTAAAACGTTTCGAGGTTAAACAAACATTTTTCCTAAGCAAATAGGGAGCTAATAACAGCGCGTACGCCGCTCAAAAGCAACATTACTGAGAAGTGAGCAAGCTGACACACGAAAACATCCAGTATGCTAACCCAAGCCCTCAAAAAATGCAACAGTGTTCCTCACATAGTGGATGATTTAATTCAGAAATTTAGTTTTTAAACGGTTGAGTAATGGCGTTGAGGAGGCATATAATTGGCTGAATACGAGCAGGCACCTGTTGCAGATTGTACCTGTTCAGGTGACAAGACCCAGTCACAATTTGAAGCTTTGTTTCCGAGGCTTTTGATTATAAACAGTCCATATGTGGACAACATTCCATATTTATATTTACTTATAAGTGACGTTTGTTCCGGTAGATAATGTGCAGGCCAAACCCAGTAACCGACCAAACAGGTTTCTTGAGTGTAAATCCTAAAAACCCAAATAAGGACAAAAGTCGTTTCTCCCTTAAAAACGGAGCAAAACAAAGTCTCACCTGGAAGGGATTCACGTCCATGGGTTCGGCGAATGGGTTGCTGTCAAATCCCGACATTGTCGCGTTGGGTTTTTGTTCTCGAAAACCAGGCACCTTGCTTCCCTCTGGCTGCAGTTGCTCCGGATGGCGCCACGGAGGCGTTCTACGCATGCGTCGCTCCACAGGTAGCCGCGTCACAGCGCACAGCAGGATGGACGCGTCACTTTTCTTCGATTTTACCCGAGCCGGGGTTTAGCGGTTGGCTCGTGGTGGCACCAATATTTTTAATCAAACCAACGCAACCATAGTTCGCACTGGTCACATACCTACACTGCTTCAACTCTAAATTAGTGTTGGGATCTAATCAGAAAACAAACGACTCTATAGATCCAAGTACATCTTGGTGCATACACGTCATAAACCAGCATGGCGTTCGTTGATGATACAACAATAATTGTCACTTTTTTTCGTTTTTTTTTTTTAAGAAATTCAACATTTACAGATATATTACATCTACCCTAACCTCAACATGACAACAATCCAATTTTTTAACATTACATTATTCATTACTATTAGACCTGAAGATGTCTCTGAAAGAAATGAAACATACTTCAATAAAGAACTAAACTCAAATGACACAGTGGAAAGAGATACTCAGAGACAAAATACTTCAAAAACAATCAGCTTTTTGCACTTGATATAAAAATATTCCGTGGTTAAGTAAGGTAATTGTAATGCGTTGGGTTTTGGATGAAATTTCAGGACGAGCTTAAAATGTAGTCAAAACTTTATACATTAACTGAATGTGACCTTCTCGAAGCTTTTGAATGCACATGTCCAACTGTGGGCAGCACCGTGAGCGAAGGCCACATCGGCCTCACAGAGGTGCACGGTTCGATTCCGGGTGCAGCCTTCCTGTGTGGAGTTTGGATGTTCTCCCTGTGCCTGGGTGGGGTTTCTACAGGTACTCCGATTTCCTCCCACATTCCAAAAACATGCATGGGAGGTAAATGTAACACTCTAAATTGTTCCCTGGTGGGATTGTGAGCGCGAATGGTTGTTCGTCTATGCGTGCACTGCAATTGGCTGGCAACTGGTTCAGGGTGTCCCCCCCGCCCCTTGCCCATCCTATTGAAAACGTGTGGGATCAGCTGAGTCACCATGTTGAGACTCGCACCCTAGAACCTCAATAATGTCTCATGATTAAGGGCTGCCCTACCTACACACACACACACACACACACACACACACACACACACACACACACACACACACACACACACACGCACATATACGCGCACGCGTGTGTGTGTGTGTGTGTGTGTGTGTGTGTGTGTGTCACATTGTGAATTTGATCTTAAACCTTATGGACTATTTATTTATCTTAAAAGCCACAGAGACCTTAATCTTTTCCCGTGTAACACTTTCTTGAACTCAAATGGCACTTCTAAGCTCCAGATGGCAGAAAACAGGAAGCAAGGCAACAAGATGTTTGTTTGTTTTTTTTTTTTTTTTTTTTTAGGGGGTTGCTATTGAGACTGAGAACAGTCAGGGAGGGTTTGATACAAGGGTGTCACAATAGATGGCATTTTGGTCACTACACTGTACATATGGACTGGACTGAATTTTACAGTTGCTTTATGGCTGTTAAATAGTTAAATGCAACTATTCTCTAACCATCTGACATTGTTCGCAGCGTACAGGGCCCCTTGGCAGGAATTACATACAAGCTATCTTGGTCCCTTTGATGGTGATATCTCCCTTGTAGTATGGAAACGTAGCATGTAAAACAAGTAAGTATAGTCTCTCATGAGCTCTTGGCACATGAACACAAACTTATAGCTCCCATTGCCCAATTTTGCCCAAGTCCGAGCAACATAGCCCCCCTCCCCCCGAAAAAAACAAAAAAGATAAATATTTGACTTCAACTACCCAGCATGAGCTGGTGTTCCGGGCTTTGTACAGTATTTATATCTGTATAGACTAATAAGAATTTGTGTGACATTAAAATTCATTAAATAAATGCGGAAAATACATTTTGTAATCAAGCAACCACTGTATACATTGATTGTTAGGAACTGTAAACTCACAGAGTAGCTAATTGTGAGATTCAGGTTCAATGCAACATCAGCTATCCCTGATGTCATGTTTTCTTCTTGTAGGACAATACAACAGCTTCCCAGCCTTGGAATTATTCACTGACGCTGCAGTCTGTGACATTTTCAAACATTCCCTTTGCTCTGTTCTCCAGACCAGTGTGTTCTCCTCTTGGTGCCGAGTGTGGAGCTGCCAAGGCACCTTTGTGAGATCTTGAGTGGCTGCTTTGGCCACAGAAGTGAAGCTCCTTCCACTAACCATCTTGTGCCTCTACATTGGCTCCAAATGGTGGGGGACACACTTAACACGGCACTTGGGTACAATTCTTTGACAGGTTTTAAAGGCTAAGTAAGCGTGCTTTCAGGGCGTGTCCTCATTGGGTCCTTCACACCATGAATTCATTACTGCCGTACAACACCAGCTGCTGCTGTATGTCGGGTGGCTCCCTGCTATGACCACCGCTTTCTCTGGTATGCCTCTGGGATACATGTTTGCCCCCCCTCAGTTTCTGTTTGCCTTTTTCTGGATTAAAAGTGCCACGGCTGGTAAACTGTGGTCTTTCATCAAACACGCTCTCCAACTCTGCTGTAGGACTGCAGTTGAAACTGTCAAAGCTGGAAGCTTGAGGTGCATTCTGAGCCTGCGTTGCACCTGAGCTTGGAGGGGGAGACTTTGAAGTGGAGTGAAACCAAGAGCCACGGCTGGTATTAGAGATGGGGGAATTCGACGGCTGGAAATGTGATGATGAGGAGTAGGGAGAAACACTAGAGGAAGAATCCACTGAATCCAGAGAGTCGGGTTGCCGTCTCAGAGTGCGATGCCGTGGGCTCTTTCCATCAGACCTCAGGGACCAAGGGGAAGTAAAAACGAGACCTCTCTCTGAAAGACAGACAATTACGTTTTTAGAGAAGAATTTCTTTATGACACATGAGGGGCAAGTCGACCAGGGTGGATATATGCACAGTTTCTATACAGCGACATACCGGAAAGAACGGAAATGACTTCAGAGTCCACATTCAGGTTTTCAGAGCTGTCAGCTGTACCGATAGAGGCCTCCGACTCAAGGGTCTCATCGTCTGATGCTCGTGGCTCCAGAGTCAGCATCTCGAAAGTCAGCTCCTCCCTGTAGGAGCAAGCACATTCACATTAGCGTGTGAGCTGAGGATGCATCATTAGGTCCTTGCCAATTATGTGCGGTGACAGCATTTACTTCTCTTTTTGCAGATTCTCAATTTGCTCCGTCAGCACTTTCTCCTCCTGCTCCATTGCTGCTTGCTGATGCTCAGAGATTTCAACCAAAGACTCGTTGCCCTCGCTCTCCTCTTTTACGGTATTTGTCAAAGACTGAAGTCGCGGGCTCACAGGAGGTGTAGGCGAGTGCAAGCTTAGACGCCGAAAGTGACCTTTTCCCTGGAAAACAAATCAATGGCATAAGAGCACATTTCAGGTTATGTGAGCGCCAATGGGAGTCCCCAGGTAGTGCACCTTAGCTCCCATGCAGAAGGCAAATTCATCAGTCTGTGGGGGAATTTTTTTTGCATGGTGTACTGTAAGGTGTCGTCTTTCGAGTAAAATGTACAGGTGCAATAAATCTGAATAATTTACAATATCATAGAAAAGTTCATTTTGTTTCAGAAGTTCACAATTAAAGTCAAACGCACAATTCACTACTTTGGATTATTTTGTAGATTTAATTAATACAGCTAATTTCTTGAGCTGGGGAATTTGGGGTTTTGGTTAGCTGTAAGCTACAATCATCAAAATATGGGGTGAATCTACATAGTACAGTATTCATACATGTTTACTTCTTTTTTTAATGGAACTAATGTCATGAAATGTGTTTTCCAGGTTACTCTCACCGACTGACATGCACGTGTATTATTTGTGCAGATGACACAAACGCACTATTTTACATTGGATGACATTGGCAGCATTGCCAATAAGTGTGCAAATCTGTGCCCACCTTCACATTTTAGATTCTAAATGTCCCAAAACAGTCAAAAGTTTATGTCGTAGTTACCAAGCAGCAACAAAATAGAAAACAATTACAACTTCAACTACAAACCTGACAGAGAGAAAGTATTATTATTATTATTAATTATTATTTTAAAGGGCAGCGGACTTGATCATCACTTTGTTCTATTCTTGTTGACAGTATATTTTTTCCTTTTAAAATAATCTTTACCCAAGTCATATTTTTTCCATGATAACAGCATACATTTGCTCAATTGGTAGAGACCCCCTACAAAGCTTGCGTTCTAACTTGAAACCTGAATGAAAGGCTCTCTTCACACTCATTTCAAACCTTTTTCATGCATTAGAACAGTGGTTCTTAACCTGGGTTCGACCGAACCCAAGGGGTTCGGTGAATCAGTCTCAGGGGTTCGACGTAGCCTCTGCTGTAGAGGTTAAGGCACACCTGACTCAACATGTGAATTAGTTATGACACGCCGCTTGCCCATCACTGGCTGGTTCATTTTGTGCACAATTAAAAAACGTATATCGGTAGTTTATACTGATACTAATTGTGTTTACTTTTTTCAGTTTTTAATAAATGTGTTTTTTTTATGTCTTGTATTTGTAAAAAAAATCATATTTTTATTTCTCACTAATAAGGTGTTTAGTGAATGTGCATATGAACTGGTTGGGTTCGGTGCCTCTCACAAGATTAAGAACCACTGCATTAGAAGTTGTTCCGGACCACATCATGCAATCGTACTGTCACAGCCACCCCAATCCCTTGGATGGGAACCATTGGAAATGCAGTTGAGCATAAATACAACACCCACACACCAAACCATAAAACAGTTGAGGACATAACAAATACACCACTGATCAACATTTACTTTACCTTTTTAGGTGCATTTGACTGTGGAACAGACATAAATACGAAATGGGAAAATTAGAAAGATTTTCCCTGACGTGTCAATGCAGCTAGTTTATTTTACTAAGTTTTATAATCATAACATATGACAGCGATTCTAAGCAGCTGTCACCTAACGTCGGAAAAGAGGGGCCAGCATAGCATACCTATGCACCTAACATTTTGCACCAAACAAAAACATTTTGCAAAACAAAAAAAAAAGCTCACAAGTTTGAAGCATGGAGTTCACATTCACTTTAACATACTTGAGCACTTTGAAATATACAGTGTGTGTATATATATATATATATATATCTGAAATACATTTCCAAATATTTTGCTTTCATGGCTCTCTTAGTCAATATATATATATGTGTGTGTGTGTGTGTGTGTGTGTGTGAAGTTTATTATAAATCAAATGTATTATTAGAATTACGATCAATCTGACAGCTTGCACTATTGCACTGCACCGAACCTAACAGCTCAAAGTAAATGTTACAGTGCAAGTAAGGGACATGATCGGGAGGATTTGAAAAGGATGAAACAGCACCGAGCAGAAGTAAACCGACGGGTTGCGAAGCTTTTTCCAAAAGAAAAATACCCGTCGTCACAATTTGATTATACCATTGATCTTCGGATGAAAGTCAGTCTGCATTTGGCCTTATTTTCAGCAAACTCCAGGGTGTTGATGTCCTTCAGTCGCACTTTGTACTTTGTCATCTGTTCACAAATGACAAGTTCGACACACCTATGGAAGAACAAAAAATACACCTTAGTGGGGCTACAAACATTTCCTGACCACAAGAATAGTACACTAGTCCTGTATTTTCACTTGACGACAGATAGAGGTTACTTACGCTGTGGTCTTACTAATGTCCTGGACACTCTGAAGTGGATCAATCGTGTCTGGACAGCGCAGGATACAGGGAGCAAAAACTATAGCCAAGGCATTAGCTGACATACGGTTTGTCTCCTCTTGTAACGCAATCCTGAAAGAGTGAATACAGGTGTCTGAATATTCCCATCAGGAATTCATTTTAAAATGTTCAAAATCCACATTCATTTACCTGACAAGATGAAATATGAGCCGTTCCAGTGTGTTCAGGTGGGTCCTGCTTAGCTGGTCAACAACTGAATACACCCCTCTTATCATTTCTTTTCTATCCTGCAAACCTGAGAAAGGACAACCATTTTTATTTTTCGGCACTCGCAGAATGTGCCGCGGAAAACATGCTGCTGACTTACCCATAGCACGTATAAACGCCTCATATAGCTCAAATGTCATCAGAGGACTCGGCAGGTCTCGCAGCCACTGCTTGAAGACACTAGCAATGACGTGGATGTTGTAGTCATCCAGATTCATGCTCTCCACATCTGTGGCAACACGGAGACGGCACAGAAAGCCAAAACAAAGTCAAACGTGAATAAGCACCCATCTTGGAGTTTTTTTGGTTTCAACATCCATTTTTCAACACCTGTAACTGGTTGCGAAAAGTTACCTGTGTCAAGTCCCTGTTTCAGTTCTCTAATTTTATTGGTGGAGCCCGATTTTCGATAGATTCCCTCAGTGTAGAGGCCGTGCATCTCGATGTAGTTGATAAGCTTCTCCACCACAAGGGGCACCGTTCGCTCATCATTTGTCAGGCGTAACACCTCAACACCAAATTGTCTCGGGGAAAGCTCGGGGTCGAACTGTTCAAAGAGACAAATATAGCGCTCAAACAATCACGTGCATGCAGACAAACCAAATACCACAGAAAACAAGGCACACTGCTAGCTTGCTAATCGTGCCGTCAAAAATTACTGGCTTGAAGAAGGGATCTCTATTACAATACTGTATTAATAATGCATAAAAACGACATACAGGGTAAAATATCAAACTTCAAGTCATTGGACTTGTGTCTGGCTGACTTACCTTCTTACTGCATTTGGTGGTCGTCTTTTGGCAGCACTTTCTGTGGCAGGCATAACGGCACACTGGGTAAACACAGGCAGAAAAATCAAACACACTACTCCCGTTATCCATAGAAAGGCAGTGCCTCCTCATCTTTCAGCAAGTCCAGTCAAAGACAAAAACTGATTGAGCAGGGAATGGCAGTGTGGAAAAGGACAACTTGTGAGGAGAGATTTCTGGAGTCACAGAGCCGCAGACCCCATGAGACCAGTTGAAGACAATCCGATTAGGGCACAGGAGGGCGAGAGGACCGGATGGGACTTTCAAAGGGCAGACTCACTCAGACACTGTGTACACTATGCGCATTTTGTTGCGCATGATCACGTGAGATCATGAGACAGTCTGGGCTGTAATGGTAGCTGCATTAATACAAATGTATTATCTATGACTCATCCAAAGATAGCTACTTAAGTGTTATTTTAGGTCGTAAGTAATCTAGTTTGTGGTTTTACCACATGATCTGTTAAGTCAAAACCCTGTTAACATTTCCAAGAGTTTTGGGGCAAAAGCGGGCTTGCTTGTTTTTGCTGAAATGACAAACATGAAGTTCTTCAGCAAGATCAAATGTTTGGTCCATTTTTAGTTTACTTTTAGATTACTTTCAGAAATCACTTCACTATTTTCACCAATTACTCATTTAAAAATCCATTCTTCAGTGCGCAAGCTTACTCACGTTTGCAAACACAGGCACGATCCATCATCCAGATGAGCGATGAGCAGTATTCACAGTATGTGGGGATGCTGTATTGGGTGGACTTGAAGATATGGCCATGATGCTCCTCCACCTGTATGTCGGAGCGGAACACACACCTTTAAACAAGGTCGAACTGCACTGTGCTGTACATGATATCGACGTTTTGGACAAAGCTACTGGAAAACACCTCTCAATGAATTATTCAATCAAAGTTTGCCCTGAATCTTCAATCTCCGGCATAACAACACATTTTGGACAATTGTATGCTTCCAACAGGGAAGAGTAACAGCCGTTTCTGTTGCCAATACACTGAGCGAGAGCCATACTGGCATGAGTTACAACGATGTTGTATGATGAGACCCTGTTGGCTTTGCAAATTAAATCCATGGATAAATTGACAAAAATTCCCACTGACAAAAATCTTGTTCCTGTAGGAATTAATGCAAGGTGTCTTCACACATGCACTGAAAAACACCGTACATTAAATACAGGACACCCGCAAGTCCTAATATTATTACCACTTGCAGTTTAGAGCCAATATAGGGTGTGCGTGTCAAATACTCGTATTTATACAATGACAGGTAGTTAAGCTAGTATCATGTTAATTTATGTAATATGTTTACAACCATGGTTGTAGTTTGCAGTTGTGTAGAGTAGCGTAAAACTTTACACACAGTAACAGTATCATGCTGAGATATTGTTGACCCTCTCATACAAATGAGGTAAACCAAATATTCGCGGCAGCTCTCATTATGAGTTTTCCACCTCGGCAAACTGCAACCCCGATAATGAACATACTGCTAAAGGAAGACCTCTTTGACAGTGGGTGACATTTTTACATTTGCAAAGGCAGATTATTTGATACAGTATGTAGACTAGATTTCATTCTCGTGCGCTTCTGGTGGTAAATTTGTGGCTGGCACGTTTTGTTAACTAAACACGGTATGTATTAGGTGCATTAGAATATAAAGGTAAGCATTCTTCCTTTTAATGTTAAGATAAATATGATATCATGGTGATGCCAGTGGAGAAACCTACAATGTCTGCATCTTTCTTCCTTCGCTTTTTGCGTTCAGGTTTAGGTTGCTGTAAAACAAACACAGAAATCACAGACATGAGCCTTTTTCTTTCACCTCGCTTCCACACCACTTAAAATACTCACAATTACCCCGCACGGCTAAAATGTACGAGTTCACAATCACAATGAGTATCCTTCAAAAGTTTGTGATGGCATTACCTTAGGTTGTGTGCTGTCCAGAGGTTTATACTCAGTCATGAACTCATCCAGGAAGACTTTAAAGGTGTTAACCCAAACTTTGACAGGGGACTCTCTCCAGTCCCTCTGCTCCTGCCGCATGGTCTTTTCCAGGATTTGCTCAAACAGAGCGTAGAGATCTTTGTAGCGGATGCTCTTACCATCGTCCATCTGATGTCAAAAGAGCACAGAATTGATCGAGTTGCCATGGAAACAATTATCCGGCCAAAGGTGATTGAATTTTACGGTGCGAACTGTCCGTAATTCCTGTAAGATTCCATACCGCCAGGGCTGTGGAATAGGAGTTGAAGATATTCAAACGGAATTCCTTCAATGCTTTTTTGAATACGACGTCCACCATGGTGTCCTTCTTGCTGTCCTCTGTGTCCAAGTCGTTGATCTAAGCAAAACATCACGGGTAAACTACGTTTAGCCCAAAATGTCTTCCAGCACAACAATGTCTTATTATCTATAACACACGCCTTGAAATTCAAAAGAAAGATCAACATGTTACTAATGCTCACAGTGGCATTAATTTGGGGTTCTTACAAAAACAGCTATCTTATCCTTGAGAATTTTATGAGAGGCATTTCATGCAGTGCTCCACAATAGCATGAGGCGCATAAATATGTGGACAATTGACTGACAACAGGGCCAAATCCCATTCGGACACTTAAATATCCAAATAATGCAGTATGTGACCATCACTGAAAGAATCGATGCGCGTGCGGCCTTACCTTCTTCATGAGAAAGTCATTCATGCTTCTGTAGTCATGGGTGCAGGTGAGGATCTGCAGGCCATCGCTGGGCCACTGAATAGGTTCCGCAGCCACGCTGCTGATCTTTACACTGCGCCGTCGTTTCACCTTGGGAGAAGGTTCCTTGTTCTCTTTCAAGTCTCTGAAGCCACGATCCCATGTCAGGTCAGGACTGCAGCGCGGCGATAGGTTTTCTTCACCTGATAAATGGGACATTGTGATAGCACCGTTTGGAATCTACAAGTGCGGCGAGGTTCCATTCTGTCCACACTCAACCACTTTTAATGGATTTGACTGAAAAATTAAACAAAGCATTAAACTGATCTTAAAGACCTTCTCTTAGCAGTGGCCCAATGTCTCCAGAGTCTCCGTCCAGGGAATCAGTCCCACAAATCAGCTTCTCTCTGGCGATCTTCTTATCGCTGTGCTTGGTCTTGCCCCAGAAACGCATCTTTCCACGAACTCTGCAAAAAAATTCCAGAACAAACACCTGCAAGATAAAGACTGTGAACCATGCGTAACATTGTTGTTTCAAATGCACAACATGTCATATATAATTTCCAAGATCAGGAAAACAACAAACCTTCCGTCCTGCGAGTTCTTGCGCAAAGATCCCCCTTTTCCCAGATCTCCTGATGACATAACTTTGTGTAGATCCTTTTTTTCCTCTGAGCCTGCAGGCTGAAATTAGAATGTGTGAGAACATCTACCAGTATTGGGCCAAACATGAGACGTTAGTCTATGTCACGGCCTACCAGTAGGTGGCAGCATTACAGTACAGTCACACATCCTTTTCCAGTCTCGTATCGTGCCTATTTATCACCCACAAACAATACCCAATTATAACTGACTCCTATAGGAACTCAGAGAGTTAACAAATTTGGCACCACAAATTTGGACAATGTTGAGACAGCTAAAATTGAAATAAGACTACATAGACATGCACGTTTTGCACCAAACATTTCCAACATTAAAGAAAAACTCCATAAACACCTGTGAGAGAAATAAAGGCAACGTTATGTTAGTGAACCCACAAAAAAATTTAGTAGTAGGCCGGGGAAAACACATTTGAGAAATCGCCCTCCTTCCATCTCTCGCAAATTTAACATTTACGGTTGATACATATCTCTGAAAGTGAGGTTTAGTGACCCTGTGATTCATAATTCATTTCTTCTTCTCTAGGACAGGTTGTGTTTCAATACAACATGTTTTGAGGCGTTTAAAAATGTGTCTTCCTCTGAGTCATTTGAATCAAACAGATGTGGAAGCTCAGGACAAAGAAGTGTGAGGTCTCTACGCTGTGGGGGTTAGGAGAAAAGAAGCAGAAGTAAAGAACGTAGCCAAGGCCAGCGATGGCATCGGTGGGGCCTGTTACCATGTCGGAGTCACTAAAACAGGAGCCTCCTAGGCCTTCCTCCGTGGAGCTCTGCTTGGAGAGGGGTACAGGGGAATGTTGGGGGCTGGTGGCATCATAGTCATCCTCATCTGAATCGCCCCCAACAGAAAGGATGGGGGCGCGGGTGAGGAAGTCGGAGCGAGTCCGTGACATTCGGGCTTTCTTTTTGTGCCCGACTTTTCCCACCTGGAGTTCACCAGAAGTGATAAGAGCATGTTGAAATAGCAAGACGATCGAGCCCCGTTGCTCTCATAGCCCTGTTCTTCTAGTTGTGTTTCACCACTTTGGTGTAACACAGAAATAGGACACCCGAAATATGAAAAACACAACAACAACAACAACAACAACAAAAACCCAACTATGATTCTGCTTACATCACGTGTTTTTGCTCCTTTCGGCAATCTTGAAACATATGTCGGCCCCTCTGTGGGTACAGCTTGAGATGTAGCTTTGGTGACGTTAACGCTGTCGAATCTGAAGTGAAAATATTCAAGAAAAAAAAATAAATAAAAAGAGGCATTATGCTAATTTAGCCAGCAACTTTACCTAGATAAAGAAAGATTCAACAAAATGAAATCAAACAAACATTATGTCTTCTCTGGCTCGAGAGGGAGCCCCAAAGAAAACATGTCAATAACATAATCGAGGTCCGTTTGGTTCGGAAAAACAAGACTTCAGTCCTATTTGCAGAAAGTAAAGTTTGCATTTATAGGGCAAAATTATGTTGTGTTTTTCAGTGTCTTTTCCTAGTCCCTTGGGGATGTAGTGCAAATCACCCCAAAAGTAAATTTAGGAATCAGTTTAAGCAGTTAGTCATGTATGCACACGCATAATCCAATCAAAGTTAATAGTGTTGTATAAAATCTTTCTTGACTGAGATGAACATGTTCAATTTTGATTGAGTTTGGTTTTCTCAAGATAACCAAAATACAGGGTGTTACATATAAAAAGGACATTTTTTTTTGGAGGTGGGGGGGAGTTGGCTGTGGCATAAGAAAAGAAAAGGGGGAACGGTGTCTGTGCAGGGTTACAGTTTGTTCGGCAGGGGCTGAACAGCCAATTTGACTTCCATTGTCTCACAGGTGGTACGCATATTGAACATTTGTCAATGCGCTATAAAGCTTATATTCTACCATATGCTAGTAGGATTTTTGATGCATAAATAATTGATTATTCAACATTAAAAAGATTTAGTGTCATTTTCTGGGACACTTACTCACTCAGACATGTATATTTGCCCAAAAGAAATGAAATACGGATGAGCGGAGCACTGCATTGCCACACTTTCATCACCCAAATATTGCAGGCAAATAGTGAGTAATGCTGAGATTATTATTTTTTTTCTAACTAATGATTTAAGGACTGTAACTCTGGTTAAAACTCTCAGCATTGACCCAAGTAAAGTAGATTATTTTGTTGATACTTACTTAGCAAATGTTACTTTGTCCTTGGGAGAGAAGAAGATGTTTCCCGGCTGGGCTGTCACATTTACTGTGGAGCCCTGACTACGCTGCACTTTCTTGGTGGCTGCTGTCACTCTGGTTGTTCCATCTTTGGACTGCAAGGTGAGTTTGGGTGCCCAGCCCTCCGCAGCAGACTTGCCCTCCTTATGCCTCTCCGTGGGGGCAGAGGCAGGTGGAGGACGACGTAACTGGGGAATAGCAGCACTACAGGGGACACCCTCCCTTTGTGGAGAGTGTACCAAAGGGTCAGACGATTCCGACTGGCTTCTACCGTGAGGAACTATCCCTGACGTTCCCTCAATGAGCAGAGATCTGGGTCTAGGTGGCTTGCTAGAGGCGGCAGTTCCACCAACATCGTGCTCACGCTGCCGGCTCTGTTGTATCTTCCGCAGAGCCTCCCCTCTCTGTTTCTCAAACAAGTCTCTCTCGTGCTGAAAAAAGAAAAGGCGCTGACGCTCTAATGCTTCTTTCTGTTGTCTTATCTGCTCCATCATTTCCCTCTCATTCTGTTGTTTCTGATGACGCTGCCTCTCCTCCTTCTCCTCGTTCAGCTGCACCAGCTTCTCCAAGACAACCGGATCAACCTGCAGGAGGCCAGTGGAAGCAGGGCAGGGTGCGTGAGGCGCCAGAGCTGCAACATGCCCTCGCGTCTTCCTCTGAGACCCCGTGTCAGAGACCTCAACACAGGGACGGACCAGCTCGCTCAACTCTTCGCTGAGTGGGCTTTCTTTCTGCATACTGATGACCACCACCACCGGCCTACGTGTTGACTCTTGCCTTTCTTTTAAAGTTTGAATGGTGGGAGTTGTCGAGACAGCAATCTTTGCATTTTGTTCAGGTGGCACATTTGGATGACTAGGAGTGACAGTGCTGCTTTCATTAGCAGGGACGAAAAAGGTCGGGAGGTAGTTCTCGAGTTTGGACGGATGTGTAGCGTAGCCGGCAGGTTCCGTTTGTTGCTGAAAATGGCTGCCAGGATCTGAAGCCGGCACCCTGTTGGGTTGCTCTGTCTTTGGGCTTATGGAGAAAGCCTCCAAACTTGGTTCTGACAATGCTCCGAGTGAGCCGATTGGCGAGCAGAGGTCCTCGCTGTCAGTCACCTCCTCTGTTGCTTTGGGAGCATCCTCAATACTCAAGAGTTCAAAGCTGCCTTTGGAGCTCTGACTGTCAGGTGTGCCTTGTGGTGAACACAGAGGGGGGGTGATGGAGGGCACCAGTTCAACAGACCAGCGCCTTTCCTCAGAGGTGGGCGAGCTCTCACCACAGGTCGCGCGGACCTTGAGGAGCTCCAGGCTGAATTTGGCTTGCTCCAACTCTCGCATCCGCCGGCTCTCTCGCTTGGCCCGGGTGGCTTTCTGGCTGAGCTCTTCGGTTGCTCTGAGTTTGTCTCGCACCGGCACTGTGGCTGGAGTGACTGAAAGACGTGCCTCTGAGTGCCATGTGGGTGAGCTGGCATCTTCTCCTCTCATTCTTTCCTCTTTGAACTCTCCATCGGTGCTGCCAAGGATGTTGAGTGTCCTTTCCTGATACTCATAGGAGTTGTCCTCCCAAGTGCTGAGGTGCAAACCCATGACTCCCTCAAGGGTCTCCTCTTCTGGTGAAAAGCTCACCTGTACATTCTGTAGTTGATCCTTCCTCTCCCTGAGCTTCTGTTCGGTCAGTTCTCTGAACCTGATGAGTGAAAGGACATGGAAACAGGTTAAGCTCATTTAAAATGTGATTTTTACCATCTTAGTTGACATTCTATTTTGAATACAGTTCAATGTATAGCAATCAAACGTCAACTAACTTAAAATGTTTTCACTACACCGTAAAAAAACACATCTTAAACACACACTTTAAAAGATAAATTATTGAAATGTATGGCAACAATGTTAGTGAGCACAACAAAGCCAGCAAGATGTTTGTTATAAAACTATTTGAGTTTTTTTTTTTTTAACTTAGCGTATATCTTTAATACAAGGGACAGCTATTTCTGTAAACTCTTATTTCTTTGTTGAAAATGTCGCAAAGACAATTTTCATATTAGCAATAATTTAAAAACATTTTGTTGAATTGGCCAACTTAAAATTGTGTTGAAATCTGATGCTAACTTTTTTTAAAGTCTAGATTTAGAGGCTGATGACTTTTTTTCTTTCAGCAGATCAGCTGATTATAGAGCTGACTTGTGTGCTTGCATAAGGGCTCGCTCACACTGAAATCGGTTTGAATGCTGACCATTGACCAAGTAGAATCTAAGACCACTGTGCAGACATTCAATCTACTCTTTCCACCGGCTTGCGTTACAACTATTGTTATGTTCAACTCGGTCAAGTTAAAAAATGTTCACAACACTGTTGTGATAATCGATCACTACAGACAAATCAGACTTGGCGTTACAACTACGAAAATGAAATCGGTGTTTCACACCTCTTCCATGTCTTACCGTTGCCGAGCAAGGTGGCCTCGGATTATAGCCTGGAGGTGAACCGCAGCAGCATAGAGACGCAAGTAGGCCTCTCTTGCTCGATGACAGCGCCAGGCCGTCTGAATGACCAGAGCTGCCGAACAGCGTTGGCACAGCCACAGTCGCCATGCCCTCTGAAGCACCAGCGCAGCCTCTTTCCACAAACTGAACCTGTGACGCTCCCTGTACCCCCGCCAATGTGTCTGCAGGCACAACGCTGCCTTCCCATGGGCATTCTGGTCAATGTGCACTTCCTCGGCTTCCATGAGTCGGTACAAGTGCCACCATTTCTGTTGGCAAATAAATAACGCTGAATATTATTGCCTTTTAATTTTAATGTCAGTTCTTGTCTTTACATGGAATACACTGTTGCTCATGAACTTTTTGGAGTTCGTTCAATCTGAGTAATTAGCAAATAATGTCATCATTGCACCAGGTCAAAAGGGATTTCCAGTGTATATAACATGATGTGCCTAAAAAATAAATTATTGAAACTATGGGCAATGGTGTACATCAACATGGACTCCTTACAGAATGGGAAATTGACAGAATGACAAGATGAGGCTGAAAAGCTCAAAAGCAAAATAATTTTGGTGGTAATCAAAAGAAAAACATTTATTGTATGCGTAGTTTGTCAGAAGACAGTGGCGATAGTGTTAACAGTCAGATTATACCGTATATTACTGACATTTTAGTTTGGAAATAATACAAAATCAACAGATTGCAAACTAAGTCTGTTTCGAAAAAGAAAACTGCAAACAGCAAAAAAGCTCATGGTATAATAATGTAAGGAACGTTTTCTTGACAATATTTTGAAATAAGTCCTCTTGAAATGCGATTTTATAAATTTCTCATAGCAAAGAATCAGAAGGCAGAGAAAAATTAAACGGGGGAAAAAATACTTTTCCCTTATTTAGAAGACGGAGGGGGGGAATAATCCATTGTTTTTTTTTCTCCCCAAATATAACCAATTCACAACTAAAAAAAAAAACAAGAAACAAAAAAGAAAACAAATACAGGCAACGTAAAGTTGTAACGAATCCAACCAAAGCAGACGCAGAAGGAAGCATACCTGGATGCAGACTGCCGCCGCTCTCATTCTAAGAAAGTGTTTCCTCTCCAGTTGGGCTCTAAACTGTCGTTGCAGCACAACGATAAGCCTGAGAACCTCACTGTGGAGTTGGGCCTGCAGCTGCTGACGCGCTGCCTCCCGCAGAAACACCTGAGAGGAGGGAGCACCATAGAGTTAGCGTAAGGTAACAAGGGCTTAATAAAGGCAGAGGTTGGAGACTCCCCCTTAGTACTGCAAACTGTCGCGAGCAAGCGCACACACAAACTTCAGATATCTGACACGTGGCCACAAAAATGTCAGGTATGAACTTGTAATTATATAAACAGCCTCCTGAAGACATGGACCCTTATCCATGTTGACGACACACACCCTACCAAATATGGGGCACTGCCTTCATTACATAGTCACGGTAACAGTTCTGATCCCTCGCTATCCCTCCTTCATGTCCATATAATTAAATGTGCAAAGCATTTTTTTTATCCATTTTCTTTTTACTAAATCAATGGCAACATACGTACAATACAGTATGTACAAATCCTAAAAAGCTGTGCTGTGACAGCATGAGCGATAAATCGTTATTGAGTTTCACTGTCCTTGTAGCGTTCTGTCAACATATTTTGCTCGTACCTGAAGCTTAATGCGCCCTTATGAACGACATCCATTGCTTCATATATCTGTGTAATATTATTGGCATATCACAAACAGAGGCTATCGAAGAAGCTTCGTATACGAGAGTGACAGGAGAGGAAGGCCCAACGATACCATTGTCTTGCCGACTTGATACCCATCTGTTTCCAGGTCCAGCTGGTCCAACCAGTGCTGGATGTCCTCTCTGGTGGTGCGGATGCTCTCTGGGAGCAGCACATAGAAGTGATGGACAAAATCCTGTTTAGAGCAGAAAACAAAGAACAAAGAAAATGTTTATTGGTTGACAGATCAGGTTATGTTCTGGTCTGAGCGTTACATAAAAAAAAAAATTGTTATTGAAAAAAATTCATTTGAGGATTGTTTGCATAAAACACTTGAACAATTACCAAGTACCAAGTACAACTTTATTGTCAAATGTTCTGTATGTGCATATAGCACAGATAAAATTTCCTCCCTCTTAAACAGACAACAGACAACAGGAGGAGCCGCTGTGGGTGCCTGCGCCGCCATCAAAAGAACACTTAACATGAAATGACAAAATAATACAACACAACACATAAAACCATTAATTGTGTGGCCTACGTCACAGACCTAAGTAACAGACATTGAGTGCACCTGATAAAGCCCACACTTGAGCAAGGCCCAAGGCTGAATAAAAGCTGCAAGGGAAGAAGTAATTTCAGGAGAACGCCTACGCTGTTCATTTTTGCATCACGGTAGAACTATGCTCAAGCCCACTCTTCAAACTGAGGCTCAATTGTGTGGCTCCAATACACGGCATCCTGAGCTGTTGGGGGTGGATGGGGAAACTGATGCCGTGTTTATACAATTACAAGCATGGGGAGTGTTGCAAAATGGTGAGGACAATGGACACGCTCTGTCCTAAGGAGTCAGGGTACGATCAAATCTGTGAAAATGATATCATGCCAAGGATATTTGTCATTAGTGCTGACCGCAGCGCTAAATACGTCTGGGCGAATGTCTGGCAAATGATGAACAGTGACGCTCAAGATATCTATAGGGGTGTTCACACGGCAACTTTTACTCCGGTGTAGCACCGGTGCTGCCCCCCCTAGAGCGTTCACACGTACAAAGTTATACCGGTGTAGCCCCTGAAAACAGCTTAAATTTAACCCTGCTCAAGAGGTGGTTTAAAAATTTACTCCGGAGTAAATGCTAGTTTGCGGGGCGGCACCGATATAAAATGGGACGTGTGAATGCTACAGGGGTAGACTCGCTACGCGTGAGAAGAGTTGATTACGTACGGGTAGAATGCATTGCTTTCGTGCTCTGTTGTACTTCCGTCATCTCTCCTTTTGTAGGTGACTGGACTGTCTCGGAGTTGTTTGTGTAGTTTGTTCCTTTGTTGTGTGTTCACAAACCCCCCATAGAATTTATTTTGTCATTTCCTCTCTTGAATTTCTGTTTGGTGCATTAATTTTGTTTTTCTGAGTGTCATTGAAGTCATCGTTGATTTACCTTTTCCGGGGCGGTCATTGAACGCCTCTCGAGCAGAAAGCACGGAGACGGAGAAGGAGAAGGACGTGCCTGTAGTTGCTTGAGTTAAACAAACTAATAAAGTGTATGTTTTAAAAAGAACCAACACGACAGCTCTCTTTGTTTCGGAGCTGCAACACTTTCTCTCTCTCATCCTTTTACGGTGTCTGATAGACCACAGCGTTGATTTGTCTGGAGAACAGTGGCGGAATCTGGTCTGTCAAGGAGGGGAAGCTCAATTTCGGCCTACATCATAAAATGTGTCCGTTTATTTATACGTGAATTCTACTCTCCGTTCCTCTTCAAGAAAATGATCTGTGACCCTTTGGTGATATAAGTCAGTCTGCGAACACAAGCAGCTACAATAAAACCCACCAGAAATAAAAGATCAATTTGTCGCTAGTCGTTTACAACAAAGAGAGTGTCGCTCAGATAATTAGAAGAAGTCTCCAGTTCAACTCAGAACAGAATGAGAATTGAAAAATGCTCCCACCATGCCTACACCAAAATATCGGTGATTGGCTCATTTCGCTGTCAATCCAAAAGAGATTCAGCCTCAGAGAGATCATCCAATCATCATGCAGAAAAGCTCAGCGTCCCGCCCAGCCCATAAACGCCCACTGTCCATAGACTCCCAGAGACGCTGAGCATCCGATGGGCGGGACAAAACCAGCATTTATCCAATGACTCGTCTTATTTCAATGCATAGGGACAACCGACACTGAACTCTCTCGACGCCCAGCGTCCGCGCGGTCGACGCTCAGCGTCCACACAGTTTAAAGCACAGTGAAGCTGCGGGAATGAATGAGAAGAGAGTCGCGTCGTAACCAGTGATAAGAAGCTGATTCGGAACAAAAGTTGAGCGCGTTTTAGCGCATATTTAGTCAATGACATGTACACACAATTGTATGTACACACATGTATTTGATCGCTTCTTTTTGGACATTTTAGGGGAAGCTGAGCTTCCCTTGCAGTCTTAGAGCAATCGCCTCTGTATTGCACGGCCGCAGAAACTGTCGTGTGAATGCAAATGGGGCTGCACCGCGGTTAACACGCTTCTCTTTAGTAAGCAGCTTCATACGTGTGCACGCTACACCGGTGTAAGATATGTCGCAACAAAATACATTTGTGCAGCAACGATGCAAATGTGTGCCGTGTGAACACCCCTTTAGTAACCTCATCATAAAGCGTACTTTCATGAGTCTCACTCACCTCACCCAACGAAGTTATGGTAATTATGTACAGTACACTACCATCCACAAAATCGGGTCCACCTCCATAACACATTGTTAGAGGAATCTACGAACAGAATGATATCACGTTTAAAGTTCCATTCAATATGGGCCTGTCTAGACGTGTTGTGTATTTAGCGCCCCCAAATGTCTGCGCGCGAGGGTGTCGGCCGTCTCGGGAGGAGGCTCTTTGAATCCATAGTAATCACATTACTGCAAGAGTGCGAACAGATAGAAGGAGGCTAGACTCAGTCAACAGTTTAGGAACGAAGTGTTTTAGGACATCAAAGGACCGTCTGGGAACTGGTCGTGGCCCAGGCGACCATTTATCATCTGCGAAGTCTGCGATTTGTTTATTCGTGGGAGACGGTGTTAAAGTATCTGTGGTTCAAAGCTTGACAAAAGCTAATCACATCGCCGACCGAGGGGCCGGACTGGGGGTGTGGTATGCAAATATCAGGGGCAGTGTCTTTCTTGTATTTTGCAAATGTAAACAATAAAAGTCCGATGAGGAGCACCGAGTGTGATCGCGGAGCAACTGCCCGCCTTTCGCTCTGAGAGATCCACTGCCGTCGGACTGCACCAACAACCTTCCCTGAGTCGAGTTGTTCTGTTTAAACTTGTCCGGGTATAACTCTGACACACATCTAATCACATTCAATATACTCAGCTCAGAACAATCTTCAAACTGTTGTTTCATGATGATGCACTGCAGTTTAAACTGCTTAACTTTCAACGGCAGTACATCATAATGGAAGGTGTTTCTTCAAGGTGCCGAGTTGAAAGTTTAAAGATGCTCCTTTGTATACTTTGGTTCCAAGTTGAGTTGATATTTTAAATATTACTGCATTACTCTTAGCTCAAATCAGTTCGCCACCAACCTCTGTCACCAATCAAGGCACGTTTGCCAGGGAAATTGAAATGCTGCCTTTTTGCTTTAGTTTTTGTAAACCCTGCAGATAGATAGATGTATAATTAAAACTGATCCAAAGTGTCTCACATGCCTGTCTGAACCGCACCCTGTTGAAAGTCACTAAACGAACCTTTCTTCGTGTTTCTGATGCGCTGATTGAATTTAGGTGGACCCTATGAAGTGTCCAGTAAATGTAGAGTAGTGTACAAAATCAGCAAATAGCACACCATATTTCTAAAATGCCCCTCCTATTACAACCCAAAAATCTGCTTTACAAACACCGGTGGACCGCAACCAACCTAAGGTGATAGCACAGTGAGTGACAGAAGATGTGTATCTTGAAATGAACACACTTCTTCTTGTTGCCTGGATCTGTATTGGGAGCTATTATCGAGCTAAGTTCAATAATAATGACACCTTTTCCTATCCTAACTTTGATTGATGACACTAATTAGCAAACAGTGATTGTTTAGCTACTTAGACAACTGACAGCTCAAACCTCACTAACTACACTTTGACAAGATCTAAAATATTACGATACATTGACACAGTGGCTCAGGGGCATATTCTCCAATATGCTTAAGTCGGAAAAGGCGCACTGCTGCATATTTTTTTTTGACTTTACAGATTCTCCCATCTACTTGGGTGTGTGACTTAAGCCCCGTCATGAAATGTACATACTCTGGGCGGAGCGACCTTGGAATGAGAGCAGTCCCGGACAAATCTGTCAGTGCGCGTACTCTCCCATGGACTTAAGCATCTTTTCTCTTCCACACTCCAGAGGATGTACTACGGTGTAGCGCCTCTCAAAGGTGAACTATCATATTGCACGTTGAGAGTCATTTCATAGTTGCTGAGGGCGGGATGACTTGTCACCGGCTGACTCGCGTTGACGAGGTGAAGGGTTGGTGGCGTGGCTCACACCTGGCCCATATACGCTCACCGACTGCCCGACGTCTGTATATGTGAAAATCGACTTCATATCACATTAATCCATCAAGCGTTCAGTCATGAGCACCGTATTCTGATTAAATTGCTTTTATGGATTCATCAAAACGTGAATGGAACAACACATGCTCTTCAAAGTAGCTAGTAGATGAGCCACACACACACACACATCCCTGGCGAGGATCGATTAACTTCCGGATCCACTAGTTTATTTCATATCGTCCAAGGGGATCTCTAAGGAATTTCTGTCACAGGAAAACGCCACGTTCTGGAAATTAGGGCCATCCTCATTCTTCACCTAATCACACCTCTTTGGTGGTTGAACATGAATTTCCAGGTTACGCATGGTGAGTGTGTCAGAAGCCTAGAAGCCTATTCCTTTTTTACATTTTATGAAGGCTTTGACACAAATTTACATCCAAAACCAAAAAATGGCAAGAGATGAAAGAAAGCTATGAGCCACCAACACGCTGGACTGACATCATTCTAACACATTTCTATGGCAGAAAGTGAATTGTATTTGAGCGACATCAGCAAAAAAAAAATTTGGGGGGGATCAGACTTCACCACTCGAGACTTGTGGAAAACTGAGTGTCAAATATCTTTCAAGCTTTGGGGGATTTTGAACAGTCAGATTGATGGTACATCTGTGTTCTGGCTAGCACATGCTTGCAGAGAGGGAAAAAAAATGTTAATATGATACACAGATGCACCCCGTTTACTGGCTAAACTTTGGCCCGTTGAGGGTTTTCTTTCTGGAGAGCAATTCTAAACCACAGATAACCATCAATTTTCAACATAAACTAGTCACATTGTTCACCACTTAGCTTGTGGAACAGATGAATAATGTTTTCTGTGGCAGGGGAATGGGGAGTCGAGTCGTCTTTCTGAATATATACTGTACTCTTTTAAAGCCTCGTTCCCACTGTTGGGTTCAGTTCAGTTCAGTATTGCACATTTTTCGGCAATGTAAAGTAGTGTATTAAAATACACCACTGGTCACACTTCCACTCATAGAATCATGGCTTTCATAAAGATTTAACAAGGCTTTAACAAAACACAGCTTGTCCTCTTGAAATAAAACAGCCACAAACCAAGATGAAAGAACACAAAATGCTTTATGTCGTTAATTGGATCACATTGCTCTCTGAGTTCAATGGCAGGTCACACCACTATGTCCTCACACTAGTCACAAAAATAAAAAATAGCATCCAAGCCACCATCGTACCATGAAAGCCAGATTCGATTTTACTAGTGGTGGTAAAAGTATGACCCACGGGTCACACACAACTGACTCTGCTCTTTAATCAAGCCCACTGGAGCATTATTATTATTGTTTTTTTTTTTTTTTATTCATTCATCTCATTCAACAATTGGTGAACTGATTTACTGTAAATAGAACAACAAATCTTTGATGTATACTGGTACATTACACATGATTTATTATGTAATTGGTTAATTAATTATCAGACTAATTCAACATTATAATTAGAAATCAGACTGAATAATTATTTTAGTATAACAATTCACACATATATATATATATACACATACATACATACACACACACACACACAAAAAATATATAAATAAATTTTCATTGGCCTTTCTGTCCTGGCCACACCCTATCTCCACCCCCAACCCGTTTCTGAACAACTTGACCCAGCAGTCTGTTTTAAAAATATAATGTGGCCCTTGCGTACAAAGGTTTTTCCACTGCTGTGCCATCCCATCCCAAAGCACATGATAGAGAGCTCGACTGAAGTACCCCACTTTAAAGTGTATTCCGACTTGATAAGGGTTTAAATAACTGAGGGTCCACATGTCGTTGCTGCAGTGGGACAGTGACAGCAATGTTACCTTGAAGCTGTACTTGACGTTGTAGCCTGATTGCCGGATGCGCACAGTCTCCAGCATACCCGTGTAGCGCAGCTGCCTCAGCACCAGGTTGTCATTGAACCGCAAGGGCAGCTGCAAAATGGAAAGTGGAAGTTTGAGGAACGGAAACGCATGGAGAATGACACAAGAGGGAGCAGCAAACGGCGGAGGGCGAAAAGAGAAGAACAGGAAATGATCAACAGCTCTCGAGTACTTCAAGGGATATGGACGGAAATGCTTTGGGAAAAACTAAACAATCAAAGTGGCTGCCGTCCAAGTTGCTCTTGCTTTACCTTCTCAGCATTGGAACGGATGCACTTGACAAAATAAGGCTCAGACTGACCCAGGGTCTCCATTAGCTTATTGAGAGAGGCCTGCAGAATAGCACACATACACAAGACATCGAATGAAACAATCAGACCGAATAAAACCTGTCACACTTTGCTGCTTCTTTTAGCAGTCGTCGCCAGGTGGGACTTGTCAGTTGTGAATCACACTCCCCCCCTCCCCCACATCTCCTAGTTAAACTATTCTTCTTCAAGATAACACCGATGTAATCATAAACAATGTAAAGACGTGGTTTGTGCCGTATGTGTGTGTGCGCGCGCGAGCTTGTGTCAGCTGCAAGAGGAATTCAGCCTCTGCCTCCTCCATGGGAGATTAAAGCAATCAGTACAGCACAGGATGTGGGAAGTGAAGTCATCCACGCAAACGGGCCAGCAGCTCTTATTGCACCGCTACCAACAACCATTTCTCGCAAAGAAAACAGAAAATCAGCAAATAGCAGTTTGTGCTTGGTTTTCTTAACTGTTCAGTGGAAACTCTTTAAAGTCGGGATCCCCTGACATTTTCCAAATGCTAATTCAACCAAATCTTTCCAGTAAGATAAACTCTCAGTTCACACTTAAAAACCCAGAGGTCTATCTCTCATCAGGAAATGCATTACAGGGCATATCTTGTTGAGTATTAGCAAATTCAGTGAAACTTCAGAAGCGTAACCATGTCGAGGATTTTTGCTGTTTCTTCAAGATGAACTAAACACTATTCAGTTAAGGCGGCACAGTAAGCTACTGGTTAGCGCCTCCGCCTCGCAGTGCAGAGGTGCGGGGTTCGATTCTGGCAGCGGCCTTCCTGTGTGGAGTTTGCATGTTCTCTCCGTGCCTGCGTGGGTTTTCTCCGGATACTCCGGTTTCCTCCCACATTCCAAAAACATGCGTGGCAGGTTAATGAAACACTCTAAATTGTCCCTAGATGTGAGTGTGAGCGTGAATGGTTGTTCGTCTATGTGTGCCTTGCGATTGGCCGGCATTCAGTTCAGAAAGGGTGTCCCCTGACTCCTGCCCGAAGACAGCTGGGATAGGCTCCAGTATGCCTGCGATCCTCGTGAGGATACGCAAATTCGAAAATGGATGGATCAATGTATTCAGTTAAGACGGTTAACACATTACTTCAAACAGTGTCTGCACCACGACTAATTATTGATGACAGTTTGACTCTAGAATAGATTGTTAGAAGTTGTCAAGTCACCATCCTAAACTTAGTCACAATTCCAGTCAATATTTGTTCATTGTGTGACGTTCGTAACCTGGAAATGTTGGTTATGAGAACAAAATGCCTCAGTTCTCCTGAACAAATGATTGAACAAACGTGTGGCTATTGAGTGACGATGCTGATGCTGGTGTGCTGCTGCTGCTTCTGCTTCTTTCACTTTCTCCACTGTTGTCACGCTCCGTAGTGAAACTTCTGCTTGATGCATTGAAAGGGAATCCGGGACCGACATGTAGGGCTCATTCATCAGGAGCCAGCGAAAACGCTCCTCAGCACATATGCCTTCTCTGAGATTTTAAGGAGTGTGTGAAAGGCACAATGAACTACCTACACCGACTTTAACTGATTTGCACCACATTTGCCAAATTCATAGTGAGGAGAGTGAAACATCAGTTTTGAAAAACTGCACTTTAAGCTTAAGCTTTTGGCGTACGTGCGTGTCTGTCTGACCTGGAATTGTGCACTGATACTGGGTGGTTTCTTCTTCTTGTGAAGGTGAAGGAGCGACTTGGTGATGCGGTCATGAAGCGTCAGGTTGCTGAGGTACTTCAGTGACTTGACATTCAATAAGTGCTGCGAGTGGCAATCAAGGCAAAACACTGTCCATGAACATTCCATAACGGCACATATGATATAGGTCCAAAAAAAATGTTCAGCTTACCTTTGGAAGAGCTGGCTTGGCTTTGTAGTTTTTGTTCCTCCTAGAAAATCATAAGGGATCCAAAGAAAATCTGTCAGGTGTCGTCTTTTCAGTTACTTTCATTGAAATCAACAGGTAAATTTCAATGTGTTTATAATGTAAAATTCATCCATTTTCGAGACCACTTGTCATCAAAAGGGTGACAGGTCAGGTCGTGTCTATGTCAGCTGGCTTTGGGCAAGAGATGGAGGAGACCCTGGATTTGTCGCCAGCCAATCGCAGGGCACATACCGACAAACACACTTAAATTCCCAACTTTGGACAATTTGGAGTCTTTAATTTAGCTAGCATGCTTGTTTTTGCAATGCTGTAGAAATCCGGAGAAGCCGGAGAAATCCCACACAAGCAGAGAGCAGAAAAACTCGACGCAGGCAGGCCAGAGCCGAGAACCTCGAATCTCGGAATGGTGAGGCAGACACGCGTCTGCCGTGTTGCACTAGGAAGTGAAATGGTCCTTCAAATATAGACAGTTTTTTAAAAAATTCATCCGGTTCATCCCCAAAAAGGAGAGGGCACTCACATGAGAATGTCATGGGCTCGCTCCAGAAGCTTGCTGCTGGCAGAATTGACAAAGATGCCATCTTCGTCTGTGGTGGAGCTGCTGGATGATAAGCGGCTCTGTCGACCCACACGCCCGTTCCACATAAGGGCCGGCGAATTTCTATCATAAAGCACCAACCAAAGTTGTCTCACATTTAGCAATTTATTTATTCTTTCTTGGTGTGAATACTTTTTACTGGAGTTACTTTGTGTCTCTTTTTGCTGGCAATGGAAAGGGCACAACAATTTATCCACAAACCCAGAGCTGTCAACACTGAATGTGATTTGACGACCTGCAAACTAGCAGCCTGCATGTTCATATTCAGACCTGTTGCAGAATTCAAAATGGCCCACGTCTCCTATGCAGAAAATGACATTTGAGTTCTAAGAACTTGTGTGGTTTCGGTATTCTTTACAGTATAACTACACACTGCAATATCCAAAAGAGAAGAGCCACAAATCATCTGATCACCCCTGCCCTAAAATCTTAAACTTAAATTTTTCCCCAGTCGATCATCAGCTTGAGTAAAAGGTGATGCACAATACAGCTTTTGTGTTAACTTGTCTATCCCCACGGTCTCTGTGAGGGCCCCCCTTTAAGCACCGCAGTGTGCACCGCGCAGTCCAGTTGACAAGCACCTTGTCCGGACTGAATATTTATCCCACCCGAGGCATTTCTCACCAATACATAGCTGTGACTTTACATCACCGAGGAAGCAGCTGCTCAATTAATTTGGAAAGAAGAGAGCGTGTGAGTGTGAGAAAAGGAGACCACAAAGAGTGGGCAGAAGTCGCAAATTAAATTAAGGAGGGATTTAACACCCCCCCCGACTGTGTCTAACAAAAGCAGACTTGGGCGGGTTGTACTACCGGTCATGAGCCGTGAACCGCTAATCTGATGGTCCACAGCTAATTAGACAAGTGATAGTTCAGAGTTTCAGTGGGACAGTGTGACAGCCGCCACTGGGGGCCAAAGCACGGATAATGCGTCTCTTCATCGTAACAGATCACAAGTGTGATCACATACCAAAAAAAAAAAAAAAAAATCCTTCATAAAGGATAGCCCTGTTTATGAAATATGGAGAAGAATCATATTTATGGAGCCTCTCTCAGATGTATTGTACCATCTGTATTTTAAATAACCATGAAAATCCACGGTGCGGACAAATGTATGTGAACTTATGAATTAAAATGTAGGAGTATTATTGTACCTTTTCTTCGGGTTTTACACTTCTTTCCATGGTTTACATGTTGGGTTTTTTTTTTGTTTTGCTTTCTTTTTTTGTTTGTTTTGCTTTGGGTTCTTTTGTTTCTTTTGCGTTGTTTTTTTTTGTTTTTGTCAAACAGCAAATGTAATAGATTTTTTTTAACCCTTTCGGGGACAGCGGTTACTACAGTGGACAGCTTACCATGTTATCAGGTTACAGGGTGCATATTTCCCCAGTGCGGCACAAATAAAGGTTATCTTATCTTAAAGGGTTCAGATTAGAAACATGCCAAATGCAACAGAAAACATAATTCATGGTCAGACCCTTACCGTGGATATTTTTCATAGATGGTGTTGCTCCCCTGATGGTCTGACAACGGTGGACGTGGAGTCCTTCTGCTCACACCTGTTCACCAACAGACAGCAGTGTGTAAACATCGCGCGACTTTCATTCCAAATCTAAACTCTAAATCATTCGAAAGTCAAAAAGAACAAGACTTCGGTGTTATTGCAGTGTATGTTATGGGCCTCTTCAGGGTAAGTGTTTTATTTCAGAAATAAAGGTCTGTGAGGGTTAAAATTAGTTACTCTTGTTAGTGTCAAATTATAGAAGAGGGTGTTTAGTCACAATGCTTTCGTTTTGCTCTTTTACAATGACATACTCAAAGCAGCATTGTGCTCTCAGGTAGTACGTAATACTGCGGCCCTAATGCTAAAAAGTGTGATGGCAGAGCGGCGATAGGCCTGCAGTTTCTAAAGGAAGCTTTGTATTGGTAATAATTGTGATGAGAAATTCAACATCTAATAGCGTGTTAGCCTAACTAGAAAAGAGATCGATTTATCAAATGGCTCATGGCAGCACTGTATACCGTTTTCAGTCTCATCAATTTGTACATTTTCACTCTCATCGGGAGCTGCGGGACAGCACAAAACAAAAACACAAAGATATACATTTGAGCATCATGAAAAAAAGACCCACAAAAGTGGCATGTGAAAAAACCCTGGGGGTCTATGTGTAAAGCACCCACTGTAGGGAAGAACAAAAGCAGCAGGAATACACACATACACCGACCAACTGAACGAATATAATATGATATCTCTTACAAGAGCTGAATCAAATATTACGGCTTTTATGAAGATAATAACTGACACTGTCATAGATGTATTCATTGAAGATTTTTTTTTTTTTGTGGTTCAAGTTGGCAGTGTTGTAGCACTGTGCAGAACTGTACTGCATAATGACAGTTATGTCTAAACTTGTGGTTACCTCATTTAGTTAAATGACAGAATAAGAAATATGAGACAGCTTATAACTCTGATCGTCTTGATCAATATCGAAAATTACAGGGGGGTGTCGGCCACCGATAAAGTTCTGTTCCTAGAGCAGTAAACCGAAATTTGATCAGAACATGCCCTCGATGATCGCTAACCTTTGCTAGCCCAGTTGATGAAGCGTAATTCGACTAAATAAACAACTGGTCGCGTTGCCTTTTGTCACATGACGTCGTATTCTTACACCACTGATCAAACTGTCGTTTGTGGGCCATTCGGATCATTTAATTTGTGTCGGTGCTGCCGTCAAATGTGGCTTCCCTCTATTATCTCGGTTCAGGCAGAATATTGGATTAAGCTCTTGCATTGGATATCATGATACGTCACTGTGCAAGTGGTCATAATGTTGTGGCTGTTGGGTTTCTGCGATGCAACCCATCAGTCATGACTCACCATCACCGGCATGGGTAGCTGTGCAACACGGCAACATTTCTGTGCGCTGTGATGGACAAGCAACTGCCCTCGAGGACAATAAAGGTCAAAAGTGGACACGGGAGCAGCAGTGATGGTTGCCTAGCAGCTGTAATTCGTCTCGACAAAGCAACAGCAACATGCATTTCTTTGCTGGCCCTCGACTCACATTTTAGTGACGTGGCATGCTTGTGAAAAAAGGCTACAAAACAAAGCGTTCGGCTATTGTAATGCAAGAGGGAAGAGGGTAGACAGAGAGAGAGAGGAGACCAACAAGCATCTAGACTGATAACAGAAAACCAAGCGCTGGAGACAAGAATCACATCGCAGTCAATAAAGCCTGTGAATTGTTGTCTTAAATTTGAGTGCCACGGTTCTGATCTCTCTTGGTTTGATTCGAGCTGCAGCGCAGTGCAGTTATGTTGATGTTGGTTGGCCTCATCCCTGATCCTGAGTTTCCCAGCGGTCTGTGGGCTGACAGGTAGAGGAGGAGGAGTTCTTTTCTTTGGCAGCCTTACTGTGCTTCTCCTCTTTGCATCTCTGCAGGATCTCTAAGCTTCTCTGATGCACAGGGTGCTGCAGAAAGCTAAAGCTATCCACACTGTTCAAAACTGCACAGGGAGCAGCGTCATCATGCCCTTGGAGAAGCAAAACAAGATGAGAAGAGAAACAAGGGGAGAAAGAAACACATGGACATACAACACAGGGAAAGGAGAGAAAATTGAAAGATTAGACAGTGAAGGGAAAAAAAGAGATGCAGCTGTCTACCGCAGAGAAACAGACATCGCAAGACGTTGGGACATTGGAGATTGCATTTGATGGATGCATGATTTGATTGCCATTACTCAACATGTATTCTATGCATTAGGTGTTGCGAGCCACGGCGTTCTCCCTTTCATAGTTTCAACATGTTCGAAGAAGAATAACCCTTTGCTTGAAGTCATGTTAATTATAAGAAGTAGTGGCCCTAATTTGCATACGTAGTGTGTGTGGATGCATGTCTGTGTGTTTGTGTGTGTGTGTGTGGGGGGGGGGGGGTCTTGTGTTTAAATTCACATGCACTGTATAGACCATCTTGCCAACATCTCAGATTTCGAATGAAAATGATATCACGATCTGCTGCTGTGGCAAGCAAAGAAAGAAAAGTTCAATTTCAATATCAAAAGTGTGTTGCTTGAGTGGAGCTTCCTTTGAAGCAAAGGCAAATACTGCTATTTATTTGCTATGTATTTCCTGGGAAAAACAGCCGCCTTTTCAAATGTATAACGCATGACATGTTCTGTCACACAGCAAATACAGCGATAGTGTAAAAAAGCGGCATTCGTGTTGGCGGAAAGATTGGAGAAGGAGAAAGAGCCGTAGGGAAAAAAAAGACATGTCAGCCATATGATGAGAGAACACAGCACGGAAACTAAGGAACAGCAGTTGAAAAAGCATAAAATATGTCATGATGTAGCAAAAGCCACCAACAATGAACAAACGGGACAGAACTATGGGCGGTATGTTTGCCATTTGATGGCTTTAAATCACTTTCTCATCTTACAACATACATTAGTTTGCTGACAAAGGTTCATAAACAGAGCTCAAGAGGATACTCTTCGATTGGGTGATAACACATAACCATTCCAATACTTGTTTAAATCTCTACACTTCAAAATGAATTCCCCTTTACAGTACATGGATTTTAAAAAAATTCATTTTTGGACAATATCACTCGCATCAAATAGGTTGCCTGATTTTTTACTGTATACTCAAAACGGGGCTTTAATTGTGCCAAACAAAAGGTATATCCACCTGTGAGAGAACTTTTTTTTTTTTTTGCACTCACCAGCCCTCCTTGGGGTGTGTCTCTTCCCAGCCTCTCTGAAAGCCACCACGGCCCTGAAGTAAGACCGGAGTACCGCCCAGCGGAAGGTGGCTGACGGATCGATGCCAATCAGACTGCAGATGAAGGCATTCTTGCTGCTCTTCAGTAGCGCCACAATGTCTGGTCGCATATGGTCTGTGTTCTTCTCTCTGAAATCCTGTGTGGAAGACCCAGAGAGAGACAAATGCTTGCCACACCACATCTTCAAATCAAAATCGGGAGTATTTCAGAGGAGGTCACAATAATGGATTAATACTAACAAATGAGCAACTGGAGAAATGACACAAACAGATGGACGCTACAGTTAAAAACATTTCCAGCTAGATTTGTTTGTGAAAAGCAGGTTCTTTCCGGCTTTATTTTGTGCTCGACAATCTTGCACACTGTCCATCATTGACTAATCCTGAGTACCATTTCTCCATATCAGGCTCTTACACCAAACATTCATGTGTGGTCTATTGAGTTGCCGCTAATTTTAATTGCTGCTCTTGACTGACAGCCAGTAATGGAGCACACCTCCAGCCCCTGTTCCTGTACTGTTATCTTCATTTTGTTTGTTTGTTAGTGGTTAATTATCTTATGGTTTAGTTAATAAATCCCAAGGTGTTGTTTCTGCTCATTTAGAATAAATAAGGGTGATTTCCAGGGCCCATATAAAAAGACCTTCAAAGGTCAGTATGAACCGTTTAATTCATACTATACACTGGGCGCTCGCTTAGTGATGGTCCCAGCAGTCGACGTTTCGTGGTTACACATGATGACCTCAGTTTTCCCCTTCAAGGGTGCGAGGAAACCTCAGGAGTAAAGGTATGGAATTGTTCTAACTTCTGTTTTACATTTTAACATTTACTATCTATGGCCCCCAGTGTTTTTTAGCTTAGCATTTCCTGTCATTAAAAGTTCCCCACTTAGAGGCATAGGCTAGTGAGAGAGAATGAGTATGTTCCGATTTACACAGAAAATCTGATTACCACAGTGTGATAGCACCCGCCGCCTCCTTTTGAAATGAACAAATGGCAGAATATAACGTTGTTAGCAAAGGGCGTCCAAGTAATCTGAGGAAATGAGATCCAAATGTCGGTCTCATTGTCTGTGAACGTCAAAAAATTCTGGAAATTCAAACAAATGTCCAGTACAATCCGGAACTGAGGTTCAAACTGACCTTGACACCATACTTGACCTTGCCAGCATAGTGTCGTATAATGAAGGCGGGCTCCATGACAGCAGGGAACTCGATGTACCTATTCCCCTCATGCTGCCGCTTGAACTTATCCAACAACGTCTGGTTGGTGGCTTGTGGGAAGCTGAAATCAAAGACGAGTTTTTAAACACGCAACAATCTTGGCAAAGGGCACAACAATGGCTTTTGACATCTGCGCTCCAAATGAAAACATCTTGAGGGAGGAGTTCTGCAAAGAAAACAGTGTTTAAAGCCACGTCGCAAACACACTTGGAAAAACACACCGGCAACAGTCAACTCATTCCTGTTATGTTCATCGCATTTTAAAATAATACATCGATAAATCAACATCTTTCATCCAAAGAGTATAACAAGACACTGCTACTTCCAACCACTATTGTGTCAGATGAGTTAAAACGATTTGATCTTTAACCAGTCAGACATTTTATCTTCTGACAATGCAGTCATTGCAAGACAATTGGAGCTCATACAGTCTCTTGCTCCCTTTTCTTATCAAGAGCCAGAACCGCTGCGGAAAATCAACAGATTACAGGAAGAGCGAAGGAATGAGACACCAGGGGTTTTTGAAATCTGAGCTCAATCAAAACACCACCGACCTGATGCTTTGCAGGCCTCTAAAGCTGGAGGAACTTCAGTGTCCAAATGCTGGGTCGCAATACAGTACAACAGACAAAACTAAAGATGGCTCAATAAATGATACCGACGTCACTGATCTCGGATGAATGGGCCTGACTCACAATGTCTGTTTCAATTCACTTCAAAGATGTTTCATACAGTTGAGATCACGGCTTTCAAGTTTGTCCGCATTAAACTCATCCAACCGCTCCTTTAAGGACCTTGCTTTTTGAAAACAGCGGGCTCAATCACCCAGGAACGCAGAGCGGCCTTCCCTAAAGTGTTCCTACAGAGTTGGAAACATAAGATGGTCCAAAATGTCTCGATCTCGAAGATGAAGTTTATATGGGGCGAGGCACTGAAGCATTTAACAAATACAAATTAATGCACATTTTTTAATGGTGAGGCTTGTGATCTCCACCCCAACACACAAATAATTAAACAGTGGGCTCACTTGCACTCTTCATCCAAGAGGTGGAACAAAGCTGTGGGCTTCTTGCTGATGAGATTGATGCAGTCCGTATTGTCAATGTAGTCTATAGTTCTCCAGCTGATGCCCTCCGCCCTGTAGTCCTCCTACAGGGAACACAAACAGCACGCTCGGCTCTCAACAAAACTGTTCTTGAAAAAAAAAAACAACCAAAAAAAAAAAATAAAAACCTGAAGGTCCCGCAGGCAATTTTGGTTTCAAATATTGCTTCCCTTTGCCTGTTATTTTTTCCTGTGTCCATGGGAAAGAGCTCTAGTCAATAAAGATTTAATCTAGTGGATGCTTAATAATGAAAATCCCTGCAGTCTGTTTCACTTGTTCACGGAAATATGAGATACCCCTTACTAGAAAATATTTTCTGTTTGAGAAAAAAAAATTGTGGAAGCTATTAGGATTTGGTAAAGTCGTTGCGCATTCTGTATCATGTTATAATGTCATGAAAAAAAAAAAAAAGGAAATACAGTGAACCCTGTTCATTGCAGGGGTTAATGCATGCACTCCAAAAGAGTATTAGTTCGCCACCCTTCCATCGTATGAACAACAAATGACGATTAACGCAACTGTACCAACGATGGGGTGGAGTGACTTCCACAAATAAGCATTTACGGCGCTGCTCGAGCTCGGAGCATGGATGCAAAAAAGAAGTGACTCACGTCTGGTGCGCTCACCTGTTCCAGTTTGAAGGTGTGCTGATTAAAGTAGTGCTGGAGCCGCTCATTGGCAAAGTTGATGCAGAACTGCTCAAAGCTGTTGTTCTCGTAGTCCTCAAAACCAAAAATGTCCAATACTCCGATGGACAAAATCTACAAGACCATAAAATGCTTGTTTGGATTCAGTTAACAACTGAGATTCATCAAATCAATTGTAAAAACAGATTTTTTTTTTCCTCCCTTTGTTTTGTATCGAGGAGGCTGGGGCGAGGATAGACGATACACCCGCTACTGGTCGCCAAACAATCACAGCAGATTCACTTCAGGCCTGACTCTCTGCCCATACTAATCACGTGCTGTTCTGCCGGCAGGCATGTCTCTAGTGATCTACCTTGGCGGGTTCATCCAGGTCCTTGATGTTGAGCAGGGCATGGTTGATCCTGAAGACAATCCAGTCAAAGAGTGCACTGTACAGCGACTTTGCCATGGAGTCTCTCACTGTACCAGCCTGCAAGTACATACACAAACAGACAGTAAGATGGAGTAATGTACCAGGCCTTGGCTTCTCCGGTGCCACTTAAGGATTCTTGGGGGTTTAAACAGCTTCAAGCTGCTTAGTTAAGCTGTTTTTATTTATGACTATGTCTCGTTTCTGTTTAATTTTAGGGGCTTACACCTGGCCAAAGGATAACTGTACACCCACTGACAAGAACATAAATAAGAGCCAAATAGAGTGAAAGACAACATACATTGAATGGTTTGAATCAAAACACACAAACAGAAAGCGTGGACAAATAGTGCCTAAAGCCAAATGAAATGCCAATATTTCAATATTGTATGTGTACTATGTAGAACTCCATACTGACGTAACCTAAGTAAATATCGCAAACTGGTTTCCAAGAAACTTGGGTGAACAAAGGTTTGATTAAGAGTGAGTTTATTTCATGAAAGGCCCCTTGTCAAATTATCGAGGAAAAACAATCTAATTCACATTTTCGATGGAAAGCTTTGACCTTTCAGTCAGGAAGAGGAGTCTGTCTTTAAAAAGAAAACAAACTTCAGAATGGTGACTGAAAGCAATAGCTCCCTTTTCCCCAAATAATCAACCAAGTAAGATGTCATTCGAAAAACTCCAAAGAGGAATACATCAATTTAAACCTCGACAAACAGTCTCTCCCTCTCTCTCTTTAATCAGTCAGAAGCGTTTCATTATTTAGAGGAAGTCCGACTCCAAACATTCCGTATTCCAACAACATCACAACTCTGAACCAAATGACAAAACCCTTTCAAGAAGTTCTTTGAGGCTTTAACGCCAATGAATTGATTTAAAAGGCAAACCGCATTGTTGCGCTCTTCAGCAGTATTTATGATGAGGCCACCCAGTGTGCAGCAAAAACAATCACAAGAGGCCCCAAACATTTGGGAAGTTGTGACCGTTTTGACAAGAATGTGTACAACATTGTGCCTTAACGTTGGGACACTTTCTTTGGGATGAGAATATTTTTTGGGGGGCAAGCTCTTGATTAAATCAAACTGAAGCATGTGCTGAAGGAAGGGCGACTGACACTCCTGAAATATCAAATACCGAACGGAAGATGCTGTGAGGAATGCATGAGCCGGTGTGTTTGCATGAGCCTAGAGGCATCCATGGACAGTACTAAACATATTTACTACAACCGTGATTGAGCCAAAGCACTCATTTTACATGATACACATCAGTACAGTACCGTATATATAAAAAAAAAAAAATGAATACAAAATATTTGGATAATTACCGATGCTGTAAACGTAAGGCTGCTCTCGCATAAACCAGACATTGGGCTGTGATCTAATCAATTTGTTAAGCCGTGTATGTCCTTTGACTCATTCAGATGGCTCTCATCTGCAGACCATGACTTTTGTTTGTTTTCCAAGCAAGGTTCCCAATGAAAACCATGCAGGGGCTTGAAAAGTCTTTCCGTCTCTAAACACACTAACAGACTGTGGGTGTGTGAAAGCGTGCGCGCGCGCGCGTGTGTGTGTGTGTGTGCGTGCGTGCGTGCGTGGTTTTTCATGTGCGGCCACAGACTGGCGGAGCAGGATTAAGAGTGCAAGAGGAGATCTGCTATGGGTCCAAGTTGTCCTGTAAACATGTCCAGGTCAGGCTCGAGAGCCGAGTTATTGAGTTGGCAACGCGCCCCCAGACACACTGCACACCAAGACAGTCATTTTGCGCTCAACCACAATCAAGTCATCTGTACATTCTGTACATACCTGACTGACTATAATGCATATTTATGGTTGATACCACTTGAGGAATCCTCACCTCTGCCAGTTTGTAGGGGACAATCAGCTTTTCGCCCACAGTAATGGTCTTCCGTGTTGTCAGAGCTTCAATCAGCATTTCTTCTTTGACCTGACCGTGACATGAGCAGATATAATCATTCCATCTGCTTGAAGCCACAAAGTGCAAGAATAAATCCATCCTCATCACAGAGATTATGTTTTGATTTGTTTATTGTATTGAATGCCAACATTTATCCGGGTTTATTTCGGTGCAGGATGACAATCTTTGCATTCAGTATCACTGTACAGCAAATGCCTGCAAACAGTACTGCGGGTATGGAAGCTTGTCAGGAGACAAAATGAATTGAATACTTTCAATAAAGTTGGGCAGCCACGTTTAACCCAAATAAGAACTCCATTCTCTAATTATCCACAAACAATAGTTGCCTCCTGTCCAAATCACAATCGGGGCGTGGTTCTCGTCACTGAGCAAAAATCAGTCTCAATCATAAGGTTCATAGGGCTCCCACACGTAATCACTAACTACTGTACCCTGCCAGAAAATGAAATAAACTTTAGGTCGAAAGTAACAGCAAGTGAATGATTTAATGAGCAATGAAGGATTACCATTGCATCTGGCCAGCACTGCAACTGAGAGCCACAGATGATACCACTTACATCGCTTCACAAAAATGACCAAACCGTATTATGCATGCCTAAATGGTGACTCTCACAAAGACTCACAGCACTGTTGACAGTGAGACTCCATCTTTTCCAAAACAAAAAGTAATGAAGAAAGCCATCTTGCTCCAATTGCGTTCAGCATCATCTTTAAATCTTAGCGCGATGATAAGCAATTCTTGTAATTGTTTACTTTGGACCTTTTTGACTTTTGACACAAACCCATGCTGCAGATTTTAATTCCACTTCCTCAGTATCCGTGCTGATTAGCCAGAGCAGACGTTCACAAGAGTAAATGTGGAAACACTTTTCGGTGTTTAGCTTTTCAGCACAGCATGATCGAGGAGTACCTGCAGGAGTTCCGAAACCACAGGCAGCACCTCTGGGTTACAGATGTCAATAGAGTCATCTCGGTAGGTTTTTCTCTTGTAGCGAATGTTGCCCAGGTGGAGGATGGCAGATAGCAAAGAGAAGATCCTAAAAGAAAAGTTGAAATAAAAATGGGTATGTACTGTACAATGTCAGTTGCATTGATTATGGGGGGAAAAAAAACTAGACCAGTACACGCTAAGGATACATAAAGTTAAAAACTATTTCAAAAAATGTTTTTTCCCTGAACTAGACTACAACTTCCAGGGAGAAAAAAAAAACATTTCTGTACTTTGTACAGATGCAGTGTTGATAAAATTGTTTGTGGGATTAAAAAAAAAAAAAAAAAAAAAATCAAAACTTCTTCCAACATTAATGGGACTTTTTAATTACAATTTCATGTTTATTTTAATTTTTTTGAGAGTGGAAGTAAAAATAACTAAAATTCTGTGGTTGCATCAGGGGTCTACCAAACATATTTCAGGGTAAAAAAAGAATGTGTGTCCTATATCTTTATTTGTTTCACAAAATTCATGTAAACAACTTTAAAACTGTATAACTGTGGCCAAAGGGAATGTGGATTTGTGTCTTCATCATCAGTTTATGGAACATTGTAAAGCCTACTGGACTATCGTGTTGACAACGCAAGACTTCTTTTTCCGCGGCGTAGTCCAAAAAACAGAAGACCTTGACGACTATTCAGTCTGTAAGCTTTGCCCAACAGGGAGTGGCGTTTCCCGGCCTAAACATACACTAAGACCTCAAAAGGAGCACCAAGTGTGCTGTGAAAGTGCCGAGACGGCCATTACGCCCGCTGGAGTAGCTAGGGGATCGATACTGTTTGAGCTGATACCGCTTAGATTGATTCCTACGCTTCAAACATCCATACGGTTGAGACTACAGAGTATATCGGTACTGGTGGTATCGATTGGCATCTCTCCCCCCCCCCCCCGACTTTGAGTGCGTACGTGCTTGCATGGTGGGTGGGTGCATGTCCATCACTCACTGTTTTCGCGTGTAAGGAAGAAAGCCCACCATCTCCATCCCCAGCTGAAGCCTCTCAAAGTCATGCTTCAAATCCTCTCCTTCAACTGTGAAGCAGTCCTGCAAAATGTGGAAACCGGGAGTCGTTACTCTCACTGACACTGCAGCAAAGGGCAACGTGCTATCAAGTGGAGAAGCACTTACTGACACCGCTGAAATAAACCCCGCATTAATGTTTTTGTGTTTACAGTCTCTTGCTAAGATGTTTAAAAAAGGGGGATTTTTATTTAGACTGGAGAGTGGAAGAGCAAAACGGTGGTCTCAAGCATCATCGTGAGCATTGGGCCATGCTGACAAGACGGCTGACAACAGCTGAAGGGAACATTCACCGGCCAGAACATGAGGAAGACAATCTCATGTTGTACAATACAGAAATAACTTGAATGCCACTCAGTCAACGGGAAGGGTACCGGTAATCTGTATCCAAAATGTGTACCCAAATGAAAATCTGTTTTAACTAAATGACAGAACTAACGACCTAAACTCACTACTGAAGTCTACAAATGGTAGGTAGTTTTGTCAGAAGGATTTCATAATTTATCTGTTCCTCTCATAAACCAAATGAGGTGCCAACGATATCATACATATAGTTCCATATGATGCAGTGAAGTGCAACACAATACAAATATAATTACCGGTACTATAAATACCTTTCTGACAGTGTATTTGTGACGGACACCAAAATGTAATGCGGCTTTTGTATTCCATATCTATGGATTGTTATGTTGTGGCCTGTAGGTTTACAAAATATGCTGCGGACAAACAAAAAGAGCAGCCGACAAGTATGAAAACTACTTGCGCTCCAAACCGCTTCTTTGCTTTATGGGTCTTTCCACTATGGTTGCTATAATCATCACATTCCGAGGCGTCGGAAACGCAAACGTTCAAAATGTGAGAGTCACACTAGAGCTATTAAGCCTTTTTCCTGCATCACTGAACAAGAACAAATGCCTGGTCGATGAATACATACATGCTAAGCCATAACCAGTTGCTCAAAAACTGTTCTGGGATAATTTAGTGATCCTCATTACTATTTTCTATATCTTTTTTTCATTATTTGTATGACAGTTGAGCTGTGGCGGAGCCCAGCTGACTTCGGGCCCGAGGCTGCAGGCTGCACCCTCGACTGGTTGTCAGCCATTCGCAGGACACGAGACCATTCATAGCCACATTCACACCTATGAATAATTAACTGAACATTTATGTTTTTCGAATGCAGGAGGTCGCCGCAAAACCCGGAGAAAACCTGCACAAGTACGCTGAGAACGTGCAAACTCCACAAAGAAAGCGGAGGCAAAGAATCAAACAGAGGCGCTCCCAATGTGTGAGGCAAACATGCTAACCAGTACACCGCGCTGTAGTCGTTTGCTTCACGATTTGCAATATTCCTGTTTTATGGTCCTTTCCTTTTTCAAACTGAAAAAAATCAAAATCACACTCCCATCCAGACAGTATGGAGTATCTCTGAATGACAAAACGACTTCATGCAGACAGAGTGCCGCAATGTATAGGTGAAGTTTGTGAGCAAATCATTTCACCTGAGAAGAGAGTGTGTTTCAATAACCAAAATGTAAAAAGAAAAGAAACATTGCTGACATTATCCATTCTTGGAACTTCTGACTGGCAAATAACTCATCCCCACATGTAAACATTCCATCGTTCACTGGTGAGTGAACACCTTACACAAATATGAGCGTGTGCTCCGCTACTTTTCTACACTTCCTTTTACGCTCCATAAATCAGAATATTATATTTGACCCAGATCTAAAGTCAATACGGCATCTCTTGCGAATTTCTCCATTGTGAGACAAAAAGTTCTTCCGATCTTATCTTGAGTAGTGCTGGAGTGGAGATTCACATCTTGGACTAGAAACAAAATTGCAGCAACTTTCTTATTCCAACCCGTTGATGATGTAAAAAGCATTTTGAAAATAGTATCAAGTCCCTTGAAAATGAATGAAAATAGTTGAAATAGCAAATGAGGGTACACATATTGGTGTACCTGTTCAAGGGTAATGGTAGGTTTGAGGAGAATTTAGTAACGTTGTTACTTTAGAAGGAAATTACCTTTAAATGTATTTTGAATGGATGATGACGGCAATGATTGCTTCAATTGACTTGCATTGTTATTGTGATCTTGGCTAACAAATTAAAAAAAAAACGTATTCACTACAAAAGATGAAGGTCTTTTTGCTGTGACTTCCATTTTAAACACTGAACATACTAACTAATGGGAAGTGAGAGCCTCACCCAATCTTGAAAGTGAATCATAAATCCGTAGAGGCCAGAACTATTTCAACCATTTTTGGAATCAAAGACAAAATGCTGTGTTTTTGTCTCAGGTCACCCTGCAAATGTAATCTTTGCAGATTTGCAATTAAGACAATGGTGAAAAAAAAACTCCTTGTGGATTTAAAACGGGGAGCATTTTGTGTCACAAAAGAAATATTTGAATGCCAAAGTAGCAGTTTCCCCTTGAACGTGGGCCAGACGATGAACCAGCAGGTCTACAAAGAGATCCTGTGGCATTTGCTTCGTTCAGTGCGCGTGAGGCGGCGAGAGAAGAAGCAGGACAACTCGTGGCTGCTTCACTCTGACAAGGCGCCTGCTTACAAAGCCTTGCGCATCTGACACTTCATGGTTGAAAAGAACATCACGAGGCAGGAGACCCCTCGCTCGTCACACGACGTGGCTCAGTTGATTTCTTTCCTCAAACCAGAGAAGGCTGGAAAAGTGTGTTAAGACTCCAACAACATTAGTTCAAAAGGGGAAAACTTGTTCGGGTTTCGGATTTGAAATATGTCTTTTGTGACACCGGTTCCGGATTTTTTTCTGACACACCCTGTATCCGTTCCATGACAAAACGGGTGTAATTTCCAAAAAACTGCACAAAACAAATACCTTCCTGCAGGTCTGGTTAAATGTATTTATGTGACTTAGGGAGGGGACCTTATTTCTGGAGGGTGGATGAATTTACGACCATCATAGGGAAAAAAAAAAGGATTGCAGACAAGAGATTCACAGTGGTCAGGATATGATCAGACATACCGACATCATTCCAAAAGGCAACAACTGGGAAAATAAGGACAGATACAAAAAAAAAAACATGACCCGAAGCAAACCAGGAAATACCCAAAAGGCGCAAAAAAACAAAAAAAAACCTGAAGCAGAAAGGCAATGTGCCGCGGCTTCTATGGCTTCTCGAAAATGTACGTGTACAACTGACACTCAGATACTGACCGCTTCGCTCTCACAGTAACTGTCCCAGTGCAGTCGGTGGGTTCTCTTTGTCATCTGGAAATGTTAAGGTAGAGTTTACAGAGCATGAGGTTAGAATTAGACAGCGGCATTCCATGATGACATAATCCATTATCGACTTGAACACGTACAACACACACAGGTTACTCACAGTAATCAACATGCAGTTAAAAAAAAAAACATGAGAAATGGTTGCACGTCACATACACGTACAGACTTGGACATACAGTACAAGCACATAAAATGAAAGCTGTTGAACACTGGTTTTAGAACAAAAACAGCAGTCGTATTTTCCCCGAAGCCCACTATGAGTTTTTAGGATTTATTTCCGACATTCAAGTATCTTATCATTACCCATTCGTTAGAGGATGTATAAAGACTATGTTACTAATAAAAACTTGAAACTTGCTGGGTATTCACACTAATGCCATTAGAGATTGGCAAGTGACACATTTTTCCTTTATTTTAATATTCAGAATATTTCTCTCGACTGGTTGTAGGGACAACTGCTTTGCCTCAGCTGCTTGACGACACAAACAATCAACAAATAATTCTAAATGATTAATCCACAGAAGTGTCCCTTAAATCTGGACACATAGTGTGGGGGGTGGGGGAATGCTAATTTTCAAGAAATGACATTTGCAACATTTTATTCAACAGGAATATTGATACATAATATCTACAATTTGATTCCCAATATTTGTGATGCAAAGGTTGCTGTCCTTTTATGATTGCTGTCAATGTCTATGTGTTCAGACTTTTGGGACATTCTGTATTATTCTACCAACCCCTAATCGCCCCCTGAAAAGTTAACTTGGTAAGTCAGCTACGACTATTGTAGTTCCTTTTACTTGCACTAGTCTCTTACACAGATGATTTGTAGAGTCATCGACAGTTTTAAAATTCCAAATGAGTCCTTGTGCTGCCAGTTTATGGCTATGCTTAACCATTTTCGTAATTATGACGATTCAAATTCTCGACGATTAAAAAAAAAACAATACTCGAAAACTCATAGTTTGCTTAGGCAACGCTTGCAGTAATAGTTCCAGTCTTTAAAATTAGGAGTAATGCAAAAGGAGGAAGATGCAAAACAGCCATTTTGTCACCCTGACAGTGTCAGGATCCAATGAAAACAGAGTTATGAATGTGGACAAACGAGTGCTAATCCCGAGCCTGTTTTAAGGCGTCTGAAAACAGGTTGCCCTTACTTGGCCGTCATGAGGGGGTTGTGAAATCTATCCAAGGGTGTGCATTTACACTTCACAGAAGAGACGTAAGGAGAACAAGCAGCATCCAAAAGAGGAAGATCATGAAGAGGGTGCAAGAATGTGGTAGAATTTATGTATGCATGCGTGTTTGTGTGTGCAGTTCAGGGATGAGGAGGAATGAACGGAATTCCCTGCTCCTCTCAGCGTAGGCGATTTCATGGGAGGGGAGGAAGTCGCCGGTAGTCATTGGCGTGGCTGTCAAAGCTCCGAGGCAGTGACACGTTGTACACATGTTATGTTTTACACAACATTCCATAAGGGTGCCGTGTATGTGACTTGATTGTTCTGTTACTTCCAACCTGTTTTGCTGATGAGCTGACGCACATTTACCATTTGTCGACATGTGTGTCAGTGTTGGAGTAAGCGTAAGAGTGTGCGTGTGTGCGCGCACGTTTTTTCCCCCTATTTTTTTCCCCTCGTCACACCAATCGACATACAGCAAACGCAAGCACACTGAACTCTTAAAAAGCGCAAAAACAAACACACCGCTCCCAGACAAAACTACATTTTCTATCTGATCCAACAAAGTTCAACTTTGATCAGAATACCCCCAAGCCAGCCAGGGACAGTACATGAGCTTCTATTGCTTAAAATGAAAGGCTCTACTTTAAAGGATAGTAACAGTGAGTCCTACCTGACTGAGGTAATGGTATTCTTCAGGTTTCATGAGGTGAAAAGCAGCCCTTTCTTCTTCACTCGCTCCTGCCAGCAGGTAGTAAAACACATGGTAGTTTCTAGAGGACACAACAGAGTAACCTTATTTAGATATTACTTCAACGCAAAAAAAAAAACAAAAACAAAAGGAGATATCTGTAACAAAGATCATCATTATGTTCCCTTTAAGATGCTTATTAATGGCCAAAACTGGAAAAAAAAACATCAGGCTTTTGTCAGAGATGGGTGGGGGGCTTATTTACATGACAAGTAGAGATTATCTTTTGGTGTTAAATATAAACAACACTCTCGAGTTTTACAAGATTTCACAAATGGATGATTCTCGGCCAATGGTTTTGCAGCAATTAACAATGTATGTCACAGGTTATTTTTTTCCCCAACAAATTAAAGGTCAACTGTAAAGTATTTTTAGAAAATCCCAAATACAATTTTTTTTAATGTCAGAATTAATGAAATAAAATTCGACAAAGTAATCGTTTTTCCGAAATGAGATGCTGAGCGACAAACCATTCGGAAAGTGTACAAAACCAGCCAGAAATCGATTCGGAAAGTGACGTTTCAAATTATTTGAGGAGTGGAGATGAGACCTAGACTAGGCTGCTGTTATTAGCCTCGCTTTATTGTTTGCAATTCAATGATATGCTGTAAATTATGCACAATGAGATTATCTACTCTGTCCATGTATTCTCGCTAGCACTGAGCGCACACGTCATAGTGGGTTGCTGTCCGACATTGCCATTGCTGAAGTAGTTCTGCTGCGTTGTAGGCCACTCAGCACATTATATCGGCAGCATTGTAAACAGTTGTCAACCATTACAGAGGATTCCATCCATGCACTCATATACTGTAGTTTGAATGTTTGCGTACAGTATTATTTGTACAGGACACGTATAATCCTTTGAATTTTCATAAACAGAGTTACTCATTGATGATCATACGTACCTTTTCTGCAAATCTCGGTGAGCTAACACAGGTCTTCTAAGTGGTCGTAACAAAGAATGCTCGTCAACACCGGGGTGAAATTCATTCGCATTGAGAGAATGAAACTGTCGTTCAAATTTTCTGGTCCTTTTACATGCCCAATTCTTTTCTTTTGGCCACTCAAACAACTGTTTGGCTGAGTGTGAACTGTGCATCACCACACAGCGCCGAGGCATTTTGCCGAATAACTCGGTAACAATGGCAAAGAGCAGTAAGTACAACGGCTGACTGGCACATTCTGTCAGTGACGTCACTCGCCGGAAATTGCCAAACAAAAGCATTGTCATTGCGTTGCTATGGGTCTAATTATGAATCTGGGTGGCTTACGTTAAAAAACAAAGACATGCTGAAAATAGTTTTTGCTCCAAGTATTACTCAAAATATGGTTGGCCAAGTTTACTTCACTCTTGACCTTTAAGTCTTCGCTGGTATTATTGTAGGCAACAAATGATGAGAGGAGAAAAGTGACACACTCAAAACTTTTCTATCATCTTTGTGATAAACATCGTCTTATCGCGCGCGCATTTCTACCAAAAAGTGAATATTATCGTATAAGTATTGAAAAAAACCCACAAAGTTATAGATGTTTTGGGGTGACTTCACATTTCAACACACATTACATAATGAGGACCCAATGCACCACTGGAACTTCCTGTAACACATATCCCTATGATTTAAGTTTGGCAAGCTGCCTTTCGAAGAAGCACTTACCGCTCATTGTGCTCCTGATAGACCAACCTTGACTTCTCCAAGAGGTACTTCTCCACATAGGCTCTGAAACGATGATAGATATTCATTTATTTATTTCAAAATCATCATCATCATCATCATCATCATCAGTAAAATGCATCATACATTTTTTCTGGTTCCTTACCCTCTCACAGTTCCACTCTCCTGGTAGTTAACCTGGATGAATTTGCCGAAGCGGCTGGAGTTGTTATTGTGGGCTGTCTTCGCATTGCCAAATGCCTGAAGAGGAAACAGAGAAAGACACAGGGGTAAGAACAAAACTTATGTCGGACAAATGCAGGGGCAGTTACGGGACAAGTAGAGACATAGTGTATTATCTGAAACATTGAGTTTAGTGCCAGAGGTCAAGGGGCATGTTTGAAGCAGAATGGACGTGTGAAGAACTCATTTGCAGATCGAGCGTGCATGGAGTTTTGAATTTGTGCCCAGCATTGTTGAAATGCTGTCAGTCAGGATGGCGCAGGGCAGGCTTTTCCTCTTGCGTAGTTTCAAACAGTGTCAGTCGGAGACAGAAGAATAACATTGTTTTAGGGTCGCAATCAGAGAAAAACAAATTGGCAGTGTAAGCTTGGCGTTGCACTACTCTTTAAAAAGTAATAAATGCATAACATTAAAAAAAAAAACCAAAAAAAAAAACGATTAATGATGGTCCGTGTGGCCATGTGGAACATGTAGCGGTTGTGCCTTTGTAGGATGCAAGCGTATTTCCCTTTACCACTGTTGATGTTGTATGGCTGCCTGCAGGGCAAGGACTATTTCGCCCTCGATAAACCCTCTGCAGTTATTTGTAGCTTTGCCACGAGTAAAACAATTCCTTGGTGAATTACTGAGGGCTGCTGTCTGTCTGCAGAATGAGAATACACCCCTGCGTGACCCAACCCTGTACCAGTGCCATGAACATGGTGTCTTTCTTGCAAACATATACTCAAAGATGGGAGTAAGAGCAGTTGAAGTTCCTATCAGCGAATTAAACAGCATCCAAAGTCCAAGAAAAACCTTAATTGGGAATGAACTGGAAGAGAACACCGTGTTTACATTTCGCTGGCTGGGCTGGTTGGCTTCTCAAGAAAATAGCACTACATTTGCATTGTTTTAGGGTCGCAATCAGAGAAAAACAAATTGGCAGTGTAAGCTTGGCGTTGCACTACTCTTTAAAAAGTAATAAATGCATAACATTAAAAAAAAAACCAAAAAAAAAAACGATTAATGATGGTCCGTGTGGCCATGTGGAACATGTAGCGGTTGTGCCTTTGTAGGATGCAAGCGTATTTCCCTTTACCACTGTTGATGTTGTATGGCTGCCTGCAGGGCAAGGACTATTTCGCCCTCGATAAACCCTCTGCAGTTATTTGTAGCTTTGCCACGAGTAAACAAATTCTTCGGTGAATTACTGAGGGCTGCTGTCTGTCTGCAGAATGAGAATACACCCCTGCGTGACCCAACCCTGTACCAGTGCCATGAACATGGTGTCTTTCTTGCAAACATATACTCAAAGATGGGAGTAAGAGCAGTTGAAGTTCCTATCAGCGAATTAAACAGCATCCAAAGTCCAAGAAAAACCTTAATTGGGAATGAACTGGAAGAGAACACCGTGTTTACATTTCGCTGGCTGGGCTGGTTGGCTTCTCAAGAAAATAGCACTACATTTGTTGTTTTAGCTACAAACCCCTTCACAAATAAAGCCAACCTCACAATGGGTCGTCCTGTCTTCAAAAAAATACCGTATGCATACACCAATTCGTGCTAGAGTATTCACAGGTGGATAACAAAACAGTAGTAGCCCAAGAGACCACAATCGTCACATTTCTCCATAAATTGAAGCAAGAATCAGACAGGGGGTGGTATGGATGCTAACAGCTGCGTCTGATGCAAAAGTGTGACATCATACTAGCGCAAGACCGTATCATCAGCCAGTGTTCAACCAACTGAGTGAGACAAATGCTGCAGGAATTTTCCACAAAAAAGCTTCTTACAATTCTCTCTCTGCGTCTCCAATGAGAATGTTTTATATTCTTCCCACTGTCGCACAATGACAGCTCTCTATTGACCAATCAATAATAGACTTCAATATGGCTCACCACACCCTGGAACAAAAACGACTGAAGCAGGAGAAAAGGATTGTTAGTTGCTGTTCTTTACAAACAGTAATGCTGAAAAAGTTGGAAAATTATATTTGATATTGATAACTGTAGATCATTTTCAATTTTTGATAATAGGATTGGAAAAAAGGTTCAGAAACTGATGAAATATTTTTTCCTGGGGGTAAGGGGGGGGGGCGGACATGGCTTCAGGCATAAGAGTATGAATAGAATTTTTTTTGCCAACTCGAATTTTTTGGCGGGGAAGCTCAACCTTTCCATTCAAGGGAGACCAGAAGAATTTAGAGACATTGGCCTCTCTGCTCCTTTCACATCCTGGCTCACAAACACAGGATAACTGCCACAGACTTGTCCTTCATGAACTTTCTCTGAAATCACTGGAATCAGTATAATTGCACACACACTCCATCACTTCCCGCGAACTAAGTGGTCTAATGGAGGAGGAGTTAGTATTCTGCTCACATTCTGGCTGGTTCAGGAAGTCGAGGTCAGACAAGGATACAATACAATTAGTCAGCGTCCTCATGCTAAGTCCAGCCAATGGAAAAAAACTAAAAAACATGCAATACTCTCACTGCATATGCTCAGTAAAGAGGAATTTTTATTTATTTTTAACAATTTGGCGTTTAGCATCAGTGATGGGGCTTGTAGGGAGTAACTTGCATAGATGACTTTTGCTGACAGCCGTATTCATCTGGCATCTGCACTGTGCAATAAACGGTACGTTTTCCAGACATGAGAAGCTACAACTCCGAAAGGGGCATGCAAACTAGTGTACTATGTAATTCTGCATATTTTGGAGCAGAGGGCGGCCCGGTGCTCCAGTGGTAAGCGCATCGACATCACAGTGCAGAGGTACCGGGTTCGATTCCAGCTCCGGCCTTCCTGTGTGGTCTTTGCATGTTCTCCCTGTGCCTGCGTGGGTTTTCTCCAGGTACTCCGGTTTCCTCCCACATTCCAAAAACATGCACGGCAGGCTGATTGAACACTAAATTGTCCCAAGGTGTGAGTGTGAGCGCGGATGCTTGTACGTCTCTGTGTCCCTGTGACTGGCTGGCAACTGGTTCAGGGTGTCCCCTGCGTACTGCCCGAAGACAGCTGGGATAGGCCCCCAGCACACCCTGTGACCCTTGTGAGGATAAAGCGGTTCGGAAAATGGATGGATGGATTTTGGAGCAGCCGTGGCCAAGATCGTCACCTGCAACCGGTGGGTTAAGCAGTCACTTACTCCAGCATGTGCCACTTAAAGAGTGTGGATTTTCTGTTTCCACAACTCTGATGTGTTAATTGCGGAGGAAAAATTTCAGAAAAATAAAGATGTTGATGATTCTTCTTCTTTCTATATTGAGTTTCTATTATTATTATTATTATGATCCCTTTGTAAGTAAGCATGAAAAAAATGAAACATTCCACCTCAGAATGAAAACGGCACTCACGTCCTTTCAAAAGAGGCAGTGATTCTTCTTCCACAATCCAAAACTGCTTTAACATTGTGTGTGACATGCTTTCCTCAAAATGTCTGAAGGATCAAGAACTAAATAGCACATTGAGCACTTATTTTAGGTGTATACAGCACCTATTTTTTGTCTTGTCGAATAATCTCATTTTGAGAGGGAGTCCCTATCCCATGCGAGTGAGCTAGCCCTTGTGAGCACATGCAAGGCTTCTATTTCCAGCACCAAATCATGACCAAGCAACCAAATTACACGTTGTCGATTAGTGTGCATGTCACAGGAGAGATATCCCCAAAGAACAAATACACGCTCACCCGCATGGCGCCTGAAATGTCACCCAGCAACCAAGTGCGGTGGAACCTCGAGTTACGAACAAGTCTTTTTAGGTACAATCCCGAGTTCTGTGCAAAGTCTTCATAGAAAGATGACCTCTATTTATATCCTACTTTTGATATACAAACCATCTTGGCATGAACGAGTTGATGGACCTATGTTGTGTTTCGATGTGCATTAGACATTGATGACAGCTTAAATAGTAATTGTCTCCCTCCACAGCTTCAGGCAGAAAAAAAAGAGTTGCATATGTAGCTGGATATTCTACAATCAAAAAAATATATTTAAAAAAAAAAGATCAAAAGAAATCTGTCGAGAATTAATCTTTTCATTGACAATGTGACATCCCGCTTTATTTTTTTTTTTCAGTAAATGACAAATTTCCCTGAATTGGAATGCCAAAATCAAGTAATGAATTCGAAAAAAAGAATAAAAAAAAAACAAACAAACAAAAAAAAAAAAACACTTGAATTTGATTTTCTGAAGGTTAAAATAGAAGAAGACTTTCTTCAGTGGAGTAGCTGGAGTCCTCTTCACGTTTTCCAACTTCTCTGGTAAAGTTAGTTAGCAATAAATAGGGTTTTTTTTGTTTTTTTTTTGTAAGTGTTTCATGTCTTTGTTATAACATGTTTTCACTTTTTTCTATATTGCTGCTTTTTAACCACACACTCAAAAAAAAAAGTGTAACTTAATTTTGGGGCTGGAACAGATAAATTGCATTTGTGTCATCTCAATGGGAAATGTTTATCAACAGGCGCTGGGAACCAATTAAGTTCATAACCACTGGTTCTGCTGCTTCTACCTGTTGGCTTTGTCACAGTGAAATTCGGTCATGCTTTGAAGCGGTTTTGGAGTTTCCCCTCAGTTTGGCTCCAGAGTCCTGGCAAAGAACCTCGCTGTACGGATGCTTATTCATTGATCACTAAAGTAATGCGACCTAGAAATCAATTAAGGACATGTTCCTGTTGAAAATCTTTCTTAATCACACAGTTGAATGTGGTGAGAACAAAATCACATAAAAATGATCAAGGTTAAATGAAATCACTATCCCGTAAGTCTCTGGCTTTCGAATCTTAAAAGTCAAAGTGGAAGCTCTGAATACAGGCTGAAGCAATTTCAGTGGAAATTCCTCAGGACAAGTCAAAATCAGGCTCAGTCATGTGTGTGTGTGTGTGTGTGTGTGTGTGTGTGTGTCCTGCTCGAGGCCTGATGACCTCCATCTCTTGATGAGACGTCAAATTGTCTCCTGAGGGACTCCCTCCTAAAACTTGGACTAAAGCATCTGCCAAACCCTGGACAGTCTTTGTTGCAACATGGTGTTGATGTATGGAATGATACATGATGTCCCAGATGTTCTCCTTTGGATTCGGGTCTGAGGGCCGAGCAGCCCATTCCATAACATCAATGCATGCATCATGCAGGAACTGCCGACACACTTCCCCCATGAGGCCTGGGATTGCCATGCTTCTGAAGGAACCCAGCGGCAACTGCACCAGCATATAGGCTCACGACGGGTCTGAGGAGCTTACCCGGTACCAAACGGCAATCAAGGTACCTCTGGCTAGCACAAGGAGAGCTGTGCGGCCTTCCAAAAAATGCCTCCCCATACCACTATCGAACCACCACCAAACCGGTCATGCAGGATCATGTTGCAAGCAGTGCAACGCTCTCCACACCGTCTCCAGACTCTTGTCACGTCGGTAACATGTGCTCAGTGTGAACACAATCTCATCAGTGAAGAGCACAGAGCACCGATGGTGAATTTGCCAATTGTGAGGTTCTCTGCCAAATGCCAATCAAGGTGCACAGTGTTGGCCTGTTTCCTGGTATGTCCTCATTGCTCTGGTCCTGAGAGACACAACAAATGTTCTTGCCACAGCTTGGACACTACCTGCAGAAATACAACTTTATCTGGGTTGTCCTGGCAAATGCCTCTCATTTTCACCGGTTTCCTGTTTCATTGGCACAAAAACAGCTCAAACGGATTCAAAATCACCATTGGACAGGTTGATTCCACAGAAGTGTGATTGACTTGGAGTTACATTGTGTTGTTTTGGTGTTACCTCTAGTGATTTACTGTAATTATGTATTTGTTGCAGTGTGTATAAAACTGGGCTCTAAATTCAGACATTCTTTTCATAAATAGGCAGCTAAAAGATTGCCATGGTTGTTTCCACCTGATGAGTAGGTTGGCCTTTCACACCTATTGGTATGCAAGTCATTAAAATTACAATTTTGCATAGCATATCTCCTTTAAGTCTACATGTGCGGACCAGAAAGTACTGTTCTTTTGTACTTTGGGCACATTCCTGATCGAAGCATACAGTGTAAGAGATAAAGCACAGGTGTCAAACTCAAGGCCCGGGGGCCAGATCTGGCCCGCCACATCATTTTATGTGGCCCGCGAAGGGAAATCCAAAATGTCAACTTCCAAGATGCTTCCTAAAATCTCTAACAAATTTAAAAATTATCATATGTAATAAATAGGAAACATATTGTAAGCATTTTCTTGTGACCAAACCCCTCATAACAGTAACAATAGTTGAATAAACTGTTTTTCTTGACTTTTTTTATATGGTTTCAGTCATAGTGGCCCTCCAAGGAAAACGGTAACTAAAATGTGGCCCACTACAAAAATGAGTTTGACACCCCTGATCTAAAGCATGTATCTTACTGAGACATCATCACTCAGTGTGATATGGACTGAAGGTTGAACACGATCCGTTCTGGGAAGCTGGTTGACCTCAGATTTGTATTTCAAAATAAAAGGACATCATTCCAGTGTCAAACTGTCACGATTATCAAACCTTTAATAACTGTACCGCCGGGCCCTATTTACTTCCACTTTCCACTCAAGTTTATTCAGATGGATTTAATGTCTTGCTGAAGGTTCAAGGCAACAGACACACAATGTCCCAGCAATTCTTCTGAGCAGATTCATTCAAAAGCACACCAAGTGGTTATCTGTGTGGAGAAAAAAAAAATCAACAAGGAGTTTGGTTGCATGTTGCGGATACCAGGGCAGCTATTCATTGACTTGGATCATGTATTTGTTATTTTATAACAGAACATGATACTATATGAGCTTGCTTCCCTTTCCCTCTGCCAAAAATGAAACTGTTTGCACAGACACTCTTGCACCACGCCACACACTCCAATATTAAAGGTCAAAAACATTTTTCCTGGCTTTGGGGCACAGATTGAGCCAAATGCAGACCAATGACAGACTTAAGACGGAGCCAAAGTATTGTGGGTGTAATGTGACCGCATGCAAGATCAGTCAAAGTCATTTAGAAGAGCCAACACACAGAGAAGGTTTGATGTGATTAGCTTTTTAGGCTAATGTTTTACACTGGGATCACTGTCCGGACCCTTGGTAGTAGCTTCTAGCACTCTTGCACCAACAGAAATATCAATGCAGGGATTACGCCCATTGTTTTCACTCCTTAAAGAGTCAAATAATTATGTTGTATGTCATGACTTCAAAGGAAAGCTGGGGTCGCATAGAGACGGGGGTCACGGGAACACACGTCGTTTGTAGACACGACACTGTATTGCATTCATTTTGCAAACGGCGCCTGTGTGAGTGGCCGATTACTAGAATGCAGCTGACGCCGAAAGAGCTAAAGCCTCGTCACAGGTCGTCAGATCACGACTTAAACGGGGAGCAAAGTATGATCTTTAACTAAATCGTTCTGCACGTGTGAGTTCAAGCTTCTGAAGCAAAGTTAGCTTGCTCCAAAGCGAGTCTACATGGCTCAGCAGTGATTAACTCTTAAGTGTAACATGATGTGTTTATTGTGTGAAACATGGAAGAAAAGTAAATACAAACCAGGCAAGCGTGATGGTCACTGCTGCATCTTACCTTTTATTATTATTATTTAAAACAACTCCTCACATCTGTTTGGAGTAGCTAATAATGGCAAAGGGAGGCATTTGTGCATGTGTGAATGTCAACAACACCAGACCCTTGAACAGCCACATTAAAATGTGCTTGACTTTGAAGTTTTTGTATCGTGTTCAAATGTCAATTTGGCATAGTCAAGTGTTAATTGCAGAGGCGTTCTTATCACTGTTGGACATTTTCGTTGGTAAAAATGTGACAGCCCTAACGTCAAGGTTCCTCAAACGTCATCACTCCAAGATCCAAATCAGCAGTTTGGTTCCTCCTTCCAAACCTTTCTCCTGACTAAAATACATCCCAAAACATTTTCATAAAAAAACATACATCAATCCGGCAGTACACAAGGCGACTTCATTTGTCTGAATCTTTATGAGAAGCATTTGGGATTTTTCTGTTCCAGCATGACTGAGCCACAGTACACTCCAGTGAGGTGTGCGTGGTTGAGTTTTGGGTGTGCAGGACAAGCTGAATAGAAAGGGGTAATCTATGGAACTTTTGTTTTCCTGAAATTCCCACAGACAGATCAACTGAACATGGATTGGAAGAGGCATTTTGTCATTTCGGGTATGCTCCTGCGGCAAAGTTAGAGGCAAAATTTTGTCTTTTTTTGGGGGAAAGTTCTTCAAAAAATTCCCACTCACACAGAGCTGTGAAAATGCCTCAAGACACTGTAATTTGCATAACCTGCCTGTACCGCACACCGACAGCAGCTTGCACTGCTTCACTGATGCAAAAGCGTCTTTTTAATACGTTATTCGAGGGGAAATGAGGAGTACAAATTTGAGTTATGGGGGAAATGCATCTCAAATGAACAAAATAAATGTATACTTTTCGAGAGAACTGTTAGAAATGCTCATTATCTTGCATCCAAGCACAGGCACACGTTTACTCGCACACACAAACACACAACTGAACAGACACCAACTCTCTGCTATCTTGTTCAAATTGATTTCATGAATTATGACACGCAGATGCGCATCCTTGTTACAGTGTCATGTGAATGAGCAGACAAAATGACAAAACCAATTCAACATGCATTGCATTGGTATTATGCTGCATATTTTGTGGGGCAGTGAACTTTTCCACCATCGTGTTACATGAATCATGAAATGTGAATCAGTCACACATCATTTATCATGATGACTTCATTCACCGCTTTGACGAGAGAACAGATTTGATCTGTAATTAGCAAGAGAAACCTGATTTTATTATTACGGTATTTTTTTTCGTGCTATTTTGAGCTTAAGTCTGTTTCGTACAGAGCGGTAGAGAGGAGACTGGAAAGCAGATTGTTCCTGGTCAAGCTGCCATGAGTCAGCAGCGTAATAGATGGATGAAGGGCTTCATACTACAAAGTAGACGATCAGCTACATGGTGGGTGAAGTGCCCGATTTAACACACAGAAAGCTTTGCTATCGTTTCCAGTCATCGATTCCCAGTTGATAAAATGAATTTCAACGCTGTGAATAGTTCTTGTCATGTGATTGCATGGTCCGAAATGGAACAAAGAGGTACTTTGTCTACATTTCTAACAGATCTCATTCAGATGAGCCATCTGAGAAAAAAAATGCTCTCTTCTGATTGACTCACCATTCAGGCCCCTCTGTGTCTCACTGCAAACGTGGCCTTAGAGATTCCCCTGTGGACAGTTGGCCATGGCCAAGACCCTGGCCTTGTCACGATGATAGTCACATGGGCCAAAATAGATCAGGTTTATGACATAGTCGTAAAGTATGTGTGTGCACATGCTTTGACCTAAGGGGAGAATATACACTGCACCTGACTGAGTCTTTGTGTCATCTACTCTATAAAGCAGGAAGGAGTGATTCGTTTTAATTATATGTCATTGACTTTAATGCAGCAGCACAGCAGTGAGAATCAAGAGGTAAACCGAATACCAAAACTGTTTCGAATGACAGTTTTAGAAGGCTGTGTCCTTAAAAAGCAGTTCAGCCACAAAGTATTAAAAGAAATAATGCAGTCTGGGCAACATGGTGGGACGACTGGCAAGCAAGTCCGCCTCATAGTGCAGAGGTGCAGGGTTCGATTCCGGCTCCGGCCTTCCTGTGTGGAGTTTGCACGTTCTCCCCGTGCCTGTGTGGGTTTTCTCCGGGTGCTCCAGTTTCCTCCCACATTCCAAAAATATGCACGGTAGGTATTGGAACACTCTAAATTGTCCCTCGATGCGAGTGTGAGCGCGAATGGTTGTTTGTCTATGTTCGCCCTGCGACTGTCTGGCAAAAAGTTCATAAAGGCTGCACCTTGACTTCTGCCCAAAGAAGCCGGGGTTGGCTCCAGCAAGCCCGCGACCCTTGTGAGGATAAGCAGATTAGAAAATGGATGGATGGATGAATAATGCCGTCTAGAAATCACAAAAGGAAAGCAGTTGGTGGCTGTCTCAGAAATGCCTTCAAAGTATTTTTGGTGTTTCAAATGGAAAAGTAATTGGATACAGGTCGTGTCGGAAAGCCACACTACACAGTGAACTGAGGTGAGTAGCAAAGATTGGGGGACTTAAGCCATGTCACTCAATTCCGACTCGAGTTGCAATTTTTAGGACTTGCAACTCGACTTGACTTAGACTTGAACTGCAGTACATGACTCTTCTTTTTCCTCTTGTTTATCGTTGGAAATGTGCATCTTAACACAGTTTAGCTTTTGAGGAAAGAAAGCTCCAGCATGCTCTTGACCCTCATGAGGATAAGCGGAGCAGATAATGGATGGACGAAGAAACAAAGGCAGAAAGAACAAAAAGATGAATCAAAGGACCACTCAAGGGTCACTTGGTCTATATACTCCCACAATGTAGCAAGCTTCTACAGTGGTCTATTTTCCCTGACATTTTTAGGCTGAAAGTGGAGATTTTCTAACATTGTGTAACTGTAAGTGATGCCAGCCTACGAGTAACAGTCGGCTATTGAATTATCTTTTTTACAGGGTGCGTACAAAATTACAAGATGGGGCAGAAACATGTGCGTGGTTTCGAAAGAGAAACATCAATCACAGCTTAATGTATTTCACTATTATTATTATTTACATTACAGTGACTGAAAAATGTATTTTTGCTATATTTCTAACTGCTGTTGCTGATGTTTGAGATGGAAATTCAGGATTCCTGGGATGTCATTGGCCTATTTAAGTTACAAATTTATTCAAGGTTTAAGTACTTGCACGGCATTTTAATACATTTGTCAATTTCTGTCATTCACTTTTTATACATAATTTGGGAATGAATTGGCATTGAGTTTTCCAATATGAAATATCAAACCCTTAAAATGTTTACTCATGAATCTTGCAGCCATTAGCTCGATTAAAAAAAAAAACACAAACATTCAAATAAACTGGGCACCAATACAGTATTACCAGCGACACAATGTGACGGAAATGCCAGAACAGATCAGATTACAAAAACATGTCGAAATGGCATTTGTATTTTGCATTTCTCCCCCAAATAATTTAACATTTCAAAACTTGATTTTTTTTTCAAACATTGGTTGGATCAAAGATTTGGGCCAAGAGATGTCCAAAATTCATAGATTTGACAACACAAAACATGGAAACATAAATTCATTCATTCACTAATCTGAAGAGATGTTGGTCCTGGGCAAGATTTGATCACTTACAACTTGCTTGAATCAAGTAATGACTTAATACGACTTGCTTGAAATTTGGTGGCAACTCGACTTGGATTGCTTGTCACAGTAAATTCAGACTTAATTGAGACGTGAAGGTTACAACGTGAGACTTACTTGTGATTTGTACCGATGTGACTAATGCCACCTCTGGTTAGGAGATATAGACTGACTACGTCATAGGACAGCTGATTTTACACGCATTCACAACATTTCATTTCTCAGATCATCAAACAATATCGACTTTGTTCTTTCGCTGCCACCTTATTATTCCTAAACCTCCACCCTTCCCAATCATATGACAATAAATAGACTCTACTGAACTTTCAACCCTGTGTTACATAAAAGGGTTTGGTCCCTCAAGTGTGAGAAAAGGCTAAATGAGAGCAAAGCTGGAATCGCTAAAGCTAATTTATCCAAACCTGGAGAAGTTCAAAGCACAGTGGGACAAACGGGAGCTGGGGATCAGAGGAGATCAAGCAAAGAAGCATCTCATTTCGGTATCTACTTTACTGGGATATTTGGAGCTAAACAATAGTACAGTGTTCCGCCGTTGTAATGAGATGAGGTGAACTCGGCTGGAAAGGAAACACATTTCGCCCGAGGAGATGTGTCCTGTTCATTCGGGGGAGCAATTGTGGGTATATTTACATACCGGCTTGTAGAAAATGTCAGAAAACAAAAACTACAAAAATCCAAACAGATACATGGTTTGAAAGCAAGACTGATTAAGTTCCATGCAGAGATGGAACTGTTTACAGGTGACTGGACCTTTGAAAGAACTGTACGGCGATATGAGATCAGCCAATAGTTCACATTTTATGGAAATTCAGTTATCAGCTGCAATGTCTTCATTCCGATCAATGAACTGAGTAAGGCGTTAGACCGCCTGTGTTTCCCCACATATCGCTGGTGTTGGGCTGAATCCTTGTACCTCCAAAATAATCGCTTTTCAGGAGACCCCAAAAATGGCGTGTTTTTTCTGAAAATGGCATTGTCAAAGGGAGCAAGCCATTTTAAACACGGTCAATAACTTGTCAAAATAGCGCACACACAAAGGTAGAATGAGCAAGAGTAAAGATTGGTGAAAAGAAATGAAATTTAGCAAATTTTCACATTTGTCTGTGGTGGGCCACCACAAATTAATTTGGGCCGCCAATTATTATTATTATTTTTTTTTTTTTTTGCATCCAAGCATGTGTTGATGTGTTGATTAAAATAAAGGTTCCCTTTGCGTCAAAGTAACGTTTATGATTTTTAGGCACTTCTTTCGAAAGCGACCTGGCAAGGAGCAAAGTCGAGTCCAAGTGAAACAGCAGAAAAATTAACGCAACAGGTAGTTGACATGCAATAATTCATGGTGGTGGCAACATGTGGAAATTTGCTCTGAAACACCAGTGATAGCAAGGCGTGGAATGCAGGACAGGACTAGTCTGCGAGGCGATACAAATCCATTTCCATAAAGGAGCATAACAGCGCAAAGACAACATGGACGTGATTGAAACATTATTTTTGATTCCTCTTTCCATCTTGTCTCACAGCACACGATCCAGTGGCGTTGACAAGCAGTGGCTCAATGAATTTACTGAGGAAGGCATGCAGTGTTATTTATGCCAAAAGCACTGCGCCCCAACGCAGCAGGCAACAGCTGCCTCCCGTTCTGAGACAGCCATCAGCCAACTGCAGGCTGGACACATTAAAAAGACATGAAGTTACGGCCATTCACAAAGCAGCAGAAGAGAAGAAGTATATTCAAGAAGGTAGTACCTAAAAACAGTCAACTCATAAAGTTACAAAAACTAAAATACTGTCATATAGTTTAGATCGATAGTTTATGATTTTTTTTTTCTTTTCCTCACGGAGGAGACTGCAGCACTATTGCAGCACAGGTGGACATGGACAGAGCACTTTGAGGCTGCTTTAAAATAAGTGTCTCAAACAAAAGTGGCTCCACCACACAAGCTATGAGCCCATCATTCGCCAATGCAAGTTTGAATATATGAATGCTTTTACAGTACATGATAATACTGTAGTCAAATTCTTCTTGGAACTCAAGTTAAAGCACAGGTGTCAAACTCAAGGCTTGGGGGCCAGATCCGGCCCGCCAGGTCATTTTACATGGCCCGCGAAAGCAAATCATGTGTGTCAACTTGCTAAAATCTGTACCGAAATATTGTCACCTGTAATAAATAACGTTGAGATTTTGCAATAATTTTGTTAGCCTGTTTACCCTCACTTGAACAATAATTGATCAAAATATTTTCATAGACTTGTCTGATTTCAAAACTAGTAAACTATTAATGTGTTGTGTACAAGTAAGAATTTTGTGGTTTCACTGTCATAACGGCCCTCCGAGGGAAGATGTAACTCAAAAGTGGCCCGCGACTAAAATGAGTTCGACACCGCTGAGTTAAAGTATGGTTCCTGTAAAAGAAATTAGGTACGTTGAATTTACAGAATACATGAATTCCATGGTGCATGGTCAGGATGGTACCACCTCTGCCTCAGTGTGTAGAGTCATGTTTCTGGTAGCACTGTACCTGGGCAATATTGAGAGGTGCGCTTGTAACTCGTCTCCTTGTATCCATCCTCATTACTCTGGTTATTGGACGGGGGGTGTTAAGAAATTTGTTGGAGAGTCGTCGTCGTTTGACAGTCAGGAAATGCCATCATTCCTTCCACTCAACCCACAGGCTTGACTCAATGTGGGTCACTCCACCAACACAGAGAAACAAAAGCTGATTGTTGACTCAAATATCACACCGGCCACTGCACCCACTTCAATGAAACCCATAAAAAAAACAAAAAATCTCCATGGAATATAATTTCGACATGACACACGGAAAACTGCTCAACCCACCAACCACTTCTAGATTGGTTCCTTCATATTCTGACTCACAAATCCCAGTGATGACTTGATTATTCAACAGAATAATCGATAGGATGATCTAATCTAAAAAGATTCAATAGTGACAGCCCTAAGACAATACAAGATGGAAACCTTTGAGAGGTTGGAAGCAGGGGATCTATCCACTCTATTCACAAATAATTTGTTGTACCACGTTATAAACGAGTTGAAGAGGCATACAGCGGAACTTTATTCAAAAGCTTTGGATCTTGTGTTGAAGATGGAAAATTGCCACACCTATATTCACTTTGCTGAAAAATTTACTGAAAGTACGAATAAATTCTGGCCAAAGGTACAAGTGAAAGAAATACAATATGCGTGAGATGCAAGCAAAAAATACCTTTTAAATGATCTCTCTGCATGGATGGTGATGGAGGTTTGAATGACCCCGCACGTCCAAGCAAATGCATTTGACAAGCACAAAGCAAACATGCTCAGCCATTAGGAAAACAAGCCTATCTTTCAGAGCAAACACTAACCTGATTGCTGTGACTTGGAGCATGTGCCAGTATGTTTTTGTTTCTTTTTACTTCTCAGTGCCAGCGGGTACCTCCTGCATGAGATTTGTTGCTTCAAATCCTTTAAATTTTGTACTCTGACAAGCATATATGGCATATTTCTTGTTTGTACACCATGATGACAAAACAGCTGTCGGGCATTTTACCACATACTCTCCTCGAGTATGTTTATCGGCAGTTCCTTCCGCTAACAGTGCGAGAGTGTTGCTAATTAATGATACGGATCAGTCAGTGCTGGGCCAAGCTTTTCCCAGTTTCTCAAATGAATGCAAACCAGCCAAGTGCATGTAGGATGAGTGCAAATCAACATTCAATCATTCATTTTCTGATTCGCTTATCCTCACAAGGGTCGCGGGGGGTGCTGGAGCCTATCCCAGCTGTCTTCGAGCAGTAGGTGGGGGACACCGTGAACCGATTGCCAACCAATCGCAGGGCACACAGAGACGAACAACCATCCGCGCTCACACTCACACCTTGGGACAACTTAGAGTGTTCAATCAGCCTGCCATGCATGTTTTTGGAATGTGGGAGGAAACCAAAGAAAACCCACACAGGCATGGGGAGAACATGCAGACTCCACACAGGGAGGCCGCAGCCGGAATTGAACCCGGTACCTCTGCACTGTGAGGTCGACGCGCTAATCACTGGACCACCGGGCCGCCAGCAAATCAACAAGAGAAGTGAAAAAGAAGACAAAGTAAGGCGTGATTCTAAGAACCCGATAATCAGTTCGACTGAAGCTTCAGCTGAATTTAGAAACAAAAATGATACTTTAACAGGCTCATGATATCTCCACTGAGTAAACAGTCTGTGGAAAAACCTAAAATGACTTTAAAAGACCTCAACCTCAAGAAACACTTAATTTTCAACATGCAGTGTCTGTCATATCTGCAAACGTTAGCTTTTTTATGGTATGCATGTTTGTTAGGAGTAAAACCCAAACTGCCAAGGTGAGGTGACTCACCACAATTATATCGATGACCAAATCTGTTGACGGCTAATTTAATAGTAGACACGTCATTCTTTTATTATTGTGATTGGCACGTACTGTTTTTTTTTTTTGTTTGTTTTTTTTTCTCTCGAAACTGCCTCTTGTTCCACTGCTCCTGCAGGGCGTCGGTGCAGTAGTGGTAATGCGAGTCATCCGTCATTTAAACAAAAGCACTGTGGTTAGTGTCATGGCTAACGAGTGTTACCAATGGAGTCGGAAAGATAGATAATATCCATTATCCGAACCACTTATCTTCACAAGGGTTGTGGGGGTGCTGGAGCCTACCCCAGCTGTCTTTAGGCAGTTGGGTACACAATACTGTAATAGTAAAAAAAAATACAGAAAATATTTGATGCGGCTGTATTATTTTCTGCACATTTAAAGGTCACAAAGCTACAAAAGAATCAAAATGTGCAAATATCTTTGCAAATAGAACAGTCGGTAGCTTAGTTGTATGTTTCACATTGTTTTTTTTGTTTTTTTAGCAAGCTCCTTTATCACTGGTGGCATTGAACGAGGTCATAAAACAATAGTGTCGGTCCTAGATGAGAGAAATCACACGTGCACCCAACAACTGCATAGCTGTGTGGACTTGTCATTTTAGCTCAGACATGCTTATAAATAATCAATTAAATGTATTGTTTCCCATTAGATAAATCAAATGTATCAAACAGAGGAATCCCTCATTCAATAGTAATGCTTATATGGGCCATTCAACCAAATCGGTGCCATTTGCGTCCCAAAGCAATTACAGGAAAATACATTTTATAAAGCGACCCGCACATTGATATGCCTATTCCGTTTAAAGTTAACATTCAATTAGTGTAAATGTCAAAGCTATAGTGCCTGTATTTGCTCATTTTATGCTAAAAACGCACAAAGGGTTTCAGTACAAAAAACTGACATGATAAAGCTGAGATGAACCAATAGACATTGAAAAGTTCAATACAGTGAAACTCCTCTACAACGAAAACGACATGGGCGAAAATACCCCCTAGTGTGAAAAGATTTTCATGCATGAAAGCCATTCTCACTTTTCTGCTCCCCCAAAACGAAAAATCCCCCTGTTCCATTATACGAAATATTTTTCTCGGCTCTTGCCTCGCGCCGAGATTCACTACAACGAAAACAAGCCTTCCGCAAAAGTCTATTCCAACCTCAGCCAACAGCGACTCCTACTGCTTCGCTCTGGAACTGCAACAGCAACCACCACACTGGTTTACACATGCGCAGAAGTCCAGGAAATATTTCGTTGCATTGCTAAAATGGCTACAGAACGGACCTTTGGATGCCAAGCAGCTAAGACAAGAAGAGCTCTGACGCTGGAAGAGAGGGTAAAATTTATTTTGTGAATGCAAACACTTTGTTTTTCTTCTTTCTTCTTTCTACCCACAATCTAGCTGCTGGAGACTGTAAATTTCCCCAGTGTGGGACAAATAAAAGGATATCTTAAAAGTGATCAAAATGAAAGACGGAGGAAGCAAAATAAAATACATTCTCCAAGAAATTGATGTCAGTGAAAGTGAATGCTGATCGTAAATTTCACAATTTCTTTCCCTTTTTTCTCTTTGTACACAACTAACTGTACATTGGCTATAAGTGCATTTTATAGTTTATAATCAAATTATAGATATTGAAACTTCCTTTTTTGTAAAAATAAAGAGTACAGATTTACGTTTTGAGTGTGTGTGTGTGTGTGTGTGTGTGTGTGTGGGTGTGGGTGTGTGTGTGTTTACATCTGAGAAAAAATTTGCTACAGTGAAAAACCCCCTGTTGTGAAAAATTTCTTGCCGCAAACATGATTTCGTCGTAGAGGAGTTTCAACTCTATGTGCATTCGTGCTGCCAAAAATAAAAATAAAAATAAGAACAACTTTATTTTGATATTTTGACTTTATTTTGATACTACAAATAGCAGTTTTGGGGGATTGCTTGAGCCTATCCGAAATGACTTCGGGCGAGAGGCGGACTACACCCTAAAATGGTTGCCAGTCAGTCACAGAACTCATGTAGAGACAAACAACCATCCACACTGTCACTGAGTGGGAGCCAATCCCATGCTGCCCGTACACAAGTCAGGCGAGTCTACCACTACACCATCAGTGAGACCAGTAGTTCTTGTATATATAGGAAAAAAAACCCAGCTCATTTGGATATTTCAAGTACCAGCATTTGCCTCATTGATGTTTTCTTATGTCATCTATGCCAGATAAATCATAATTTATTTGGTAATACAGTAAATATTCCCATCCCCGGAATTCTATGAAAAGGAATTTCCTTCACCCGGAACAAAAACCTGTGCATTAACATTTTGACTACGATATTACATGTTACCGGAACTTACGTAAGCGGAAATTCCACTACCCGTAACCCGGATTGAGACGTCATACACGCAACGCCCACCCGATGCTACGGAACGACGACACAGAGACACATTTTCACTTCGCGTTTTTCGATCATCAGATTCGAAACGACGACGTGTAAGTGAGTTTTTATTGGCGTGCGTTTTACTGTAATTGTGAATGATTTTAACTTTATTCACTTAACATCCTGTAGAATGCGGCACTAGCTTAAAAGCAGCACCCACTCGACACGACCGAAAAAAACGTGTTCGCTTCGCCGTTTTCATTCAACAGATTCGGAACAAAGACGTGTAAGTGACTTTTTATTGGCGTGCGTTTTACTGCAATTGCGAAAGATTTTAACTTTATTCACTTATGTCGTGTAGATCATGGCATCGAAACGTAGAAGAACTGTAATGACTGGAGCGGAGCGAGGGAAATGCATCCGTTTGAGCAAGGCTGGACACAAAGTTAAAA
>NW_017805824.1:7269440-7284878 GCF_001891065.2 Hippocampus comes
ATGACACGCAGGCAAACATTGTCATAAACCAAAGAATGCATCCAACAAATCAATCCAAAATAGACACATTTTTTTCCCAAGACAGAAAAAAAATAAACATTAAAATACTGTACGTATTTTACTGTTGTGATTTTTTTTTTGGATACACCTGTATTGCAGTTTTTGTTATATAAACAGTTTTTGGACAGTATATTTTTGTATTTTATTGATTGTGTTGTTACACGTGCATTTTGTCAACATACTTGCAGGTTCATAAAGGACATGTACCATGCTCATTTCCCAAATGAGGAATTTCTGTTATCAGGACAAATTGGACAGCGCAAACACGAGTCCGCACTAGAGAATATTTACTGTACAGTATACAAGAAATGTTTTTACCTCGTGAATGAATCAAATTCCTGATATTAATGCAACAAGTCCCCAAATTTACATGGTTAACATTGATTGTCATTTCTTTCCTACACTCCAGAAATCATTTATTTCTTGGTATTCTACTTCACTGGTGCGAAAAAATTTCCTCCAAAACAAAATTAAATCTGAAGTTTGCTTTAAAAAGTTCACAAATGTCGTAATTTTGACTGCATCCACAATGTAGGATATGTTGGCGTAATGATGAAACTCTGGACACCCGCACACGCACACGCACACACACACACACACAGAGTGTTAAAACAGCACACAGAAGTCTTTACATTACACTACTAATCATTTCATTCGGCTCTGTGCACATCATAGTGTTTCCTTCAGGGTGTAAATAAACGACAGTAAAATGTCAAGTTTGGCTTCCAGGACAAGCAAACATGCACAGTGTTTCGATGCTTGAGGCTGGCTCGGGTATTCTTGGATTGGCACAGGATTGAAATGAGTCCCTATGTTTGTGTCTCTTGGTCTGTCTAATTGGATTGACCTTCTTTCTGTCTTTGACCATGGAGCTTAGATTTAGGATAGTGGACGTGCGATGTCACACCCCTCACCTGGCTTGAATGGCTCTCACAAGCACAACTAATGCTTGACATGTGGCTTACATATGGACGTGTTAGTGATAAGAACGTCTGTTCCGAACATGACTTTGCATTTCTGTGGTTGTGTGTGTGTGTGTGTGTGTGTGTGTGTGTGTGTGTGTGCGTGTGCGTGTGTGTGTGTGTGCATCTAGCAGTTGTTAAGTAGCAAGGCAACTTCCTCGGGAGTGTCTTGCTAGACCTCTTTGACCACCACAGTTAGCCGCTGCGATCTCAGGAAACCGAAGGCTGTCGACGGTTGTGTGTCCTACGCTCACAATGTGTCTCGCCGACTGTAGACCACATCACAGAAGAGGCTGTTTTTATGAATATGGACGTAACTGTGCGTGAGTCGTCCAGCTTGACAGGGCACACAAGTCGTGACCCTGTCATTGTGTGGTTAAAGGCTTCTAAGTTCCGTAGTGATTAAAGCATGAGGTCAGTGCTCACTAAGTAAATGCAGTCATGTCTAAAAACGGTCGTAAAGTTCTCAATGGAAGCCATATTGCCACTCCTTCAAAATGCATTACGAACTACACCTTTACAGCTCTGTTGATTTTGAATTATTTAGTTTAATATTGATGCACAGCATTTTTTTTCCAAGGGACCAAGAAAAGCCAACCAACATAGAGACCGAGACAGAGATAGAGAATATAGGGGCTATTTATTTATTTATTTATTTATTTTTTTGAATTCCAAGGGCCTCATTTATTTTATTTAAGCATGCCTATGCACAGGAGTGTGAGTAATGCGTGTAAACAAACATTTTCATGCAAAGTATAGGATTAATCAATTTGGACAAGTGTAATTTTACACACATCTTGAATCATGCGAACACAAAAATCCTTGTGGTTGAACGGTGTAACTCCAGCTAGAGTCCAGCAATCATCAACGAGCCAAAATTAATGGGGAAGTCAAGATAATTAAAATAAATAAATAAATAAACAAACATAAATAAATACAATATGTTCTATACAGCCCCACCAGTCTAAACCACGACATTCTAATTAATATTGTGCTTATGGAATTTGACTTCAACAGCAAAGTCCACCTGTTTTTATCCATCTCAGGCGACGTCTATTTTGCTGTCGAGTGAATATGACATCACAGTAGATCAATCACGGTTCAGCTTGACCAAACTCAGAAAACAGGTGAGCCGATTCCGTGACACTGAAAGCATGAACAGAGACTAACAGCTGATGTCTCATAATTTGATTTAGTGTGGATGGATTTGGCAGAGCGACCACACCATAGAACCAAGACGTCTTTGTCCATCCAGTTTTTGTGTGACGTACTGCTACAAGTGTAGTCCAGTGGATGTTCAAATCTGAGATTAAGTTCAGATTGCAGTATAAGCATGCATACAAGCAAGTGTGTGTGTGTGTGTGTGTGTGTGTGTGTGTGTGTGTGCGCGTGCGTGTGTGTGTTCATGCACCTGCAAATTCTGGTAGAGCATAAATACAGTGTCTGTGAGCGCACACAAACAGCCACATTGTCAAGTTGCTTGGCCACAGCATTGGAAAGAATTGCACATTAGCTAAGGGAGCCACACACCACACTTCAATCCTGTCGAGGAATCAGACAACAGCGATCTTGATTAGATTTAGTCTTTTTTCTGTCGAAAATGACTGTGCCTTTCAAATACACTTTAAATCACAAAAATTCAGGAATACCAGGTAAAGTGCCAAACAAAACAAAAAAAAAACACTGACAGAGTGGCGAGGTTTAAGCAAAACGACACTCAATTCGAATCCACATGGAATAATAATTATAGCGGTGCTATATTTTTCGTTTACAGTCTCTCACGATAAAAAAAAAAATTGTGAGTGAGTAAGGAAGGTAGTTTTTATACAGTACCGTACAGTTATCAAGCTGTAGCATTTACAAAATGCACCTTGCACGTTCCTCAGCAAAGGGGTGCAGTCTATTTACGGAGCTCACTGCCTCAAGAATTTGCATTTGTGTGGTAACACACTTTTCACAATAGCACCATATCAACGAAAGACACAGTTACTTAATGTTAGACAAGATGAATGGCCATTGCGCATGAATTGTGAGAAGTGCAAACACTTCACTCGCGATCCTTTTTTTGAAGTGAAGAACAGCATTTCACGGTTCGGTCACACAGCTCGAGTTATAGATTTTCTTTGTATTAAGGCTGTCACTATCGAATATTTTCAGAATTGGTTATTCTATCAACTAGTCCATCGATTATTGAATAATCAGATAAAAAATATTTGGAATCAAGATTTATTCAGAAATCTTTTTTTCAATTCCTGTTTATCTAACAATTATTGTTACTGGGTATTATTTTAATGTCCAAACAAAACCAAATAAAACAACAATTCAACAATATCACACGAGGGGGCAGTGATGTACTCACTGAATGAAACAGAACTACATACTTCTTGAGTACAGATTATTGCAAAGGGCAACCTACGTGTCTGATATTGGGATACACTTCTGAGGCAATTGTGAGCTAAACAATGGCTCGAAATAATAAATTGCTGCTCAAACAATGGAAAAAAAAGATACCAACTGCAGACCTAAAATTTCAGGTGCCCATAGAAGCTTAAAGGCTTAAAATAGGTAAGCATAATCAAGTGGTCGAGAGAGAAGCTAACAGCTTTGCTGTAATAATGTGCAGTGTGAGGTCATTCAACAGCTTGCGAAGATTGTATTTTCAGTACTGAGCAATCATGATAAACACTGCTGCACTGATACTAAAGCTGAAACTGACTTTTCTTCGCTTAGAACAAGGTCTGCCTAATGTACAGCATCTTATAATAGCTGGTTGTTTAAAAATCAGTCACATCTACAACATAAGACAAAGCAGAAGTCAAATGTGCAGAGTAATTCCTGCAACCTTAAAAGGATCAAAGCATCATACATACAACCACAAAACATTTCAGTCAATGTATACAGTAAAATCACAAGAATGTACTGTAGGTTAATTCCGTCAAATAGGACTAGAAGGTGAACAATACTTAAGCAGGCCCAACACATGGCAGTTGTGAGGTAAGAAAAGGCAAGTAAAAGTATCTTAATTCATACAGTTGCGGTCATTTTCAGACTCCTTTACCCTTAGCACAAGATTCGAAAGAAGCGGTTTCACATTTGAAAGAGAAAATTTGAACTCTGCGCCTTATCAAAACAGAGTGAATTGCAAAACTGAGAATCAACCACTGAGCCGGTCCCAAAAGGCTTTGCTGGGCTGGACAAACATACAATTAATTGGCACAATGTGCTATTCTGAAGTTGAGTAGCTTGGTTCTACTTACGCCGCACTAGCTAGTTGCAAGTAGCAATAAGATTCTGGTGGCTACTGCTGTATCTAAACACGTTAGTCACTCCTAAGTCAGTAATCATCACCTCTGTGCTGGCAAAGAAGCCAAACTTGTATTGTTCTCACAAAGTGATGATGGGGGGGGGGGGGTCATGCTAATTGCTAATCTAATCTAAGACTAACAGAAAGAAATTTCAATAACTGATTAATTGGACGAATATTTTAAATATGTGTCGAATGAATAAAATAACTTTAATTTTTTTTTGTCCCTCAATGCTTACAACAAAGATATGAATTACAGGCATAACAATTGATTTTTTAAAAATACTTCAGTGTTTAACTTTACAAGAGAGAAATGAAAAACATGCAAAAAAAGCACAACTGGGGAATATTGCTTGAGACTTTAGGCCATATTATGAGCAGCATAATGAGTAAAGCGAGTGGCCAAACATTATTTATGCATGATGTCCTTTTATGTTAAATCAAATTTCTTCCATTCTTATTTTCTTTGCCATGAAGTGAAGTGGCTCGGCTAATGGATGAAGACTCCAAAATAAAAACCAGACGCCTCTATCACATGTCGAAAAGTGTCATCTTTGACAGAGTTGCATTCAAAATAGATGATATTATACAGAAAGAGTTCAACTGAAATGGGAGACAATTTTCAAAGTAATAATTCACAATAACCACAAATAGAAACCTTATCAATTTATATGTACAGTACCGAGAGACGTGTTTTATCAGGCAGATGAGTGGATGGAGAAGGATGTAATTCACACAGAATAACTATCATGCAGTCATCATAAAACACGTCGAGTTAGCAAATGTAAAAATGTTGTTAACAATATGCCAATAATGCACGATAAACATCATATACAGTGTATCGACCTGTATACTTAGAGATAATGCGTCTTAATAGGCAGATGAGAGGATAGAGAAAGATGGAATTCTCACAGAATAACATTCTGTCAGCCATGCATGCGCTTTACGTTTTGCCCATATCTACTAAACAGTGTTGACTGTTTCATGAGAAAGTAAGATTGTATCAGTGTTAAATGTGCAAAACAATCATTGTGATTCTGATCATATATCGGCCGGTCAATTATTTTATATTTATAACAACCATCCACCAAAAAAAAAAAAAAATGTCAAGTCCATTTTCATCAATTTCAACCACAGCTTTAATTCTTGAATTACTTGAGTGACAAGGCTCATCAGAGGTTGAGTACACACTATATACATTGAGGTCTGGGCTCGCTTCCAATACCTCCTGAGATATTCTCGATGGAGATATTTTTAAAATGTGTCTGCAGGATTTTGGCTTCAGGCAAGTTTTGCCTGCAATTCAAGGAAAGAGATTCTTAAAAGACAAAGACAAAGCAATCTTTAAAATCAGATGAACAAAAGTTTTAGTCAGTGACTTAGGGCTGGAACAAACAAATATTTTCGGAATCTGTTATCTTATTGATTACTTGGACATGTGATCAGAACACCTCTCCACATAACATTTGAGTTTGCCAAACTTGATCTGTGAACACTCTACTCACGTCAAAGTAAAGAACATTTTAACATTGCTTTTCATAAAAGCCAGGGTCTTGTGTTGTTCATAATCCCAAGCGGCCATTAACGGTTTCTCCACTGCCAGCAGATGTGAGGACTTATTAAAAAAAAAAAAAGATGCAGCAGCAACTGTCATGCTCGCCTGGTCCTCATTTATTTTTCTTCCACATTTCCCACAATAATCATGTCACGTCACACTCAAACTCGATGACTGCTTAGCCACGTTGGCGCTACGGAAACTAACTCGCTACATTTGCAAAATGAATACAATACAGTGTGTAGTCTACTATCAGCTAACACCATAGACTGCGTTCAAGCTAACAATGGTAGAATCCTCTATATTACATTAAAACAGACAAAACACCCCATTTACTCATTGTAGTGCAATAGTGCATGGGTGGCCGGCCGGGCAGGCGACCTAGCCACCAGCTGGTAGTCACGCATTTACGTCACCGTTTCCAAGCGCCCCCAGCTCCGCTTTGCAGTAACAGCATAAAACTTTAACAAATTTGAGGACAAAAACAACCACAAGCCCTGGGCATAATACAAGGCTGGACACTTTTTGGTTGCCGGAAAAGTGCACGATACATATCCGGCTGCCCATGTGGAAACATTGGTTTCAGGCATGGCAACTATGGTCTTAAAATTATTAGTTATAGTTTCGAAGCCATGGTTATTTGTATCAAAGCTTTTTTTGTGACCAACATAAGAGAGCACTTGGAATAACTCAGCAGAGTGACAATGAACAGAAAGACTTGGTACACAAGGCCACAAATGCACATCATGCAAAATAAAAGCTTATTTCATGTTGTTTGCTGACGATTATTAACAGTCGCCTCCATCCATTCAAACACTTCAACGTAATGGCCCGGATGAGAGGGCAATTAAAATTAGCTACCACACCAGTTGAGGTTTTCAGTATTGTGCAATAAATACAATAGAAACAATATGTGGTGCCATTTGATATTTAAGATGACTGTACAGTATGTACTTGTATTGGTGTGGAATGTACAGCAACATCTCGCCATGCTTAATGAATGAACACCAATTATAATTTAGCACTACATGTCAGTGAGGCAACGCTGGTTGCCATTTCTCTTCCCTTCCGTCTCCCTGCAGTAGCAGCGCATCTCCAGTCTTGGCATCAATCATCCATCCCACGGGCAGATATGCAATCCAACTGTGCAAACAATTAAAGGCAACTCCTCTGCAATCCAAACCTCGCAGGCGTGTTGCTGTGCAGCCAGCATGCTTACACATTAACTCGACAGAAGCACTGGTGAGTGGCATTTTTGTGAAGGGTTTGCTGAAGTGAGGACGATAAAACAGTCCGGCTACCTGTTGCAACAATGAGAACCTTTGAACTGCCGTTTTCAATTTGCCATACATCTCCCTTTATAATGAACAACCAATTGGTTTCCTTTTTATATCATCAACTGATTTAATTAATGAGCAACACAGCATTTTCAGCAAGGCAATTTCAAACCAATATGAAATTAAACTTAACCTTAATTGAAATTATGGTGATTGAAGATTTCTTGTCACCTGCTTGCGTGTTTCACTTGGTTCATCACAGCGGTGTGTGTGTGTGTGTGTGTGTGTGCGTGCGTGTGCGTGTGTGTGTGTGTGTGTGTGTGTGAGAGAATGTCACTGCTTCATCAACATTTTAATAATGATGCAATTTCTTTTTTGAAGCATGCTTTGTTCAATGCCTTGATTTTAGTGAGGTTCGTACAGTCACAGCCATGAATGCAGTTGTACGGTATTCATATTTTTGTGATAATTATTTTTTCACAATAATTCTATTTATATTGCACCTTTAAAAACAGAGATTTATGAAGTGCTTTGCCAAACCGGAAGCCATATCTAAACATGGAAATGGCAATAAGCTGTGTAAGATGCCAATGACCAAACCGCATAAAATCAACAACATCACCACCACCACTTATAATCAAAATGATCCAAAAGCCCCAGGCAAGTCAAAGAACGTAAAAAAATCCCAACGGAGACCAAGTGAGTGGATGTGGATGGGAAGGTAAAACTAGTTTGGTGACTAACACCACAGTCAATGTCAATCTGCAAATTGTGACAAAACCAAAACACTCAAACTATTTCCGCTCGATACTGGGAACACTTTTCCATCTGCGGCTGTCAGATCGAGAAGGACCCCAAGCAATTGTCTGTCTTTCAGAACACCCTCATGTTATTTGGAGCTAAATCAAGTGTCAATAGCTGGTGGTCAGGTGACGTGACGGTGAGCAATCTGACACCCGATAACATTCCTCAACACTTTTGACGATATGCAACAACAATTGGCTTTGTGCGTACAGTTCATGACAGTGTTGCACAAGCTTCAAGAATTCAGCTGATGTCAAATACTATGGTGCGCGGTGAAGGGACAAGTAGAAAAAAGGAATATGAGTGGAATGTTCCTTCGAGATATAAAAACAACCAGTTTCCTTTACGGCCTTTGGCTGGGCCTCTCCCACATTCACCCTGAAACAGTCTTCATCTGTGCTGTAATCACAAAAGCAAGAATCTACTAGTGTAACCACTGACATCCACTGGTTGGCCACAGACAGAGCTCCTGTGTGCACTACATAATCCCCACACAGCTGGACTCGAGTGCAATAAACCTCTGTAAGGGGTTCACGCAATTCAACACCAAGCGAGCCAAGAGGCAGGTGGGGATAAGCAGAGTTATACAACTCTGCTTAAAAATCCACACGAACATTCGCAGCAAAGCTCCATGAAGACACAATAAAATGGCTTGAAAAAGGCAAAATGAAGAAACAGATCAGCAAGCTTTTGCAAATGTTTACAGCATGAGATGTCACTGATCAATCTCTATTGAGCAAAGTTAAGCCAAGGCTGGAAGAACACTTGCAAGTGTTTTCAAGTTCAAAGTCAGGTCTATTGATTCGGGTGCTATGTTGCAAGTAACTCATAGAGCAGTGGTTCTGAACCCTGGGTTCGATCAAACTCCAGGGGTTCGGTCAATCAGTCTCGGGGGTTCGACGGAGCCTCTGCCATGGAGGTTAAGACACACACGACTCAACATGTCAATTAGTTATAACACGCCCGCTTGGCCATCACTGGCTGCAGATGATCACGTTACATTGCTTGTCCAATCAGTGCTGCGGGAAATTTAGCTCGCTCAGTAGTCAACGTGTGACTGTCGTGATAGTACGGGGTGTGATTAAAAAAAATAAATAAATAATAATAATACATGCTATGTCGAGCAAAAAAAGGAAGTGGTCAGACGAATACGTACAACATGGATTCACATGCATCACGGAACATGATGAGACTCAGCGTCCTATCTGCAGGATTTGTCATGCCAAGTTGAGCAACTCTAGTCTCACACGGCAAAACTGAAGATACGCTTCTTGAATCATATTTTTATTTTTTGCTCAGGGTTCGGTGAATGTGCATCTGAACTGGTTGGTTTTGGTACGTCAAACTGTGTCCTATGTGTTGTGTTGTGTTATTTTTGTTATTTTGACTTCAAGATGGCCCCGCGTGAGTGGCTGCCTTTCCAGCAGCTCCTATATTTTGTTGTTCTACTTCTTCCATTCATAACTTTGCTGCTGTGAATTGGGAATTTCTCCATTGCGAGACTAATAAAGGTTTTCTTATCTTATCTTAAACAAGGTTAAGAACCACTGTCAAAGACCAAGACTCTTACGCTCAGTAATGAGCTGAAATGCTAATTTATTTAGTCCCCCCCGCCCTCCCACTTACCTCCAATACTGGACCTGCCCCCAAGATGATCTGCTCCACTCCACTGGCAAAACCTTTCTGGCTGAGAGCGGTCAGATGATGAATAAGAAAGTTTGTACTTTGTGTCTTGCCAGAGCCACTTTCTCCAGATATAACAATGCACTGATTCGTCTGTCTCTGCAGCATCGCATGGTAAGCAACATCAGCCACTGCATAGATGTGAGGCTCTAAATCTCCCAGTGAGTGATTATCATACATCTTCACATATTTGGGATTGTAGATGGGCAGGAACTTGAAGGGGTTAATGACAATGAGGATACTCCCAACGTAGGTGTAAATCTTTTCCTGGTGGAAACGTGAGCGCAGGTTGTCCAGCAGCGAGCGCTCAGTGAGCTCCGGCAGACAACATAAATCGGCATGGTCACCTTGGGTTTCGGGCTGCGGCAATAGTCCACGTTCCACCATGCGCCTGCGTTCCTCTGTGACCTGCAGCCACATCTGGAGGCTGCCGCCATAGTGAATTGAACCGTCGAGGTTCTTCAGCCGTAGGAGAAAGCGGTAATCTTCGCCTCCGGACAGAGAGCGATGCTCGAGTGCCACACGGGGCCAGAGCATCATTCTCTGCACGGGGCAGTCGCTGGGGTTGAGAATCCATTCTTCTCCACCGAACTCTTTCACCTCTGCCAGAACGTAACACTTGGTACGGTCCAGCTGGAGTCGGTCAATGACACGTTCGATCGTCTCAGCAGCTGAGGTTGTCTTTCGAGCACTGATCGGGCAGTAGATGGTGCCTTCGGCCAGCGTGCCTGGATAGACGCGCACGGTGAACTCAGAGTTCTCCAAGCGCTGCCGCCGTCCCAGAGTGCCCATGCCGCCAACTCCATCGCGAGCACTCATGGCGGAGGAGGAGTTCCCATTAGTGGCTGTCAGGCACGTCCTTCACTGGGCGGTAGGGGGCACCGACTTCAAGTCATTACCACTGTAAGGACAAGACAAGCAAGACAGAAGAACATGGGATCAATTCATTTCACAAAGCTACTTTCACAATCATAGGACACTGTCTTGTGGGTGCAAACACCAGCCGACATATAGAAAAATATAGCAGTGACAGGAACTAGTAATGTGACTCTGCAATCAGAAAGCAATGAAGGCGGAGCAATCTGAAATTTGAAGGATTATGACAAAAGCAGCATTGGACATGATGTTACGTAATGTGGCCAAATGATTTTGCTGTGGAGCCCAACATGCACACTCATAGAGGATAAAGGACAAGTCCCCTGGATCTACAGGATTATCATTAACACACATCCTTACTCCCAAGAGCACACATAAGCTCCCCCAAACACTAAGACTCGCAGCTGCCGGCCTTTTTCGTGAGCATACAATCACGCCATTCACAAGTTTCTCTCGAATACATTAAGAGACACAAATACTGTGCTGTGAACCGCTTTATTTGCCAGTGCACAAACATTTACCATGTGAGTCACTGTTATCAAAGCAGTCAGTGTCTTTTTTGAGTCATTTCAGTTGGTATATTTTCCTTTTTGCTGTACGTGAGATGGTGACCAATCCACGGGGGTACCGGGCCTCTCGACCAAAGCAAATCGGGAAAGGCTCAATTTCACCGGTGACCCTAATGAGGACAAGCGGTGGGGAAAATTGATGGATATTCCGATTTACAACGTTGACCTTTTTCTTGAACTCTAAAACTGGCGTACTGAAGAAGGTCTTTAAAATGGCATAAACTAAAATGAGTGGTTGCTGGGCTAAAAGTCAGCCAATTCCTAAAATGACCCACAGACATCAAAATAACTCAGATCTCATATCAGGATATGTAACACAGTTTCCATGACCATGGCACAAACTCAGCCTTGGATGAAAAGAGGAAATGGATCAGGGTCATACGAAGTGGCAAATAAAAGGTTGACCCTTGTTAGGTCGTTTCCTGTCGTCCTTCATCTGACCTCCTGTATGTCACGGTTCTAACTTGAAAATGCTCTGAAGTACTACAGAAACCACCCGACCAGCATCCTCTCTGGACTCCCATACATAGAGCACGCAGTCCTTTCACAACTGCAAGGCTGAATCCATCCAAATGTGACCTGAAGGGCATGTCAGTGTCAATGTGTTTGCCTACGTGAGCATGTGTGTGCACGCCTGAAACAGATGGTCAGCCTGCTGCTTAAAAGTGACCATGCTGAAGGCCACTGTGTTAACCGTCACAAAACAACAGTCATCCCATGGGCATTTTCAGCAAGACAACTTGGTAAATGGGCTGTCCCACCTCGGGTACTCAAAGTGTTACAGTGTTTCCACATGTACCGACTGATGACGCACCATCAGGAACAACTTGGGGGGGTTTAGTATCTTACTCAAGGACACCTTGACCAGGTCCCAATGGCTGGGGATTGAACCCCCAACCTCTCTACCACTGAGCCATAGCGCCCACGACAACAACACTCTTGTGAAAAGAAGAGCAAGTTGCTGAAACACTGAACAGTTGGGCATGTGCCTTCAAAAGGTTAGAGAAAGCCAAATGAAGTTCACCTTGAAAGGTTATCCTGCATTTAAGGTTCATTGTGAAATTCTCCAAAGCTGAATATAATAACAACCTTATTTCGCCAACAGAGTAGATTCCCTCAGGCAGACAGGATGGTGAAATTTATTGTCATTGTTTATTCTGTTTTTTGTTTCTATGCTGTGCCATTTTTAAGATTAAGAATTGAATCTTGTTGAGCTGCAGTGCAATGATGAATAAATTCTGATTCTGAACTTTACATCCGATAACACTGGTTAACAGCAACTTTTTAATCAGAGATTGCTTTATGTGTCCCCAAACATATTTCTGACACAGATATAAAAATTGGTTTTACCTTTTTTTCTGACCAAATCTGTTTTTTGAGACATTTTAATTTGTTGTTTTAAAGTTTGACCACTAAAAGCTTGCATAATCCCGATTTTAACATGGTTTGTTATTAATAGCTATAACATTTCAGAAAAAAAAAATGCACCTGCGACTGAACCTAACCCTTAATATTACCAATTATATTACTGAATAGTATTACTACTAGTATTCTTATTCTTGTTATTATTATTGGTATTTTTGTTATTGTCGTTGTTCATATTATTGTTGCTATTGTTCATGCTGTTGTTATTGTCAGTAGTCATAATATCCATCCATTATGATCATTCTCATAATTAAAACCTAATGTGCTGGAGAGAAACATTATGGCAGATTCGGACTCAGCGCGATAAATCACTGAAAAAAAAAATCTCTGATTTCAAAACAGCAGTAGAATTTTTTTCACCACTGTAATAATTTTTTATTTAGGAGGAGCTTTGAGAATTAAATCAAACAAAACCAAAAACAAAGGCACCACAAGACTCACAATGCTGTCATTGCTATGAAATCTCAACTTTTATAGCTCTGCCCCTGCAAACAACAATTACACACAATGATTTGTTACACTATCAGTTCAAGTTGAAGCCATTCGATACGTTTGTTGTCTTCTGAAAACAAGAAACACAAATCATCGCACAGCACTATAGGTTTAATGCCGCACACTGTACTTGGAGCAGGAAACATGATCAGCAGAGTGACAGAAAGGAGCAATAACGCAACAGAGATTGCTGAGTGAAATAAGCCGCAGGTATGTAAACTGGAGGAAGTGATGATGCAAGGACGCTGAAGTGGCCTCTTGTGTCTTTCTCTCACCCCTTCCAAGACTCGCACAGATCCGGTTACACTGATTGAGCAGTAAGTCACTTGGAGTCAAACTCAAGTTATCTGATCAAAAGTCTGTTTCGAAGAAACACTTCCCAAGACAAAGAGCAACACTCTTCCCTCTGGCATGACCAACCTTCACTCTATGAAGGACATAATGTCATACGTCAAAGCGAGAACATTTTTGCTTTGATCTGAAGTTGGTTGGTAGGTGCGATGCTGTTGGAGGAATTGGCAATAGAAGCTCTCTGATAGGGCAATGTATTTTTAGTTCATGAAGGAAAGATCAGTGTGACAAAATGTTAAACTTTATCAGTCATCCTAATATTGGTTCTCACGGAGGAGCTGGGTGCCCTTCAGCCAGCTTTTATGAAAACAGATACACATCTGATCAAGTTTAGTAGGTTTTCTGATATGGGGTTGACACACTTTTAGATTTCTTTCCATGTACAACAGGTAAAAGCTCCTCTCAAAAGTTTTTGTTCCCTAGTTTGTCGCTCAGGTTCTTCTGAAACATACTGGTAAGAGTGCCTTTAACTTTTTTTAATGGCATCTACTGGCATGCGTGTAATCTTAATGATGGCCACACATGACAGCACAGACCACAAGCAGAGAGGGCAAAGATAGCCAAAATGTTCTGCAGCATGCACACCGCACGCTACCCCCTCATTGTAATAGTTAGACTCCCTTCCAAAACACACCCAACCCCTCCGCACTGCACAAGCAGAGGAAATTGTACTTCAGACATAAAACGCATACGGTCCAGCATGTCATAAAAACAACTCACAAGCTGTGGCCTTAAAGAGAATAAAATATGCTTTGATTTAACATATGGTAGATGGACTGTGAGGACTGAAATACAACTCACACATGTGCTGCACACTGTACATGGTGCAATGGGGCACAGGGCGGGATGTTAACAACAAGAGTTACCGCAAAGTATCCACAGACGCTACAATTAGGACTTTAAAACGCTTTAGAATGCAAAAATTTGCTCTTTTGCTCAAGATCCTTTTTACTCGTTAGCTGTTGCTGCACCTTCACATCTACAGTTTTACAATGCATCCAAGGCAGGGGCGTGCAGAGGGTGGGGCCAATGGAGTGGTAGCCCCAGCCTCCGTCTGAGAGGAGGGGGGGATCCACAGCACGTCACACCCTCAAAAAAATGTTTTCTGTCCATGTCCGTTGGCAATCGTAGATGAAGGGATTGATGGGCATACATTTAGGAAACATTACATCCGTCCCCCACAACCCTCTCCCCTTCCCTGTCGACATTTTTCAACGTCATGGTCGTCGACGATCGTGTATTTACGGAAATGGTGAAGGCGCATCTGGCTGGGAATATTGGGAAAATGTCCATCCGTCAACCAACCCCGTGCCACTTCACCCCAGTGGACAAATTATTTTAGAAGGGCATTAAAATCGACCAGTCGCCGCAGGCATGCAGTGTGTTGCATGCCACTAACCACCAGTTGACATCCACAATAAAGCTGTCAAAAGACATGCAACATTTTGAAGCTGACTTTAGAATTTGGAAAAAAATTAAAATCCAATCTTTTACAGCTGATACTAAGCAGCTGTAAATCTTGTGATCGGCCCTGATTTCCATTGACAACCCTGTTAGATGCTAGGAGGAGGAGCCAAGAGTTACAAAAGAAAACGGAACCTTAAACAATGTGTTCAATTTGAAAATTGTAATGATGATTGCTAATAGGATGATAAAAAGTTATACTATTATCTGACTTAGCCATCAAAACATATTTCCTCATTTTTCTGGCTTAGAACCATCTGTAATAAATACTACTTACTACTAGTACTTCAATTCTGTCTTTTGTCTTTATGGTGTTGTCACAAACAAAATGGATGTATTTTCTGTGCTGTCGGGTGACTTAAATCTCTATATCTGGATATGTTAAGCTATTCGGCACACTTTGAGACCAGTAAATTTGCTTGAAGACATTATCACATGACTTTTGCCCACTTGGAGCACCAAAACTTTGCAAGGTCAGCTGATTCGTGAGATGACGTGTGCATCAACACATTCAACTAATTCACACACACACACACACACACACACACACACACACACACACACACACACACACACACACACTGCATCTCAATATGCATATTAGAGACTCGAGATA
>NW_017805824.1:7284927-7338412 GCF_001891065.2 Hippocampus comes
AAATTCACACACACACACACACACACACACACACACACACACACACACACACACACACACACACACACACACACACACACACAGATTTGTCTGCACTGAATGTATCACTGTGTAACATGACTCTACATTCTCATAGAAACAGTTCCCCTTCAGCCTGAAGGCAACGCTGCTGTTCTCAGACAGAGGCCTTGATCTTGTCAACTAGAGTTACAACTCCAATTTGTTCTGTAAACTAATCGGATGCTATCATACGGAGCTCTTAAAAAAAAAAAAAAGATACAAAAGATCTGAGGTGGTTGACTGTACAAAAGGAACCAAACTTGCTGTTTTTTGTAGCAATTTAATCTGAACTTGTACAGTAAGTAATCTCTTTTGCATTTTTTTTAATCAGTCAGTTGTTTTTCAACGGTTGAGTCTTTCCCACACTACATGTGAAATTGAGTGTAACAGGTTCAGTGAAAAAAAAAATTCACCAGTTGTGTATTGTGAGCTCAGCGCTCCTGATTATTGCCATACTGCACTTCATGAGGTCATGTTTGTGCTTGCATTGCTAGGCCACAACACAACAAGACTAAATCTGCGGAAGCCAGCATACCATTCGGAGTGTTAGAATTCATCAGTGTGTAAAATGAAATTGTGAATTGTGCATTGTGGAGCTGCATTAAAGCTACCCTGAATGCTGTTGAATCTAGTTTAGCGAGATTTTCCACTTTGATGAAGCAATACAGAAGAATGAGTCTGTGTGAACTCCAGGGAGTGGAGGTCAGAGGCGTCTTTTTCTCTGCCGTTATAGGAAAGGAGCTTGTTGCCTTCTTACATTTTTACCTTTGTCTGTGGTGTCATACAACCGCATGAAGAAACAAAACAAACCGTTGAACTGCCACAAATTTAAAGCAACTGGCTAACGTGCCAGGAGCGGGGCAAGCAGAATCGGAGGACTGATCTAATAGAGTGGTTCAACAAATAAGAAATTAGCTACCATTATTATTGATAAAAAAATATGAACCTCTACACTAGGGCAGAATGATTGGGATCGAAATTGTCATCTCAGACTGTGATTTTGTGATTGTAGAAGATGCTTTTCTTTTTTTTAAAGCGCTCATATCCCCCAAAGCTCACCAATCAGAAGCGGCATGCTATTTGCGGCCACTTCACAGTGTTACCCACCTCCCAGAGTCCTTGCTTTACCGGCTGCTCACAAAAGCTTGGCACTAAGCTAACTTGCTCTGCACAATGTCTATGCATGGTGCAGAGTCTCTCCTCAAAGTAACTAATCCTTGCCTCCATGGCGGCAAATAAGCCACAATTCCAACGAGTATCACTATCGCCACAGCAAATGCAAAGGTCAGCTGGTGAAGCAAAACAGGAGCCAAAACACGCTTGGTCCTCTGCTCATTGATTAATGAATAAAACATTTCGTTTTTCCCTCTCCGGTGACCTGGATTTCCTCTTTCTGCTGGAGACTTGGACAGGTGCCGCTGAGAATAGCGCTTTACTTGAAATATTGCAACCGGATTGCGCCTTCTTGAACTCCCCAAGAACTTTAGGACACATGGTGGAGGAACGGTGACTATTTTGAAAAACAATTTTCAAGGTAAACGGTGTGTAATGGCCACATCAATCTCCAGCTTTGAAGCCACTTTCTTTGAATAGGCCCAGCTGTCCCTTGGCTCCACACTGTCATTTACTGTCCTCCCAAATACAATAAGGACTTTCCAAATGATTTTTCAAATCGTGTTCCTGTAATCATGCTCAACAAAGAGCATATCCTCCTCAGGGGCATTTTATTATTCATGTGTGCTGTCCTGAAAAAACATTATCAAAGAACCTTTTAAGGCTTATAGACTCCTTCAATTCAGTGCTTCACGTGACTCATCCCTACAAATACGTATGAACAAGGACATACTTTAAACCCAATTCTTGCTTATGATCTACCGGTGTCAGACTTGAAAGTCTTGTCCAATGCGATTTCCAATCATATGACTGTTCTCTTTGACATTTTCTTGTCCTGTGGTGCTGTTAAATCTGCCGATCTGGAGTACAGCTGCTGAATGCCTAACCATCTAACTGCTAGTCGCTTCTCTGATGAGCTTTGTGCACCCTTTTCTAACATGGAGCAACTCACCTGTTGCTTCCACTCATCCTACAGTGCTATACTGGATTTGGCGGCGGCATTAAAAACTGTGCGATCAAAAGCTAAACGCAAACCCTGGTTTAATAACAGAAGTAACACAGCTAAACAGGAGTGCTGCAAAGCCAAACAAAGGTGGGAAAAAAAAAAGACAAGCTGCAGGTCACTTATCAAATCTGGAAAGACTGCTGGCGCTGCTACAAGAGCACAGTTAGAGGCCAAAAGAGAACATTTGTCAAACCAGGCTAACCATCACAATTCGCGCACACTATTTACATAAAGCAATTTGATTCTGTGCTTAAACCTCCTCAGCCAATTTCTACAAACTCTTGCCCATTTAGGTGCAATATATTCCTCAAGGTTTCTCCAGCTAGGATTCTCGTTTCAAACATCATATTTGCATTCTCTCCCTATGACTGTCTGGCGGTGTTTAATTCTTTTGAAGCTGTTTCATTGACGTTTTAAGAAGATGTTGTTTGCCAGATTAAGCCATTCGGGCTTCCCTGGTGACTCTATTCCTCCTCATTTCTTTGAGGAGGTTCCTCCAAATATTGGTACATTGGTCTTGGCCATTGTCAATAGTAGTCTCTCTTTTGGTGTAGTCCCCCAGCAATTTTCAAGCTGTGGTGCAACCCCTGCTCAAGAAACCTGGCCTTGATCAAGATATATTGTCAAATTTGAGACCTATTTCCAAGCTGCCTTTTATTTCAAAATTTCAGTAAAAAGTACTACACGCGCAGTTGAAATCTTCCTGAGATGAACATAACATGAGGGTTTTCCAGTCAGATTCAAGAAAATACATGGCAAAGACAGCCACGTTAAGTATTTTTAATGACATCCGCCTGGCAAATGACACTGGAAACTGCATGTGTCTTGTTTTGTTGTACTGTATGCTTTTTGCATTTGCACAACCAGGTCAGCATTTGGGGTAGCGCTCTTTTGTGGTTCAGATTCTATTTTGTTGACAGAACTTTTTGTGGTCACCTTGGTTGGTCAGTCCCGCACTGCCCCACTGTCGTATGTTTTACAGGATTACTGTAATACACTTTATTTTGAAGTCAGCCAATCCTCCCTCAAGTGTCTCCAGTTGGTCCAAAATGCTGCTGCTCGCCTCCTAACTAGTACTCTTGAGAAGGAGCACATAATTCGAACCCTCGCACTTTCTGTCCCCAGTCGAAAAGACCAGGGCTCGCTCAGGTCCCCGAGAGTGCGGCACTTTGAGTAACCCTACAGCACATTCTAACAACGCTGTGCATTTCCAAACAGTCACACGCTCGGTTTGCATTTATGATGCTTAACTGGATTAATTATCATAGTTGGTGGTATCTTGTGTTCAAAAAAATACATTGTATAGGTTTAAAGTTCCCACAGGTGCTATGTCACGGTCCCCTTCGGCATTTAGCTAGGCGACAAGGAATTGGCTTTGCACGTTTTGCCTACAGCGCAAAAAGGCTGCGCATATACCGGACTGATATTCGTGAGAGCATCGATATATCGATACCAGGGAAACATAATCTGATATTCCAAGTCCAACTAAGATCCAAAGTTGCATGCTAGCGAAAACTTGTTTGAAAGAGCAGTTGAAACTGCAGTGCTGTAAACTACACCACTCCTTTGTTGTAGTCATAGAAATCCACTTCCTGTGTCCACTCCCAGGAAAATGACAGAAATACAGAGTGAGACAGGAAGCACAACTGAGAGTGCTCCAACATAACATGTTATTTATGTCCACATATTTACCGAAATAGAAAACCTATGACTTTTTTGCAGACCTACAGTATCTTTTTAAGATTAAAGGGTTACATACAGGCAATTTGAAGACAAACAAGTCAAACAACCAGCTTTATATTAGTCACTGAAAACGTGTTGCGGGCAAAGACAACAAAGCTCGTTTTACAGCATCGGCAGCAGTAGAGAGTGTTAGATGTAAACATTTATCGCTATGAAACATACACAACAAAGTTTTGTTATGTTCTTTTACCACGTCGAGATTAGTGCCTTCACGATGACATTTATGGACTTTTAACGGTAATGTTTGGCAGACAAACTGGTTCATGAGACAGCTGCCGAAGAACATGTGGCATCTCTCTGGCAGATGACTGCTGTTCTCTCTTCAAAGACTTCGGTCCTGGAATAAAACGTGCATTTTGAGTAACCCAAACACAGGCGGACACTTCTAACTGAGGGCATCCAGCATGCGATGATGACATAGGACAAACTTAGAAGCTGTCTGCAAGACCGGCATGGCTGCATTCTTAAGAAGAGAGTGACTGTGAGGATGATCCAGACTTGGTTGCAGGTATGATATGTGAAAAACCTCTGAAGAGACCGAGGAGTAACATTTTCTATTTTAATTTCCAACTTAATATTGAAGCAGGCAGTGTAAGATAGTAGAGGCATTATAAGTAGTGGTGTTACGACTGGAACGACATACATTTCTCAGTACGTGATCATAAAGTCGCTCTTTTCAACCTGAAATAGCTTTACTGTAGCAAAGCTACATTTGTGATCACAGAATGTGCTAATGGGCTTTGGGCTTTCACTTGTTTAGCGCTTTTCCACCGACAAGACATTCAACTACTGATGACGCAGCATCAGGAGGAATTGGGGGTTCAGTATCTTTCTCAAAGACACCTGGACATGGGATCGAACCCTCAAACTCTGGGTTGCGAGACGACCACTCTTCTGCTAAGTCATGCCTCTCTCGCACTAGTGTCCTTCCACAGAAGCTGACACATGCAGGATGCATGAAATCACCTGTATCAGTCGCGCTTGTGTGTGTGGGGAAGAAAGTTGTGGAGGCTTTCCTAACAGCTAATTATCTAGATGATGTAGTCATTAGTCATGTCGTTTGGTAAAAGTCAAAAAGCTACTTTCAGAAGAAAAAAATGAAATAAAATAAAAAGTCCTGCCATATAATTCTATATAAACGGCCAAAAATGTTTTGTCATTAAGTACAAGACACGTATTTTGCAGTCATAGTAAAAAACAAAGCATTATATATTTAAAATGAAGTGTTGATTTATATAATAGGAAAATTGCATCATTTTAGATTTTAAGTTTTTCTTTTAACAAGGGTTCTCTTAACATTTAGCTACTTTTTTTTCCAAAAGGTCAGACTTCAGATTGCTACATTTCTCTGATGGGTGGCCTCAGTCAATGTAGTGAAGCTTATATATCAAAACTTGTATCTTGGCTCACTACATATGCCAGGTGGCTTGCCCTTCACTGGAAGTGGCCTCGTTGCTTTCACAAGGTTAAAATAACGTAGCAAAAATGTCCAAAGACCTCTTCACAGAAGTGCAGTTTTCAGTGCTAGTGGGCGCAACATTTTCGAAGCATTGATGTAATGTCTCAAACAAGACTTGCTCTTGGACTACCCTCACATTTTCTTTTATTGTTTTGGAGTGTGGATAATGTTTTCCATTCAGACTCCATTTTAGTTCTGGAAATATCAATATGACGCTGCAGCAATTGGCCAGTGAAGCTGGAAAAGTACTCCACCCCACAATAAAAATGAGCTGGCAGAAACAAGTCACTTCATCAGCAAAGGTTTCGGCGTTAAAGGCTCAGAAATCCATGTTGAATGATGATGTTTTCATTCTGCAAAAGCTACAAGAATAATAGATAGCGATAGGCATATGGCCAGATGGTAAAATACTTTTTTATATTCTTTTAGTACAAGGAAAGCAAATCTCAAAATAGTACTGCCGACTTCAGCGACTTTGAGGTATGGAACAAATTTAGCAACATTATCAGCACCCATATGTTGCAGCTCAAAAAAGAATCACACGCAAATGCCAAATAAAGCAACGGCATGAGACATGTATGTTAAGAGCACAACTGACATTTGATGACGATGGTATGGACATCCACTGCGGTGTTAAAAACAACACGATGGAAACAAACAGCAGCACTTTCCCTGAAGTACTTTGATGAGAGACCAGCCAGACTGGTATCACTGTCGGAATGGTCATTTTATGATGAGATAGATACAGTGGTGTGGTTTGCCCCCCTTCCTGTTTTTTTTTTTTTTTTGCATGTTTCCCCACACTTAAATGTTCCCTGTCTTCAAACTAATTTAGATAATAGTCAAAGACAACAGAAATAAACAAAATGTTTTTTAATGGAGGTTTTTATGACGAAAGGAGGGGAAAAAAACCAAACATACTTGCCCCCTGTGTGAAAAACTGATTGCCCCTTAAACATGTGGTGTCCCTTGTTGGCAACAACCAAAATCAAGCATATTCTATAACTGGCAATGAGTCTTTCACAACTCTGTGGAGACATTTTGGCCCACTCTTCATTGCAGAAGTGCCTTAATTCAGCAACACTGGAGGGTTTGAGCATGAACAGTGTTTCTAATGTAATGCCACAACATTTCAATCGGATTAAAGTAAGGATTTTGACGACACCACTACAAAAGCTTCATTTTGTTTGTTTCAGAATTTGACTTTCTGATGTGCTTTTGATCGTTGTCATGATGCAGAACCCAAATCCGCTTCAGCTTGAGCCCACAAAGTGATGGCCAACCATTCTCCCACACGATTTTCTGGTTAAGAGCAGAATTCGTCGTTCCATCAATCACAGCAAGCGAGCCCGGCTTGGAATTAGCAGGGCAGCTCCAGATCATCACACTCCCACTACCATGTTTGACTGTTGGTATCACGTTCTTTTTCTGAAACGCCGTTACATTTATGCCAGATGTTAATGAGCAAGGTTTTAAGCTCAGAGGGGAATGTGCCTTTTCCGTTGCTGGTCCCTCTCTCTGGAATGACCTCCCACTGAACATTCGGCAAGCCCCCTCGCTGCCCATCTTTAAAACCCACCTCAAAACTCACTATTCTTTGGCATTTGACTCAGCATGACCTAGACTTGATCTTAGTTTTGTTGTTTGGTGCTTTCTACCGTCCTTGTTGCTGATTTATTGCTTTTCTGTTGTATACATGATAGTTGCTCCATGTACAGCACTTTGTAAATACAGTTGAGTTGAGTCCCTGTCTAGAAATTAGTTCACAACTCTTTCCAGAAATAGCAGAATCAAGGAAAAATGACAAACCTTTTTTTTTTCTCCACGATCTCTCATTGTTCTTGGAATAACAATTTGATCAGAACCCGAAAGGATATATTTCACTTTCATTTGGAATCAGTCCATTTTCAATATTTGTCAGTGCTCGACTCAGTAGCGCGTGAGCAAACGAAAACGAAAACGGATGGGATGAAACAGAGACCTACATTGACCGGAGCGCTCAGCGCGATTGACGCATGCACAGAACCATTGCCCGGACGAACCAACCAATCGTAGCGCAATCATATCTTTGCACGTGCTAGGTGGAAAGGACGGCTATTTGAGCACGAGCAGAAGGTGAAATATTACGGTAAATTAATTACCCTGAGCCAAAATGTCACAATATAGGTTTGCCTTTGTTGGTTGGGCAAAAAGACCAGATAAAACAAAGCCGGCATCATTCCTATCAAGTGGATAATTGATTTCGACACAGCCGCCATTACTGACATGACATATCATGTTGACAGTCGATCAACAGCAAGAAGCCTGTTAATGGATGACCCGTCAAAGATGCTGTCATTCTTCAGTTTGCAGGTGAGTCGTTTTTAAACACATTCTCATAGTTAATGTATCACTTCTTTCAGTTTGCGCGACTGTATTATCAAATTCAGCAACAAAATGTTTGTTCTGTTTTTCATATGAAAATGTGTATCCTGTGTTTGACTTTTACAATATAACATTTGTCATAGAAATATTCTGTAATATTTATTAATTGCAGTGCTGTTAACATTGATAGGAACATTTTCCCAATCAATTAATTTAGCAAAAGAGGCTAGACCAGGGGTCGGCAACCCAAAATGTTGAAAGAGCCATATAGGACAAAAAAAAACAAAAAACAAATATGTCTGGAGCCGCAAAAAAATAAAAGCCTTCTATAAAACTTACAATGAAGGAAACACATGCTGTATGTATGTAGGAGACTGGACTGTCTCAGAATTGTTGATGTTATTCATTCCTTTGTTGTGTGTTCACAAACGCCCCCATAGAATTTATTTTGTGATTTCCTCGCTTGATTTTTTTGTGTTGTGCATTATTTTCGCTTTTCTTAGTGTCATTGAAGTGATCATGAATTTCTGTTTTTCGGAGGCTGTCTTTGAACACCTCTCGAGTTCAACGAGAAGAGAGAAGGCACGGAGTTGGACGCAGACATGTTTGTGTTTGTCGAGACTGTTAAAAGCATAAATAAAGTGTACGTTTTTAAAAAAACACCACAGCCCTCCTTTTTCGCAGCTGCAACATGCATCAACCTGTATATCTATTTGAGCTATATTAGCCTACTATCAAAATCTTTTTCCATTTTCAAACATTTTTTATACAGCTCCAGGGAGCCACTAGATGTCGCTAAAGAGCCGCATGCGGCTCTGGAGCCGCGTGTTGCCGACCCCCGGGCTAGACTGAGAGAAGCTGAGCGGCAACTGCAACCACAGGAATAAGAGGGTGAGAAAGGGAAAACGACGGTACTTTGGTGAAGAATATTTCAGTCCTGGTGAGAAAACCTCTGGAAATCCAAAACAGGTGATGCGAATGATGTCACATTATTCATCATTAGCGCAATGGGTCTTCAATGGCTAAATGATGATAATGTATAACTTTGCCCTTCAGAAAAAAAGGCCAGATTTGCTGCTTGAAGACAGGCGGAGGAGGAACTGTTTTTCAAGGACAGTCAGTTTAGCCTGGACGCAGTGAAATGGGAACTACAGAGCCAGGTCAAGGTTTTACATCGAGAAAATTCCAAAATGCGAAATGGTAGTGAAAGGCAAGTATTGAGTATTACGGCATGAATTATTATTGTACATCTTTGCATTTATACATCTTGACCCGGGGGTGATTCTAAATGATGCTATCTAAATCTAAACAGCAATCGCCCATATTGGCACGTGTGGTCGGATCGGTGGGCTTCAGTCATTTTCCAGAGCATGTTTGAAAAATCACAAGCACATTTACTTCGTCATAAAGGAATTACAAGTAGATAAATGAAGTTGTGCTTTGTCGACATGATTGAGCAAGTAACAACCCTCAGTGACGGTTTGTATTTATATGGACTATGACTGTGAATAAACCGGGTGAATGAGCATGGTACACATACAGGTATGTACATGGAGACTGGGTCAACCCTAAAACGTACTCCTGTTACAATTATTTGATGATACATCAGTTAACTTGTGGCTTTGTGGACAAAATTGGTCTTTATGATTGCTGTCTGTTAAATCTCTCTTTTTTTTTTTTTTTAAGAAAACGAGTCTCCCTCAACACCGCCACCAACAAAAATGTTGATAACCGCCCCACCAAACATGCTGATGGATCTGAGACTGAGTGTGATGATCTACGTGAAACATCACTTTGCACACCTCACAGACCCACACAAGTATTTGCTAGCACGTACATTTCTAACATCAAAACTTGTGGTGTTTTTGGCATCCTATTGCTTGTGCCGTTTTTCCTCTTCCTTCCTTGCATTGTCATTCGAATGCTTGTTATGAGTTTGCTTTTTTCATCCTTGCTCATCACGCTCTTATTTTTATTTTACTTTTGTCTACGTCCATCCATCCATTTTCGAATCCACTTTGTCCTCACAAGGGTCGCGGGGGCTGCTGGAGCCTATCCCAGCTGTCTACGAGCAGTAGGCGGGGGACACCCTGAACCGGTTGACAGCCAATCGCAGGGCACACAGAAACAAACAACCATTCGCGCCCACACTCACACCTAGGGACAATTTAGAGTGTTCAATCAGCCTGCAATGCATGTTTTGGGAATGTGGGAGGACACCGGAGTACCCGGAGAAAACCCACACAGGCCCGGCGAGAACATGCAAACTCCACACAGGGAGGCCGCAACCGGGATCGAACCCACGACCTCTGCATTGTGAGGCTGACGCGCTAACACTGGATCCCCGGGCCGCCCCTTTTGTCTACGTAAGGTGGAAATTAGCAAGGAAGCTCAGCGTCTTGTTGTGAGAGTGCAAAAGCTTGTAGCACCCCCAATGGTATGGCACGGGTGCTCTTGATGGTGCTCGATGTCGAAATCCTCCCCAAGTCTAACTTGAAAGGAGGGCTCAGTGTTGCGTCCGATTCCAATGCAGAGTGTCGCAAGCTTTGCAAGCTAAGTTCTCAGAGGTGGTTTCCTTCCAGTTTAGAGTTCATCTCTGCCTGCAAAGTGGCTTTTACATTTAAGTATCCAGTGAAGGGGGTGTGGGTTAAGAGCAACGAGTGGCGGCGGAAGTACAGGAAGCAGGGGGCTTGAAATGGGTAATTATTGTTGTGTTCTTTTTCACAGATGCAATTCAACAACAGTTTCCTGGGGTCAAGGAAGCTGATGTGAGACAGTCCATCAACAATCAAATCTGTAAAGTAAGACATCAGCTGAAGCACAAGTCGCAAGCCTCATTAAAATTCGGAACTGGTATGTTGCACTGCTGCAGAATGTTACGTTGAGTTCAAAACTATTTTAAAGTTTAGACTTTGAAGAGATTACACTTGAAAGAGTTTGCACTGTTCAACTGTTGTACTGTGAATAAAGTAGTTGTCAACCTCAAAATCTGTTATTTTGTGTTTATTAAAAAATAAATAAGTGGATTTTGATGAGATACCGATTAGTCTTTGTTCATTATCATATATTTGCTCCTATTATGCAATACACATTTCAAGATAATTTCACATATTTTTACATAAATTTCATACATTTACCATATATTCTACAGAGTATTAATCATATATCTTTACCTATACCTCGTGTATGTTTGCATATCATTTTCCATGCATAAAAAAGACATTTACCATACATTGAAAATATATGCAACACTATTTCTTCACATATATTATCAATGCATTTCCCGATATAAATTACAACACATGATTGTGGATATTTATAAAAATATGATGGATATTTTGTCATATATAAACACATATTACATCGTCATGATACATATATGGAAAATGGCAATTCGGGGGGGTATTTTCAATATATTACATGGATATACAATGAATATCTTGTGTAATATTTGATCATTAATATATAAATCCATATATTTATAACATAATATTTGTCATATACATTGGGAAAATAATATAATATCTTGCAATATATTTCCATTCATACATCGGTAAATATATTTGTCTTTGGTGGGATAGCTGAATCCATGGCAAACAGTCTGGACCCGAGCTGCACCAGTTTTATTGTAATGGCAGGTCGTCAATGTTGAACACGGGGTCTGAATGTGCAGCATAATTTGGAGCACATCTGTTTAGAGGATTAGAAAAAAAAAAACATGACCTGTAATTACAGGGAAGCGTTCCTGAAGCTCTCACTGTTTCTTCTGAGGAAGGGGCCCAAAGGCTGTCTATCTGCCTGCAGCAGACGGCGGTCTTTTTGAAATCTGAGCCCAATCCTGCAGTCAGAGCTGCAGTCGACAGACAAACAGCAAGAACTGCTGTTTGATCAAGAAGCACAGCGGTGTCGTCGACTTCAAGAACATGGCAAAGATATTTGGGAGACCATTTAGGAAAGATCATGTCAATATAACATTACCTTGCTTTATCATAAAACCACATGTTGCTTGATCATTTGTTGAACTGTGACCAAAATAAAAGTTGACATTTTACAAATATCAAATGAGCATTCCCATGTTTGACCAGAGGAGCCTTACTGCATAGACCAGCCTTCCTCAACTGGTGGACCGCGATCCACGACCGGACCGCCGACCTCTGTCCGGACCCTCGGCAAATTGTATAAAATAATAATTTATAGAGTGATTTTTACGTTATACATTTTGTATTTGTGGACTATAATCTGCGCATTACCGCGATCGCTTGTTAAAATTATCCGTTGTATTCTTTGCGTGCACTAACAGATGTATTGCAGAGGACCGCAGCAGCGCGACTGTGTGTTGTATAATGTTTGACTCACTGAAGACCCTGGCTGAGCAGGGCATGTCGGCGATAACGACGCGCTCATTGGCTCCTCTGAACTTAAGATGTGCCCATACATAAGCGTCAGCATATACGATGCGCTGATTGGCTCCTCTGAACTTAAGGTGTGCCTATACATAAGCGTCAGCACGCGTCTATCCCAATACACATGCATTCAAAATGGATGATTGTGTCAAGAAACAGACGCATGTGCGAAGCCACAGTGTGCTACTGCTCACAGCTTCAGTCCAGGAGAGCCGCACACAGACAATTAGACGAATCGCGGGAGGTTTCGATTGTGTGCAGTTTTGCTCCCGTCTACCCGGGGATCTTTGCAGCTGTTTAACAGCAGAACACCACAACATGGTAAATAAACAGAACAATGGCGTCCTCAAATAATATTTGCATGCCTCAGACATTGCATTCACTTTTAGTGGAAGAACAGCACTGCACATTCCTGTGCTCCCTTGTGTCAGTATTTAAAATGGTTCTTAACTCCTCTTCTGATATGTTTTTCAGTGATTTCAGAGGGGATGTGAAAAGGGGAATTGTACAAATGAAAAGGATATTTTTGTTTTCATGGTTAGTATTTATTTTGGTAAAATGAGTATTTTGTTTTGTTTTTGTTAAATTAAGGGAAAAAAGACAACTACTGTTGAACAAAGTTAAAGTAAAAATGTCTTATTTCCCTAAAAGGGATATTTCTATTCTTAATTAAGCAGGCACAACTTAACAAAATCAGAGTTCCTGTGCCTCAATACAATACCTCTCATTATTTGCTGTATACTGGCAAAGTGAATAATTATTTACATGCACCCCATTATTGGTTGGTTGTGAGGAGTGTTGATTTGTATAAGCTTGGCTTGACCATACTAAATGGGCATATAGCCCTGCTCCCCATCACCGCCGTGCATGGGACCGGACCTTGGTCTTATTAAAAATAAATAAATAAATAAAAAGTGGACCGACAGCATTTCTAGTTGAGGACCACTGGCATAGACCAATATAATTCATCTAAAACCTTTTTTACTTACACCCTTTCCTGGGGAGCCATAAACAGAAAGCATGCGTGGTCTTGTTTTGAGAGGACAGGTTTTAGAATGCATGTGCAGCACCAGTCATAAAAAAGTCAAACTCCCTGACCACAAGAAAGCAGAGTTTGCCAACAAGAAAGGACAAATCTGAAGAACAAGTTGTATCCGTGCAAATGGCCAAAGAGCCTCGGCTTTCCTTTATGAGCAGAACGAGGACAAAAATAATTTGCATAGAATCTGTTTTTCACTGTTTTAATATGTTGTGAGAGATTTAATCCACATCACGCTGACTGTCATTCCTAGTAGAAGAAAGCATTGGAAAGAGCATATGAACGGACAGTTGAAATTGAAGACAAACACCTGTGCAATACTTGATCCAGAGAGATGCACGCTCAACAGATTTTTCAAGAATCAAACTAGTTAGTGCAGAGCAAGAACACGTTCTCAAATTAAAAAACACAAACAGCCTCATTCCGCCAAACTCTAATTCCAGGAAAGCTTGTGACACGATAAACTCAATTGGACATTCAAACCTCACCGGGCCCCAATGTGACAAGAGGAACAAAAACTATTTGCCATGCTGTTAAGTGGAATCCTTCGGGTTGAGTATTAGACTTCCTGGAGCCAATTCTGCCTCTCATCATCGACTGGATGTCTGACTTGAGTCATTCAACAAGGCCGCCGAGTCGCTGGAGTGAATGGCTGCCTGTAAAGGCACCAGCAGGTAATCAGGATGAGAGCAGGTGGCGGGCAGAGCACAGCAACGCGGCCTGGACATTGTGACAGGCTGGGGGTTGAATGCACCTTTCACAAAGTTAAGTCTTCATAGATATATATACATCATCTGTTGCTCCATATCCTACTGTAAATCAAAGTTATTGGTCAGATTTAAGAATAATCTTTGTGAAGCCTAGATCATCCAGATATTTACAAAACTGACAAAGCAGATTAGGCAAGAGAAGCATCGCAGAAAGCAGAGCCCATCTTGGGCTGCGTTGGAAATCAACCTTATCGCCGCCTGTATGTTGTCAACCACAGCTATCTCTGCCCCCCCCCCCCGCACCCACCTCTTGCCTCCTTCTGACAGCGCCCAGACTACTGTAAACTGGCAGAGCTCCTCACTCAGATAAGAGACTGAACTCTAGCTGTCCTCTGGAGTATATTGAAGTGTAAACCACTGCAAGGTGTTACATTTTGAAACCCAGAAAGCCACAATTTTTTTCTGAGAGTGATGTGGTTTCACTGCTGCGTGGCAGTGCTGCCCCTGTATATATAGACTGCATTGTGTAGCATTACACAAGCGCGCATGCCTGAGGATTAGTCATGGGCCCTGTCCTGTCTGTAGCATAAGACTGCAGAGGCCACTAGCTATTGTCACCACTGTGTCACAATACACTCCCAAATATTCAGCAAATGTACAACTCCAGTTTCGAGTGTTCTTTGGCATCGAGAGGCACTTATTGAGTCAACTCCTGTGACGAAACCTTACGAGCAAACGTGGCAATGACGGCGCAAGGACACATCATACAGTAAATGTGCTTTTACGGAGCCAGCTACTTGTTTACATGACCCCAGATATTGCATGGTTCAAACGAGGATTACTGTGGTACTCAACCAACACAAAAGACAAAAGACTTTCATCGCTCTCCAAAACAAGGACCGGATTTAATATAAATGCATTTAGCTTCCGGCTAGATCAAAATTGCTTGTCTCTATTTTAAGGATGAACGGGAAAAAGATCCTTTCAACTCATTTCACAGAAGCAAGATTGCAAAGAAGAAAACAAAGCACTTCTCTGCATCTCAGTTCAGCCACCGGCAAGTTAATGATGGGAAATGCAAAATGCTGGGAGGTTCAGCTGCTGAGGCCAAAGCCGAACTCATAATGACCCACGGAAGAAAGGGGGGCTTTGTTCCGTGCAACACTAGCAGGTTTCTCTTATAATGACTTCATGGGCATGCCAATATCTTTCCCAAAACAATCCTATAATGTGACCACGACTCTTTTTGGGGCACCCCAATCATGTGAGCTCGTAATACAGGACTTCAAATAGAAGCTGTGATTCAAAATTCATGAAGGGGGTGTCAGTGGATCAGTAGGAGCAAAGGCAATAGGGCTTTAAAATAACATGGAATTCATAAAAAATGATTTCAGAAAATGACAATGACATTATCCTGGTTTACTTCATGTGAGAGGCGGGGTTCGCCCTGAACTGGTCGCCAGCCAGTCAGGGAGCATGTATAGGCAAACCATTCATCCTCATATTCACACCTTCAGCCGATCCAGTAAGCGTACCGGGATGACCGACCGGTATGACGTAGCAGTCAGCCGGACATCCCAGTCGCCATCACCACCACGTCAACTGGCAGCCGCAACACCATCGGAGGGTCCCCTGCCTTGCACCGGTGTTCGGGTGTATGGCTCCTCCGTTCTGCGGGTCATTCTCCAGCACCCGGGAAACCGCAAGCGTGTGCCCAATGAATTGAATAAATACATATTGATTTATTTATTAATATATTGATTAATCACCTCACCCTAAAATGAATAATGAGCAGCGAGGGTTGCGGAATTTCAAAGCAAAGCACAAATCCGGGTGCACATGGTTGCTCAGGTGATTTTTAAAGAATAAATTGCATGGCACAGGCGTCTAAGCAAAGACATGGAACGGATGCATTTAAAAAAAAAACTATTTGGCTGCAGGCATGACCTACCTACTTCACAGTTCAAATGCATGTACAAGACAATTTAAAATATTGGTTCAGACCTTAGAAGCATCATGGAACTTGACATGCTTGATTTGCTTTTGTGGGCCACATAAAATGATGTAGCGGGCCAGATCTGGCCCCCGGGCCATGACTTTGAAATCTGTGTCTTAGACACATCACTAAATGATTCGTATTAATAGGCTGCACAAATCTATCACAATGAACTGACACGTTGTGAAGGCCACTTGCACACACGAACACAAAAGCAGTCTGATTACCTTTGTGGACAGTGTGAGTATAGTGGCAAATTGCTTTTGAATTGTGGTTCAACACAATCCCGAAAAAAAAAAAAACTCATGAAACTGACCTTGACCAAAATTTGTGATTGACAATTTTATTTTGTTTCATGAGTGGACAGAAGCTTAATATTTTCACCTTGGTAACATATCCAAAACAATGGACTGTATGGGTAATTACCTCAAGATGATAGTTCCAAAGGGAACACAAATTCCACAAGAGCACTTCTATATTCGACAAAAATGGGCTTGGGCTTTCACTTTTATAGCACTTTTCCACCTTCAAGGCATTTGAAACGCTTTAACGCCATCTCCTCATTCAGCGACTGATGACGATGACTAAGAGCCCTGCTCAAGCCCACTTGGGCTCGCAATCTTTGGGTTAGGACCGCACCTCTCTACCGCTATGCTGTCCCTGGAGAGGGAAAAAAAAAAAAAAAAAAACGTTGTTCCAGTCTTCACAAGTGCTCACATTCCTGATTATCTATAGGGGTGGGAGAAATATTCTTTCATGTTCATTGTACAGTCAAGTATTTTGAAGCAATTAACACATTTTAATAATCCATCATGAAATAACGGAATGATAATGGAATGGAACTTGGCAGTACAGCAGTTGCCAGACAGTCTGGACACAGAACAGAACTGCTGCCCCAACTTAATGCCATCCGAGTGCATAATGTTCACTCACTGTACATTTACTTTGGGGTGACATCAACTGTCACGTAAGGCATGCTGGTAATAATGCATTTAAAAGTGTGCTCCGCTCCTTGTAAAACCTCTTGCGAGCACAATGGATACCTGTTTAAATCGGATCACTGCACCATGTGATTACAAATGCGCTAAAATAGAAAATATGGCATTTATGCCGAGTTTGGGATGTCTGTGGCTCTGAGATTGGCAACGAGCTGCACACATCAGTGACATCACATCACAAAGCACGCGCATCATCTGTCTGCAATATGAAGGCACAAGCAATGGATTAAAGACAGGGAAGGCGTTTATATTTATGAGGGACGTGTTCATTGATTTGTGTGTGATAGCATCAAATTCATTGTTTGGATAAACACAATTGGACAAACACAATTGAAGACAAAGTAAGAGGGAAAAAAATATAATGTGTCATGTAATTGAACAGGGCTAGTAAAGGAAAGTCACTGAGGGCTTCCTCGGAAAAATACACTTGATTCTCTGACAACACTACACATGTCAAACTCATTCAGTAATGGAGCTGTTGCAATGCATTTAGATGTTGCACACTGTTACCCAACACTGTATAACTGAATCTTATAGTCTCGCATATTACGTAACCACAATCACCAAAGGAAAAAGTTGAGCTTCCGAGGCAAGTTGAAGTGAAGCGTCGCTGCTACCAGCAACTCAACAGATCTAACCTGAGGTGATAAACTGAGGCCAGTTTTTACAAATAGCAGACGAGATCTTGACGGGTGTTGGATGTCGACAGGGACCAGTTGCTGGTGTCTCCGCCCAGGCTGCCTCTCATACTACAGCAGCTGTGTCTTCTCAGACCTCACATTCCCGCAGGACAGGCCCACTTCACTCTCATCACCTGTGCACAGCCTAGGGCTTGAGAAGCTCCTGGGGCCAGCACTGCTACTGGAATCAAAGTTGTTGATCTGACACAGGCATACCTTCCCAGAAAGAAAATTGGAACATAACCATAGAAAGGAGGACCCATTAAATAAACAGGTCTGTCTCTCATGACCACACAAGGGCAGCACGCAACCGGCTTGACATTTACGTTGCATGTTATGGACACCACCTTGGTGCTTTGTGCTGAGCACGTCTGCCTCATCCGTTCAGAGATTGGGGGTTCAACTCTTGTCTTGGATCTCTTCTTGAGAGGAGTTGCCATGTTTTTCCTGCGCTTCCTCCCATATTCCAAACAGGTTTGGTGATCTCATGCTGGGTGAACTGATGTCTAAATTGTCCATAAGTGAGAGGGTGAATGACTGTTTGTCTAAAGGTGCCCTGCAAATGGCCGGTGACCAGTCCTGGGTGTATCCCAACTCTGGCCCCAAGACAGCTGGGACATGCTTGAGCTCATCGGTGACCCTAATTAGGGCTACAGAAAATGGATGGAGGACAATCACTGTTGTGTTCTTCTGCTATCCATCCATGTGAAAAAAAACCTCACAGCATCAGGACGGGGGCACGTTCACACATCATATGGAGTTCTAAGAGGAGACTCATGCATCAGCAGCTTCAGTACAAATCGGCATACTGTGCTATACGTTTTTCCTCAGTGGACTCTACCAAATAATACGTGGAAACGCACAAGGGTCCAAAAACCAGCTTTAGCGGGCTGGTTCACGCACCTCACTTTAATAACGACACGCGTACAAGACAAGTGAGGTCAAGCGTATGTTTGAAAACCAAAGCAAAGCGACAAGTCCACTGTACATCCACAAACGCACTACTGTATAGTTGAGCTTCTCAAGTCACCGAGCCTACACACACGCAAACACACATACACGCACACGCGCGCGCGCGCACACACGCACAAGGCTCGGCAATACCGTAGGATGGAGTGCGCAGAGAAGAGAGTGAGCTGCCCAAACAAGAAAGGACTTGTGGACCTCCGTGAGTTAAATAACTCTTACCTCCAAACGAGGACGCCGAAAGTGAAATATTGTCGCTGGGGTTCGAATCTGGAGTTTTCCTCCTTCTTCCGTCACCACTACTGAACTCCTATTTAATTCCCTGCCTTTTCACGCCATTCCAGCGTCTTTTTATGTCCTCAGCCGCTCACTTCTGACTGACTCCCCGCAGGTCAACCCTTTGCCGCGGAGTGCGGCATTGTTTATCCGTGCGTATCAATTGTTTGCTGGGATTGAGAGCCGCTCGTGACTGACTTTGCAGCTATGCTGAGAGCTCCCAACTCTTCTCTCTCTGATCAGCTAATCAGCGCGGCTCCGTTCACAGGCGCGCTCACGCGGCCGAGCGACATAACAGGAAGCCGACGCAGGACGGCGACGTTCTTCAACATACTGCAATTTTTAAAAAATAATTAGGCGAAATATACATCTACAGAATATCCATATAAAAGGCGTACAATCCGTACATTTATTTTTTTTTAAAAACTAATTCTGAGCCACTATAATTTTTTTCTTCTTTAACCTCGGCTCCTCCCACTGTCGCGAATTGGGAATTTTACTCGAGGCGGTTTACGGCAGCCAGTGTAAGGAGGGATGCGGTTATAACTTCGGACGCTTCTTCAGTCGAATGTTTTTTTAGGTACTGACAGGGAATTAACCACACTCGTTTGAGCTAAGTAAAACGGATTTGATGAGCTCCGGGATGTATCTGCGTCTAGATAAATTTTTAGCTTTTTGTGACGTTGAGAAATCTGATTAGCAAGACCATGCTAACATAGCAGCAGTGTGCTGTGATTCCGGAACACGATACTTCTCTGTACCATTTTAGAAGTGACAAAGTAATTCTTTACGTCACATCTACCAGTTACGTTTACGTGTGAATGTCTTTAAATCATGGCACGTCTTTTCCCCCACAAATGAATAAATACATTTGCTGCATCTAACTATATGCCCAATCTTCAACAAGACAAAAACAATACTGTACTTAAAAAAATTACATTCAAATTAACAGGTGAGCTCAAGTGCACTGCATCTGATTCACAAGTATGAATGTGGTAGAACAAGATAACGCAGCGTTTAAAAATGTATTTGGCTGACACTCGGTATCTGTGTTTGAAGGATGGATCCTGTCGTGCTGAGCTATCAGAATAGCCTGCTTCGACGCTCTGACGTGTCCCTCCTCGAAGGACCCCACTGGCTTAACGACCAAATCATCGGATTTGCCTTCGAGTACTTTGCCAGTGAGCGTTTTCGACTCCTGGGGGAGAGTGCCGTCTTTGTCAGCCCAGAGGTTACCCAGTTTATCAAGTGTGCTTCCTGCCCAGAGGAGTTGGCCATGTTTCTTGACCCTCTTGATCTGGCCTCGCGTCGTCGTGTCTTCCTGGCTGTGAATGACAACAACGAACAGAGCGCTGGAGGGTCACACTGGAGCCTTCTGGTGTATCATCATAAGTCCAACAACTTTGCTCACTATGACTCTCAAAATGGCAGCAACTCTCTGCACGCCCGTCGCATTGCTAGCAAGCTCGAACCCTTGTTGGGTGCAGGAAGAAAACCTGTGTTTCAGGAGCAACCCACTCCTGTACAAGAGAACAGCTATGATTGTGGAATGTATGTCATCTGTATAGCTGAGGCCTTATGTGAGAAACCACACCTGGCTTTGCAAACTCTCACCCCAGCCTTCATTAAGCAGAAGAGAGCAGAATGGTGCATATTAATCCGGAGTCTCGCTCACAGTGAACTCTGATGCGCTCTGACTTTTCCTTAGGCCAAACAAAAAAGATAGTGTGTTTCCGGTAATAAGAAATTTCAGCATAGGTTCGGTAGGTCGGACAAAGTTTTTTTTTTCCCCATCAAAAATTTTAACAAAATAACCATAAAACATAAAACAAGAAAACATTGAACCCGCCGCTCCGCGGCCGACGCCGCCGCCACCTATTTAGTTTTCATCCCGGCTCTGGACTCGGGGGGCCGGGGCGCACCGCCGCCTCCGCCGCCGTCCTCCTCCGCCCTCAGTTTTTACTCGGCCCGTGGTGTTCATCAAATAGTTCGCTGAATTGCTCAACTTGAATATCGCGAGAGTTTGCACCGACGTAAACCCTCTCCACAAAAATGTAGAGGGTTGTTTGAAAAAAATGCCGACCGTAAAGTTTTTTTTCGACGTAGAAATTCTCGGTCGGTCGGGTTACCGGAAACACACTACTTTTTTTTCTACGCCTTAGTACCTAACTCGCCGTATGCAGAACTGCATTTAAATGATTGGATCAAATCATTAGTACGCCACCTTTAATGAGAGAAAAATTGTCACTGGTCACTAAAGTAAAGGACAAAAATGGAATGAATGAAAATGATAACTTTGGTCAGTTTTTAGTTATTTCAGAGGCCATTGTTGGTTATTCTATCATTAATAAATGGCGTCAATAATTTTGTCCAAGTACCGGTATGTATCGTCTGCTGGAGTCGTAGATGCACTCCTTAAATAAAGCCAATCTTATTTATTTCAATGGTAGTCTGCAATGGAAGAAAGTGACAATATTTTGACTCTTTTATGATTCATTCAACTCACGCTGTCATGTTTATCTTTAATGTAAGCACTGCAACACGTGATACATAAACCCAAGAACACCAGCATGCCTATAAAAAGGCATGAAGTCTCTTGTACATTTTAAGTGAGGACAAAACAAAGGCAGCCGAATCTGCAACTTCTATTTTATGAGTTTGGGGCAAAAGTGAAAACGTTAACACAGATTAAAGGTCATTGTCACATGAACAAGAATTGACAGAATGTGACTTTGATTCCAAGCCTTGGTTGTCATGGGATGTCGGCAGCATTGCTGGGTTGGAACATTGTTTTAATTATTTTAATAAATCAGTTTTATCCTCAAACTGTTACTTTTGTCATATGCATAGGTTCAGATTCATTTACATTCAAATTTTTACAAGAACAAACAAATTTAAGGCATATTTTCTACAGCGCTCGTCCTCGCGGGATTAGCTTATTTTGGCACACTTGATCGGTCACCATCCATCTTCTACACTGCTGACCCTCACTAAGGTCACGGGTGTCACCAAACAATCAAAGACAAACATAATCCCACTTTACACCTATAAACTATTTTGAGCCTTCCAAACCCCAATTCCAATTAAATTGGGATATTGTTTAAAATGTAAATACGAACATATTACAATCATTAGCAAATTCCTTTCAACCTATATTCAAATTGAATACGTTACAAATACAAGATGTTTAATGTTCAAGCAGATACTATTGTCCCCCCCACCACCCAAATCTTCTCCCATTTTGAATTTGATGCCAGGAACACATTCCATGTCTGCATACAGACAATCATTTTGGCTCACAAGTAAGAATTTACCACTGACAGACGCAATGATGACCAAAATTTCACAATGAGTACAAGCGTCATATCCTTCACTAAGGCTATGTTTTAAGGCTCTTCGCATTCGTAAAGACAAGCATACCAAATTGTTGATGCCTTAGGTTGGATGAACCAGCCTCCCGCTTCCACATTACTCAGTCAGACACTGCTATGCCATGCTTTGGGTTATTCACCGCCTTGGCAGTCGGCATCTGTGCTCGATACGACAAAGTAAAGATAAACACAGATTACCTTGATATGTGTTGAACAATGGTGAATGAGCTGAGCGATGTTGCTGCGCAAGGTGGGACGTGACACTGCCAGAAACACAAACAGTAATTGTGAACCACTATCATTAGGGTTGACAGGTGTGTGGTAAAGCGGAGGGGCACGTGTATAACTGCACATAGGCTAGTGAGTCAAACAAATGTGCAGTTGGATGTGTTAGAAGTGGCCAATAGCTTACAAGTGACAGATTGTGAAGGAATCAAGTTGTCGGTGCTATTCCGGTGCACCTTTGAGGCCAGCGTAACGACGAGTCTTGAACGCAAACAAGTACACGACATTGACTTCTTTGTATTTTCTGTTTATTAAAAAATAAAGTCCACAAAAAAGGTTCTCTTCAGTTTGTCTAATTGTCGGTATTATATGTCTGATTTGTTTGGTCAGAAAACTGTATCGCTTCTAATCTTGAGCTGTCCTCATCTCTCTCTCTGACTCCTTCTCCACACTGTCTTCATTTGCCAGTCGCGTGACGTCACAACAAATAGTTCTGTAAAAGAAACACTCAGAGATGCATAAAATAACAATGACGACTATTTCTACTAAATTAGGAAATATGCCAATTGAACATATCAATACTAAACAGCAAATAGAATACTCAAAATTCAACCAATGTCAAATTGGCACCTACACAAGTTTTCCTCTTTCTGTTCAAGTCCAAAGTGTAGGTGTCAAAATAGTCGCGGCCCACATTGCTGTTATTGCTTCCCCACAGACGGCCATTATGATTGTGAACCCACATACAGCAAATGTATCATCGTCTCATATCACATACAAACAACTAATTGATGGATAGCTAGTTTAGAAATCAAAATGTGTAAAAAAAAAAAAAAACTATTTTTCAATGTACTGTATTTTAAAAGGGGGATTGGTAACAAAAGTGCTTGCAATATCTCAACATTATTAAAAGTGAAGACTATTTGCAGTTTTCTATTCAGCAAGAAACTTGAAGTTATAGCACATGATTTGCCTTTGCGGGCCACATAGTGATGTGGCGGACCGGATCTGGCCCTCGGGCCTTGAGTTGTGACACTTGTGAGTTTAAGGATTACCCGCCGGTACCCCACAAGTAACGTACAGTATGGCAAAAGTAGTACACAGATCTCCATGTTGGCTGCTCAGTATACTGATGATAAGTTTGCAATAAAACAATATCAATAAGAAGAAGAACAGAAGTGTCATGATAATTATGTCTCCCTCTCCACTTCCCATTATCCATCCATTCATCCATTTTCCAAACTGCTTCCTAGGGTTGCGGGGGGTGCTGAAGCCTATCCCAACTGTCTTCGGGCAGTAGGCGGGGGACACCATGAACCAGTTGCCAGCCAATCGCAGGGCACACAGAGACGAACAACCATCCCCGCTCACACTCACACCTACGGACAATTTAGAGCAGGGGTGTCAAATTCCGGTCCTGGAGGGCCGGTGTCCTGCATGTTTTCCAAGTCTCCCTGTTGCAACACACCTGATTCAAATGATCAGATCATCAGCAAGCTCTGCGCAAGCCTGACATTGAACCTGTTCATTTGAATCAGGTGTGTTGCAACAGGGAGACTTGGAAAACATGCAGGACATCGAACCTTCGACCTCTGCACTGTGAGATCGATGCGCTAACCACTCGACCACCAGGGCGCCACTTCCCAATCTGCATTGTCAATAAATAAATTAATTAAAATAAATTAAATATATATGTGTGTGTGTGTGTGTGTGTGTGTGTGTGTGTGTGTGTATGTATATATTGTATATTGATCGAAGTACGATAATAACAATAAAATATAATGATAACATTTTAAAACAGAATAATAGAAGATGAACAACCCTATCTTTCCACAAACATGCACCAAAGACTCTCAATTGTCCATGGGTGTGAATGTGAGAGTGAAGCCCTGTGACAGGCTGACAAATTATACTACGGAAACGTGAAAAGTGACATCCAGTTCTGTTTGCAGACGTGCACATTTGAGACGTGTGAAGCGAGTTACCTCCATATAAGCAGCACACTTCACCAATAAAATGAGGAAGCTGAGATAGGAATCACTTTTCTCTTCTGCGTTCACAGGCTGTCACTGAAATGTTGAAGTACCAGCCAGGCTTGTCCATCTCACTTGCCTGGGCTGTAACGGAGGTCAGTTGTACAGTGAAATCAGAAAGCAGCTCAGCCCCTTGTAACAAATAGAAACGTATACCTTCATTAGCTCAGGCTCAAAGCGTAGAATCGACAAAAGAATACAACAGTTTTGTTTCTGCCCCTATTTTCTGTTTATGGAAGTCAAAGTTGAAGATTACTTAGCTGTCAACAAACGGATGTGGGAGAGTAAGCGATACTGGTAAAACTGATTTATCAGCAGAGTTGTTTCCGTGTTGCCGGATGGGTCTGTGTGTGCAAATTTTCGGTGTGTTCGGTCAGGGGCAACTGAGCAATAAATGTGCAAAAAAATAACAAGAATGAACATACTGTATTGACCCGAATATAAGACGGCCCTGAATATAAGACGACGCCCTCTTTTTCAGTCTTATTTCAATGCAAAAAACACAGTCTGATATTCGGGCCAATATGGTACATGTTTTTCCACAGGACAGCGATGATATGCTGGTTTTGCTGGTGTCACCAACCATCAACATGGCCTGGCACCAAAACACAACAAAAAAAAATAAAATACTGGGGGCCAGATCTGGCCCGCCACATCATTTTATGTGGCCCGCGAAAGCAAATCAAGCATGTCAAGTTCCATGATGCTTGCTAAAGTATGAACCAAAATGTCAAATTGTCGTATGTAATCCACAATGACAGTCATTATTCTTGATTTTTGATTTTAAAACTGGTTATTCATCAATTTGTTGTACGCTGTGTTTGTAATATGTGGAGGTGATTAAACATTTAGCTGGTTTCCCAAAATTCATAACGGCCCTCCAAGGCAAACCGTAACTACAATGTGGCCCGCGACACAAATGAGTTTGACATCCCTGTTCAAAATATTTTATTCTATGTTTCTATGTTAACCCTTTCGAGGACAGCAGTTACTGCAGTGGACAGCTTATCATGTTATTGGGTACAGGTTATCATTATTGGTGCATGAAAGGGTTACTATATTTTGAAGCGTCTTAGCAAGTTCTGCTAGTGGACGAATGCCATAACCCAACCTAATTCATTCAAGAATGTGTTCCTAGAACATGTGCTAATCATTAGCAGGTTAAGCTATATTTTTATTATATGCTTACATGCACCGGCCCATGCAAAAGTGCACCCATTTAATGACCGTCACTGAAGCGTTACACTGCCTCCGTGTTGGATTTATGACAGCAGAGGGAGGCGTGCAGCCTGAATGTTTGACCCTGTGGAGAGCAGTTCATTTTGTGGTTGTTGTGATATGTTAAGATGAACTGCTGCATTTCAATTAATGACGCTTTTATCTGTCGTGATTTCCATTGACGCTCAATGGATGTGTGGAAGGATTGTTTGCCAGCCGGGGTACATAAACACAAACAACCGTTTTACCCTCATAATGCCACCATGGGCAGTTTAAACTCTTCAATGAACATAACATATCTGATTTCATCGTGAGAAGATGTTGGAGTACCTGTAGAAACCCGATGCAGGCACTGAGAACACATGCCAACTCCACACAGGAAGGCCATTGCAGAGACTCAAACCCTGATGTGTCCAGCTATCCATCCATTTTCTAATCCACTTATCCTCACGAGGGTCGCGGGCGTGGTGTAGCCTTTCCCAGCTGATTTCGGTCAGGAGGCGGCGTACACCCTGAAATGGTTGCCAGCCAATCGCAGGGCACACAGAGACGAACAAACATTCACGCTCACAATCACACCGAGGGACAATTTGGAACGTTCAGTCAACCTACCATTAGGGTGGTCCACATTTTCATGGCAAAAAAAAAAGTTTGTCGGATTCGTCGGGCCGGGTCGGAATTCTTGTCGATACTATGGTACAAGGTTCTGTGCAAAATTTCATTCCGATCTGATGATATTTTCCCGTCCCGCAAAGCGGCCAAAGTTTCCACCATAACAACTGGTCTCAATAGGGTGAACATGTGTATTTTAACCGTGTATTTTGCCATGCGTGACACTGGCTGGGCTGAATGTTGCCCGAACGATCACCTCCTGACTAACTAACCATTCCATCGCTGCTCTCAGCAGCCGGAGACAAACTCAAACGCACGCCTAACACACAACGGTCACCTACTGGCGAGCTAATATCTTTCAATTGAAGCCGAGAATCGCCGGAATTCTTACTGGACGCTGAGCTGAGGACGCTTTTCGACATCGAAAAAAAAAAAAAAAAAAAGAGCACGAGGATCGGCAGTTCCTGCTGGGCCAGGAGAAGCGTTGCGTATTGCGTTAGTCGTGGCTGTGCCTGCGTTCAGCATGGCCGCTGCAACTGCAAGACGCTCACGCTCAGCCACCGAAGTGTGGCTTGTTGGGCAGCCCGAAGCTCACCACGGCTCGTCGGCGCGCTCGTCACCTACGGGTGGTGAACGACTTTGCGGAGAGGGGCGTCGCCCTCATCAGCGCGTTCTGCGGCGCCATTACGCGCGACGAGGAACAGCGACAGCACCTTCTGCAGGTCGTGGAGCGACACCGGGCATTGCACCCGTGCGCGAAGTAGGCATGGGATGGCACGCACGGCGGATTTCGTTTTTTTTGCGGTCTAACAGTGTCACTAGTGTTGATGGACATTATAGACAGATGGACAGATAGACAGATGGACCAGTTAACATGGACCAACAATCTCACCAGTGTTGAAGGATAACCACGGTTGCCTTTTTTGCAATACATGCGTTCCTGTCTTCCGTCTTTGAATTATTGCAAGTGCGAACTGAGCAAAACAAAATCCTTACTGTACGGGAGAAACCGTACTACCATTCAGCCCGTAACATTCTTTCCATAGGGGAAACTTTGGTCGCTCTGCGGGACGGGATAAAATTATCCGATCGGAATAAAATTTTGCACACATCCTTGTGTCATAGTATCGACAAGATTTCCGACCCGGCCCGACGAATCCGACAAACTTTTCCAAAATGGACCACCCTACCTACCATGCATGTGTTTGGAATGTTGGGAGGAAACCGGAGTACCTGGAGAAAACCCCCGCAGGCATGGGGAGAACATGCAAACTCCACGCAGGAATTCAATGCCATTACTTAAATATAAGCGCAATATGTCACGACAAGTAAAACTGTCCCAAATCCCATATTTTTTAAAGTAGAACTGTTCAATAAAATCCATCACTATCCATTATCTACCACTAATCATGTGCAGTATTCTGCTCCTGCAGTCAAATTAAGCCATAACAAGGCACAATCGAGCTCAGGAAACAAATAAAGGTTTGTGTGTTCAGGGAATTAAAACGGAAGCCGCGCCTCTCACTTTACACACTGAAAGTCACGCGTGTCTATGGTGCATATCTGTGTTCAAGACCCTCCAAGCAAGCACTGCCTGGGTCCTGATGATTTTAGCATGTGTCATGCTAACCATCACCATGATGTTACAGTCAGCGTTCTCAATTACGCCAGAGAGGTTAAAGGTCATCTGGGGGGCATTCCGGGACAAACAATATGACTCCCTGGAGGGCAGCAGCCCATCTGGCCATATGTCCTAATTTGTTTCTGACCAGCACACACACACACACACACACCCACACACACACACACACACACACACACACACACACAAAATAAACAGTAAAACATATTGAAACAATGAAGTGTTTTTTTTTCATGCTGTATTCATACAAAGTGCATTCAGTAGAGCTTTAAACTGTTTTGGGGGGGGTTTGTGTAAACAACCACAGACCCTCGTACTACTCGTATTAATAACTAGAGCTGCAGGCTCTAGTTATTCTCCTGAAAAAGTGGCACTTTTCAGGGTGAATCATCAAAATGATTCCAACTTTGACATCATGCAACAAACTCATTACATGGTGTTGACAAAAAATATGTATATCAAGGACACCAACTTCTGATTGGTGTGCATTAGGGCAAATTCCCAAGTAGCAGTTCATCGAAGTACAAGGCCAAAATGAAGAAAGGACATACCTTGACTGTCTCCATTCCTTTGGAAAACTGTTTGATGATGTCACGTCCGGAATATCGTGCGATTCACTGCTTTCCTTTTCGTCTACCATGCTAAAAAAGTGGTGGTAACATCGTGGCGTGCATGTTGTGGGACACAGGTTTCATGAATAATAATAATTTACAGTTATAAGAGACAGCAACGAAACAAATAATATAAGAGAAAAAACGACATTTTAGGGGCTTCTCCTACTTATTTAGTATTGTAAAAACGATTTTCAGGCATTCTTGTTTAGATTTGGTCTTAGAAACAGCATGTTTTAGCATTTTGCATATGGATGATTTAAAAGTTGATGAGTGGAACGTAAAATGTCTTCCGGTTCTGGAATGACCCGTAATTCAGTTGCCCAGCTGAAAAGTAAAATAAATGAAATGAAATGAAATGACTATAATAGTGAGAGTGCGTCCCCTGGTGGATGTGAGCAATAATTATCTGTGGTCTTTGTGCAAAGTGTGGCAATGAGTTTCCCGGTCTTGCTTTCATGTTTCATTAGCTTGTATTGAATATTTGTCTCTCAGCAGTACATGCATCGTTTTTCTGGATAGATTATTTTTTCAATGTTTTTATATAAAGGCAATTTGTCGGTGCTTCTCAAAAACTTTGAAAGTTCATTTGTTTCAATAGTTCAATTTAAAAAGTTGAATCCCTGTACAGTATCATCAAAGATATGACATTGATTTTCAGAACGCCATTCCCGATATAACCTCCATATTCATGTTGATAAATTTCTTATGCAATATAGAATTATAATTTCATGACATGGTGAATTTTGGGTTTTTGTTAGCCATCTAGATGATCAAAAAGCAAATCATTATTATTTAAAATAGTTCACTGCGTGTACTGAATCAATGCATCACGAATTTCAGTTTTGGAATTGGACTACTGTACTGAAATAAATGTTCACTTTTCCACAAAGTTCAAATGAATTGAGTTTCATCTCTACAGTACATTGGCTCCTGTTATTATTTGCATCGAAATCAATTTTAAAGAAGTAAAGATACAGTTAATGAAAAATGTGAAAATTTGTTTGAAGACATCATCTCACTCGTAAAAAGAATTGAATATACACATTGCAAATTATAGTATACGGTGGTAGTTGTCCTATGAATTGAGATCAAACGTAATGATTACATCCAAACCAGTGTTGTTGTGATGCTAAGACAAATTATTTACTTTACTGTCATTTAATTGACGTTTTAGTATTCAAACTACCGGTAATCACAGATAGAAATGACACACAAACATTCCTGGTTTGGTCTGTCGCCAATTTAATCAACAGGGAGTTCATTACTAAACTAGAACAATGCCTAGTCAACAAAAATCAATACAATATCCTTCAGCAAAGTCATGATAACATTTCCACTCATCATTAGTATATCAGTGAGCGCTTCATTTGAAATGTATAAAATAAACCACTCTCATTAATACATCTATAAATAGACATTTGCTGTCTAGTTCCCTCATAATTGCATTCACATTGTAATCAACACACAAGAGGTGCTATTACTTCGGTATATTACAGTTAAATGATCTTTTCATTCAGTCAAGTGTTGCAACCTTGTCTCCTTTGTTGCATGAATACCTTCAAAAGTGAGTACCTCTCTTCAAGAATAATCCATCCATCCATTCATCTTGAGTCCCGCTTGTCCCCATTTAGGGTCGCGGTGGCCTGTAGCCTATCCCAGGTGATTGCGCGCCAGAGGCGCGTGAAACACCGCGCTGGTTGGCAGCAAATTGCAGGGCGCATCTCGCCACTCACGCCATCATTCACACTCACACCCATGAACAACTTGGAGCCGTCAATTAACTTAACATACATGTTTTTGGAATGTGGGAGGAAGCCACTCAAGCACGGGGGAAAAGATGGAAATGACCGAGCTGAGATTCGCAACCTGGAACCTCAGAACTGTTAGGCACATGTTTCAACTACTCTTCCACTGTCCAAGAATGATACATACGGCTAAAAATGATTTGAAAATTAGTTGGACATTTTAATATATATATTTTTTTAAAGTGCACAAGTGAGGACCATCAGACGGGTTATTTGGTTTCGGTCTCTGTAAAGTTGACTGAGCCACAAATGAAATGCCTTTTTACATTCAGTCTTTTCAAGTAATTTACTCTATTGAATGATCAGTCACTTTCCTAAGGGTCATTACAGAACACAAATAAAAAGTCTCTTTGCATAGTCTCAAAGTGATCACCTGTCCCACGGAGGGAAGGTCCTCGGACGTCTGGGGACGGGTTGACGTTTTTGTCGTCATACGATGAATTGGAGAGTCGGAGATCATTTTGGATCTAGACGTGGGAAGCTTGACCAGCAGCCAAACCGAAGGCCCGTCAAAGGGCGCAGAGGTTACCTGGACAACGGGAAAGCAAGACAAGTTGACGGAGCCTTTGGTCTATGCCTCGCCTCCTCCTCTATTGATTCACACATAGAGTAGGCATCTTATGCGTGTGTATTTAGAGTAAATTAGTAGTTTGATTGATTATTAGTGACCTCTCCCTGAGGGGCAAATGCGGGTTGCTGAGGAAGGAGAGCTGCTGCTCCAGACTGCAGACACGGAATGCCAGGTAGCACGAAGAAAGGATGAGCAGAATGATACTGCCAAGAGAACACACACACACACACACACACACACACACACACACACACACACACACATTGGATTTCCTAGTGTTGTTTCGAAGAATTCTGCTTTTTACAAACCCCTAAAATTATTTTTTTTAAAAACACCACAGATAAACATTTAATATGCCTTTCATGAAAATCATGGGGAATTGGGAAAAAAGAACAGAAAAAACACCCCCCCATATACACATCCAAAAATAATTTAAATACCTTAAAAGATAACACTGTTCGATATATTTTTTTCAATATGCAAATCTGCAGGGAGGATGTGTATATAATAAACGTTCTTGAGTATTGTGATATGTCCGAGTGAACACTGGGGGGCAACAGCCAACCAATTTGAACAAGGGGGATTTTTTTATTCATTTATTTATTTTTTTAAACAAAAGCGTAAATGTGAACCAGAATGGTGCAAAGTGATTGACCAGCAAACAGTCCAAAGTCTGAAACCAAAGTAAGATGAGATAAGCTTAAGCTCACCTGCTACCCAACTGAAACCAAGCACAACAGAAAATGGATGGATGGACAAGAATAAAGCAAATCTGGAGTCATGGAAATATTGTGTGTGTTTTATTTGCGCCAAATGCTACATGACAGGACATCATGACTACTTGCCATCTATTATGTTCGCATTATGTGTGGACCTGTGACTGAGCTGTTGTTAGTGTGTGTAAGCGTGTTCCCGTTTGTGTTCCACACTCACAGCAGGGTAAAGAACTTGAGCAGCTGGTATTCCATCTGGCCCAACTCTGCCACTGGCTCTGATAAAAGGCCTCTGTCTGTCTGCAGGGCCCGCTCTGTGACACACGCGCGCACGCACACACACACACACACACCCACGCACACACACACACACACACACACACACACACAAATGTCTCATCAGCAATTATCCAAGCTTCAGATTTAAATCTGTTGCAGCAGGCATGTATTGGTTATGAGAAATTGACGACCAATGCAGTGTTCCCTTGCTATTGGCGAGGGATTGGAGCCAAACCCTGACGAAAATTGCACAAATTTGCGACAGCCCTCCTAAAGAAGTTTATAAGTTGTTCCCACAAAATGTATGAGAAGTAATTGTTTTCTTTTAGACTCTGTATAAATGTGCCTAGCGTCACTGCAACCCACCAAGATGCAGCAAGAAGGTATCAGAGCAATACTATACTTGAATTTGACTTTGCGAGTAGTGAATTGCAAATACGTGTAATACAACACTACTGCCATACAAATTACCGGTAAAAATAGTATATTTGTCAATCATGTTTTTTTTTTGTTTTTTTTTGTTTTTTTGACATGACATCATGTTATTTTTAGTTACTATATTACTGTATTGCGTTTCATGATTTCTGATGTTTTGTCTCTCAAATGTATCTCAATAAGGTGACCAGCAGTACAATTCTAGATCCCTGTGAACTAAACAAGCAAAATGATGTGCATAATGATAACATATTGTCAAATAAATACATTTCTGAGAGTGTCAATCAAAACCGAGCCTTCTAATCTTTGAAGGGCAAGGGTTTGCACAAGAAAATGTTTGTACAGCTCTTGTATTTTGCTTAAATAATGCTGGTTAACTGTAAACAAAACAAAACAATAATGTGAGTGCATATTTTCAATCACATTAAACCCGTCCGTTTAAAAGCATCCCAACTATTTTCTGACGGCGGATACTTTTAGTGATTATCTGGATGTGATCTGCATCCGCTCCATCTTTTTAATATGACCCCCCCAACCCCCCCACCCCCGACCTTCACACTCCATTTGGAGCTTAACATGCTGTTATGTAACAGAAAAATCGCTCTCCAGTGCGGAGCATTTTGCTCTTTCATGCACATACAGGCACAAATAATCCAAATGACATAAATTGAAAATGCAGTTTGCCCGATACGCAAATTGTTTTCATCACAGTGTCGGACCTTCCAAAGGCTGCTCTGACTTGAAGGGTGTACTTGCAGTGCTCAGACTGCTGTTGGAGTTCCCCACCAGGTCAGGAAGGGAGGAGGACACAGACACCACTGAGGGCTTCCTTCTCCACTTTAACACTGATGGGAATTCATCCACCACTGGAAACTCGTCAGGGGTCGGGAATTCATCCTGGACCAGAAGAAAATACATCAGAAATCAATTACTGGACCTTAACATACATACGGTAGACATGATGGTAAATTATTGAGTGGGGGAAGCAAATATCTTTTTTTTCAAATTCCAAATATTCCCTAGAATTGCTTACATTTTTTTCTGTGGTATATGATCATGTCAGCGACAGTAAAATTTGTATCAAAAACCTGCAAGTCAACCCCCCGAGTGTAACGTGACCGTTTCTGGCGAAGATGCTGACACGAACCAGCGATAAGGCGGGTTCCTCCATGTACTGCTTTAAACTCAGACTCTTCCCATTGACCTGCAGAGGGACATGACATCACTTTGAGTGACACGCTGTCTCTCGTACGCATTGCACGGCACTGAGTGCGTACGCACCTGTAGGTGTGTGCAGATCCTTCGAAGGACGTCATACACACTGTCTCTTGATAGAAGTGACACGAATACATACTGAGAAAATAAAAATAGAATGTCAACATCCAAGGTATATCATGTGTTGCTCTGATGAGCAATCCGAAGGATCTAAACTGCAATTGTAAAAGATTTCTTGATTTTTGAATTGGTCCAGTTGTAATTTAAAGAAAAAAAAAAGATTTGAAAACATTTTGTGGAGGGGAAAAAAAGAAAGAAAAAAAACCCATTAGCGATGAAAACTATTTAATTTGGTGCACAAGGACGATATTGTATTTTCAATCACATTTGTGCAAAATATTTTGAGGAGCAATCATGAGTAAGTGGTCAGGGACGGGATTATAAAACGAGCCCTCCCAACTTCTATTTCCGAAAGAATGCTGTTCTACTTTCGTAATCAGCAGGTCAAAGACAGAACAGTTGTGAAGACACATACGGTACATTCGGTAAAGTACCGTATGTGTGTTGTATAATCCCACAGACACATAGCAGCGCGGTTATAGACCTTGATAGACAATGAGTCATGCACATGTAACACTTTGCACGGCAAAACTTTATCTACTTCAAAAAGATCTCCAGCTCATATCAGAACTGCTGTGTTGGCAGGATAATCTTAATCAGACATTTGGACAGTGTTCTTCTATTCCCTTGCAACAGCAAGACAAACACAATCATCACAAAACAACTTGTAAAGATTGAAAAAAAAAAATAGTATTGGATTCTGTTAAGTAGCAGTCAAACTTTAAATCATGCTGAAAACACAATTCTAAAGTTTAGTCATGATTGTTTGTGCAGTTATTTAACATGACTATTTGTCTGCTCAGGGGTAATACACATGAACTGACGTATATGAGCGGAGAGACTAATTCATGAGAAGCATTCTACCAATATTACATACTGTAAAAACGGTTGGTTGGACAAAAAAAAAAAAAGATTATCTGAGTCTAATCTATCTAGTCTAAAACCTTTTCATTGAAACTTTCTAGCGGTGTGAAAACAAATAGAAAAGACAAAAAAAAAATGGAGATTCAAGTGTCATTTGTCTTTGAATTCAGTGCAGCTGTCCGTCTTAAAAATGGGCCGCTTCAAAGGTGCGAGAGCAATAATGGCTTTCGATTGTGCCAACAAGGCGGTCTTGGGTCCATTTACAGAGAGATGAATGATGTCAACAAGATGACATCATCTCTAAACTGAACAGATACCGTAGATCTCATCGGCTAACGTTCAGATAAATGAAACAAATTGGTGTGTACAAAACAATCCCTACTCTACTGTGCTGAGCCAAACGTCCATAATTCATCTCCTCCACGAATGTTTTGTCATCAAAGTGTGTCTTGAGTGGCACAGAGCGGGGTTTGAGGAACTTTGGTGATATTTCTATTGAATCACTGCTTGTGCTTTGTCATGGTGTTGAATTGTTCACAATAAATCCACTTTATGAGCATGTCTGTGTGAATTCACTTTAAAAGATAATTCCACACTGAATGTTTTAACACTAGAACTGAGCTAAAAAAAATAGTACATAGCATTCATAACAACACTATACTGCTTGCAGAACTCTGAGGGTTTACTTACATGGTATGGGGGTGTAATGCTCTCTCTCTCTCTCTCTCTCGCTCTCTGTATATATATATATATATATCAGTGGCGGATGCTGGTCTGTCAAGGAGGGGTGGCGACGCGTGTCGACAGTACAATATTTCCAAAATCTATTATAGTTGAAAACTATTACAGTGTTGAAAACGTTTTTTTTTTGGGGTTTTTTTTTTTTTTTTTTTTTTTTGGGAGTTGGGCTTGAAAACAGGTTTTGGTCTTTGATAAAATTATATATAGTTAAGTATTGTATAATAACTGGAAAAAAAAATAATGTTCACTACTTCACGGATTTCACTTATCACTGGTTCTTTTTGGAACGTAACCCCCGCGATAAACGAGGGATTGCTGTATACACACACCTCTTCCTATATATATTGTACGAGCCTTGTCACTTGGATGCATTAAGTAGGGCTGCCAATTAGTTCACAACCACCACAGTGACCAAATCCATCAATTTAATAGCTGACAGATCTTTTTTTTCTTTGTATGTATGTATATATGTATGTATTTATTTATTTATGACAGTTCTCTCTTAACTGCCTTGTCTCCTGGTGCTCCTGCTGGCAGTCTGCCTATCTGCAATGCACATGCGTAGTTGTGGTAGCCCGGGTCAACCATGATGTAAACAGAAGCACTGTGCCAAGTGTCATGGCTAACCGGTACAGTATTACCGACAGAGACCGGAAGGAAGGGCTCATTTTGCGGCAAAACACTTGATGCAATGCAAACGTGCGCCTCATGGCAGCACAGCAGTGAGAAAGAAGCATCTAAAAAGGAAGCTTGTTGTGGTTGATGCCTGATTCTATTTCTGACAAAGAGACACTCGTGTTACGACAGGAGACACCAACTGCGGTCCTCGAGGGTCCCCTTCTTGTATGTTTGAGATGTTTCCCTTCTCAAACACACGTGATTGAAATGGTCAGCTCATCAGAAGGCTTTGCAGAAGTCTGATAACGACGTGACGCCGAAACACGAACAGCGCACACACCTTTGCTAGCACTCTGCCTCCTTTCCACACTTGCAAATAGACGGCACGTTTGCAAATACCTTCCGAGAGTTCACTGGTTCATCCCAACTGTTCCGAAACGCAGAGTGCTGTTGAAACGTGCCATTCGTTTTTCAGAGTGCAGCAAATACAAAATTTGAGAGGCACGGTATCGCCTTGAATTTAAATTGCGCCATCATTTTATGAACATGTCAGGAATACTGGTACGAGCTGCGAAGTGGAACTACAGTTGGATGTCTTCATTTTTAACCCTTTCAGGGACAGCGGTGACTGCAGTGGACACCTTATCATGTTATCAGGTTACAGAATGCATGAAAGGGTTCATGTGCACATTTGTTGAAAAGTTCAAGCTGTAAACTCATGATAGGTATATAAGACCAGCTGCTTGCTGGTGTAATAAGCTGTGATTCATATTTGATGGATGACTGACACGACTACTAACGGTGATTAGTCAACTGGCAAAATAGTCATTTGTGGCAGCTCTCGTATTAGCCAGCATGACAGGCTTCAAACATTTCTGAGGGTAATGCAATGTCGAGTATTTTTGCGTCTCCTCCATGCATTTATTTTCTATCACGCTCGTCGTCTTTAAGTTTGCTGGTGAGCTGAAGTCCAGCTGATCTGCAAAAGTTGAATCAAGGCCATTTTGGATTTATTGGTTGTTGAAGACATTTCAGCCATAATCCAAAAGGCTCTTGAACTGAACATGAGTCGTGAAACGTCATGAACAATCAAGGGTCCACTAGTCAGGAGGTCATTTTTTGCAGATTACTACGACCTGGATGACCGAGATTAGACACACAGCAGATCCCAGATGACTTTGGGCGAGAGGCGGTGAACAGCCTGGACTGACGAGCAACCAATTGGACAATTCAGTCTTCAGTGAACCTAACATGCCTGTTTCAGGAATGTGGGAGGAAGTACCAGGAGAGATTCAGATTGATCTCAGATTTGAACCCAAAACCTTCCACCTGTGGGTTCGGCAAAGCTAGTACAGCTTGCACAGTGCTGGCTCGACATGTTAGCAAGTATCGTTTTTTTTTTGTCATTGCTGTTGTTGAAATCCCCACTCAATCCTCATTTTCACAGGCTCAGGCTTATGCTGCAGAAGCTTTATCCTTCGATAATGTGCATTGGTAGATTGCTGTTTAGTGTGCATGTGTTCGCTTGCTTTACTGAAATATGATTTTTTTTTTTTTTTTTGTCCTTTCAAATGGGGTAATTTACAAATCAACTGAATTTCATCATGGTTAATTTGTAGTTTACTGGTACTTTCTGAATTTCAATTTCATCTATTTATGTGCTGATTAAAAGTACAAATATGACTTGTCTGGCATACAGGGAGTTTCAGAATGTCAAACGTCACTGTCGTGTTGGAAAAAACGGCCTCCACTTGAGCATGCTTCCAGGCCGTTGCTATCTATAGCGCTGTTCTTTCCGTCACACCTCGCCTTGGAAAACACACACACACACACACGCTTGCGCTTAATCAGCGCAAGCATTTGAACTCACAGTGACTGTGACGAGAGTGTGTACCTTCTGGCCAGTGTCTGTGGTGATAGCCAAGCCATTGGGCACCAGGCCCGCTGTTTTATGCTTTTTCACCAACCGCACAGAGACAACGGGGAGAGCCACCTACAAGTGGAGAGGAGAAGATGGAAACGGGCATTTAAACAAACAAACAAACAAACATCTTTTTTTTTCTTGGTATGTACACAAGATATATATGGCTAAAACCCCCACAGCATGGGGACGTTGGGAGCAAATGCAGTCGGGGGGTGGGGCAAGAGACATTTCTTATTTCGTCAGTATGCAAGGAATGTTGCCTGAATAAGAAGCTTATTGTCAGTCAACTATCAGGAGAGGTTGAGTTTCAAAGAAATGAGAAAAAGAAGGAAGGATGCATAGCATGAAAGAAAAAAAAAAAACCAGCGGGTTCAGGTGGAATTTCACAGCACAGTTATGGCGTGGAACGATTAAAACTCCTTGGAGTTCAATACTAACTGGAGGTCCAGTTTTTGATCGTCTGAATAAAACGTGATCCGTACGGTACCTTAATGTCCTTGCCGAAGAGGTTGGCATAGAAACATAGCCAATTTCTAGAGATGTAAAGCCTGCCTTGGAGGAGGATATCTCTGAGAAGAGCGCAGGAGTACACTGAGGAAACAAGAGACAAACACACATTGTTTTTCTTTCGATTTCATATTTACAAAAGTGTAATATTTATTTCGTTGTTCACGGCTATGCAGAGAGTCAAGTTGTAATTATGGGAATTCATATCATGGGCCGCAGCGGTTGGAGCTAGTTATGAAGTTATGCTAACATTTTAACTCTCTACAAAAAGGAATTAGAACTGCAAATGTGTACATGTTGTATTTAGAGGGGATCACAGTTGATGAAGATCCCAATTTATGGCATTTCAAGATAACAAACATTGCACAGGATAAGAATATGTTGTCATGAGGCATGAGAAGATTGTCTTTTTTTTTAAGTTCATGGTGGTGGTTCATTTTTAATGTTTGTTTCCATTTGGTTGTCTGTCTTACAGATTTGTTTTGTTTTTTTTGCCAATTCGGCATTACATCATCTTGAGAATTGTGCTTCACTGTCATTGTCTTTAAAGTTAATGGCGGTTGTTCACTTTTAATGTATGTAAAATCACTGAAGATCGGGAATATTTTGAATATATTGTTGAGATTTGTCTTTTGTGCTATAACTGATGTGTAAATGTTTAGTGTTAAACTTTTCATTGTTTAAAAAAAAAGTAATCGAGGAAGCCATGCTATGCCTTGGATTGAGCAAATGAGGTTAAGATTTTCTCAATTTTGTGTTATGTTGAAAAGAAAAAAAAAATAAAACAAGCTTCAAAGAATAGCACCAGCATTTAGAAACCCAAAGACGCAGGATTTCTTTTTTCTATAGCTATAACATGCACATATAATTCGATTTTGTGGCCATGTAATAGGTATAATGTGCAGGCAAAATATGTGGGTAAATTATCGTGAACTTTGGCCTCTGGGTAAGAAAATATGTGCATCTTTGCTGGAGTCACCAATGCCTGGTGTCCTTAAAATGTTTTGTAGTAGTCTGTTCTTGTCAAGAGCCTGCGGTTTTTAACGAATGTCTCACTTTTGTATCCCTGTCCATTGTCTTTCTCCAAGGCCTCATACCTTAGACACGTAGCAAAAGGAGCTCGCTATGTTGGCCCAATTGTCCAGTAGTAAGCTACACATTTGCATCGCGTGGCCACAGACAAGCATTTTGTACACACAATGTATTTGTATTGTGTCCACAAAAACAAACAAAAAAAAAGTTCTGTGTGTCCCCTTTCAAATATCCTTAAAATGTCTCTTACTGAAGACTAGTAACAGAAGAAAAAGTCTAAAAAGAAAAAGAAAAAAGGACCAGTTTGCCAAATGAAAATCCCATTCAGTGCAATCAAATTTTTGGGCAACCACAAATATAGAGCATTAGCAAGTGAATGAAACAGTTTGTTGCTCCACAACAAATGTCATCAATTTCCGCTGTCTCCAAATCTGTGTTTCAGAAAAATGATACAAATTCAGAACAGATGAAAACAGCCCTGGAGCATAACATACCAATCATGTTTTTGACCGAGGGAAAACAGAAACAAAAAAAGGACCGTCGATAGGATTTGGTACAAATGACACATAGCACATAATAACACGGCAAGTATAGATGAGGTGTAAAACTGTTGTGACAAAGTTCTTAGTCGCAGAAGTTTTCGCTGCCAGGTACCTTTCATAAGGAGCTCATCCTTGGGCACACACTGGAAGAGTTTGTGGTACTGCGAGTTGTACTTGCTGACAGTCTGTGCAGAGGGACAGGGCAGAGTCATGAGCAGCTCCTTGGCGGACCGGCCGGCTCGCACGGCACCGGAACTCCCTCTCCAGCCGCCGGCCGCTCCGACCCGGCTCACCGCCGACACCACGCGCTCCCTCAGAGGCGGCGAGCTCTGCACCAGGCTCAGCACGTTGGCGCCGTACACACACACACACTCATCCATGGCCTGAAGCAAGTCGCTGCAAGACACACACTGTTCCCCTGAGGTGTGTCAGTACGGGTGACCGGCTAGTCTACGAGAAAACACGCACACCTGGCTACCGTGTACATAAACACACACGAGCACACACACCAGCGCGGTCCTCAAACTCAAGGCTTCCCTGTCTCAAATTGCCCTTGATAAGTCCGAGCTGGAAAAACACACACTGCCCAGGACTGTCACAAGGGGTGACCCCTTTCCTTCCCAGTATTTCCTCGCCTTGGACAGCGACTCCTTCCGAAATCCAAATCCTCCTGCGTCCAAATACGTGAGTTGTCCCAATCACTCCCCGCTCTCCTCCCTCCTACTCATTTCCATCGTTCTGCCACCCGGTTTTCCTTTCACTCGCTCTCTCCCTCCCTCTCTCTTGTCCATCTCTTTCCACTTTGACTGGCTTACTCTTATTGTCCTTCTATTAATAGTTCAAGGCTGCTCGTCTCCTCAGGAAAACGGAGCGAACTGGAGGTCACAGTAATAGAGGCGGGTAGGGGGCGGCGGTCTTCACTTACTGACTTGGAATTCATGATTTGGATGAAACATCGGATCAAGAAGCAAGGTGCAATCATGTCTCAAGGTTTCTTTGAATGATCTCAATCAGCTGTAAATGAGAGTGCTGAGGACACCATTTGAATCGAATTGCTTTTACGTGACGGTCTTAACTGTCACATAATTACACTGGTCAACGGCACATTTTATTCACAAATAGCTGCATGTTCTCGCTGGCTCCCCCCCCCCCCCCCCCCCTTCTCTTCTGGTCGGTTAATTAAAGACCATAAAGTACAATGGGTCTCACCCAAGTCAGCTGGGATAGGATTTATTTAACTCACCCACCACCCTAATGAGGAGAAGGGCAACAGAAAATGGAAGGATGGATGGCTGGATGGATGGATGGGTGGATGAAGCCAATGAAAAAGATAATCACATTTGGTGCTTTTCACTTCTACTTTTCAAACTGATGCAGCGTCATAAAATAAAAGGCTATAAAATACATTGGTCAAAGAAAAATATTTCATCAAAAAAAAAGGATGACTATAATTCTTCCAGATGACATTTTGGAATTTAATTCATGATTTTTTTATTCTGACAATGCTTTAATTGTGACACGGAGCAACCATGAGCAATTTTTGACATGTGTGTATGTGTGTATGTGTGCGTGAGAGGCGCATAGAGTAGAGGATTTTTTATTACGCCCTCCTCATTCGTATAGTGAGTGCTTTAAGAGTGTTTTATTGTTTGCACAAATTAATATTATTGTGGTGAGCCTGTATGACGGGAAATACAATTGAAGTGGCGCTAAACTTTTCCCCTCTCGTTGATTCACATTTTATAATGGCCGCCGTTCAAGAATGTCTAATACATCTGCCCTCTAAAATTCCACTTGCAGCTTTGCTTTCGTAGAAAAGTATGCAGAATTTCCTGTGTCACAACGCACAAAGTTAAGATGACAACTTGCTATTCTGCTTTCGAATGATTTTTGGCCTACATCAAAAAGCCGCATAACGCGTGGCTGAAAATAAAAATGCTTGCTCTTTCATATTTTGTTACTGTTTGTGACTTTTACTTCTGTTTGTGTATTAACAAGGCGTTGCCAAATAATTAAATGTCCCAGTTAAGAGGGGTAAAAATACATCCAACAATGAGGGATGACACTCACCGAGCCACGGTAACATTTTTTGACATCCTCATAGGACAGCTCTTCAATCAGATGAAACCTGGAATAGAATTAAAAGGCAGATGTGTGATTAACCCTTTCGGGGACAGCGGTTATGGCAGCGGACAGCTTTTCATGTTATCAGGTCACAGGTTATCATTATTGGTGCATGAATGGGTTAAAAAAATGGTTGTGATGCTAATTTCCATTATTTGAGGCTGGCGACATCATCGTGACATCAGCACAAACAAGGTAAACTGGTCGCGTAGATCAGGGGTGTCAAACTCATTTTTGTCGCGGGCCTGATTTTAGTTACAGTTTCCCTTGTAGGGCCGTTATGACTGAAACCATATGAGGAAGTCAAGAATAACGGTTTATTCACCTATTGTTGAAGTTACTGTAATGAGGGGTTTGGTCACAAGAAAATGCTTACAATATCACTTTTATTTATTACATAGGAGAATTCGAAATTTTGGTCGGGATTTTAGCAAGCATCATGAAAGTTGACATCTTTGATTTGCTTTCACGGGCCGCAGAAAATGATGTGGCGGGCCAGATCTGGCCCCTGGGCCTTGAGTTTGACACCTGTGGCGTAGATGGTTAGCAGTCGTGTATTTGAGGGTTATTTACACTCATGAAGGCAAGGTGTTGTTGGTAGCCTTGATGAAAGGCGGTATCGTGGTGTTTTCATCTGTGTGTGTGTGTGTGTGTGTGTGTGTGTGTGTGTGTGTGTGTGTGTGTGTGTGTGTGTGTGTGTGTGTGCGCGCGCGCTGCGTGCGTGCGTGCGTGCGTGTGTGTGTGTGCGTGTACACCGCATGACAATTCCCGCTGGCTGCGTGCCTCAGCGCCACGTGCAATCATCAGCGCGGGTGTGTGTGCGTGTGCGTCTGTGTACATGACTGCAGGATGCAGGTGTACGCTGTCACATTCAGCACAATCAAAGAGGAATATTCCGTTGTTTGCCCACAAATAGCGGCAATGCCCCGGAGATTATGCAGTGGGTTACTGTTTTGTTTATTGTCAGAAAACACAAACACACATGCACATCATCGAATCCCTCTTGCCTGAGGAGGGCTGACGCGGCGGGATACTTCATCTACCAGTAGATAAAATACGGAATAATTAGGTCTTGGAGAGAAATCCCTTTCCGCTATTGTGTTTTTTAAAATGCCATATTGGAGGTAAGACTGGAGACTAAACAGAAAAAGGACTTACTTTTCATACACTAGAGGTCAGCGAGGCGATTGACTGCGTGCAGATACGGGAAAGACGAAAAGTGGCAAGACGAATGTTTTTGGATAACCTCTCAGCTGGTGATCATCTTTCAAAGAGAATGTGGCTGTTTGTTTTGTTTCAGCTTCAGCATTTCCCTCCAGCAGGCGCACCTGTTCCTTGTTTCCAATCAAGCCTTGCCATGGATTTCAGGACTGCCAAGCTGCCTCATCTCTTGTCGGATTATTGACGCGTTTTGTTGTTCATGCTCAAGTGTTGTTTTCTAGACCTCTCCATCTTGTCGTAGTCATTCTTGCTCCCTCAGTTGCTCGTTTTGTAAATAAGGTCATGGCTTAGTCGTTTGAGCTTGCTTTTGTTTGTTGTGTGAATTGGACTCTTGTCATTTGCCGTTTGTATTCTCGGTGTTCATATTACCTTGCCTTTTGCAAGTGCTTTTTGTTTATGCCTTGTTTTTGCTGGCTCCTTGTCACCAGCGGTTTCTGTTTGGCCTTTGTCGGTTTTGCGTTTTTGATCATAAACATTTTTATTTGCATTTTGTCTATGTCTGCGTTTGGGGGATCCAAAACATTATTTGATTAATTCTCGAACCTGACAGTGATATAATGCATAAGAAAGTGCCTCGCACTTTGTTTCCTTTTGTTTTGCTTCAATGGACACTGAGCATCCATATGCATCAGAAAGCTGTTTCATACCGATTGAAGCCTTTCATGTAAGAATTTAGAATGGAGATCAACACGCTCGGATTAGGAGAATGCAAAGCAAGTACGAGAAACTCCAAGTTCCTCTCTGTCAGATGAGAGCAGAGAAATCCCACTGTGGAAAGTAAGGTACAATTTTGCTCTCCTCCTCTCCACTGTGCCAAATGACTGTTGAAATTAGTTTGATATAAAACTTCCTGTGTTGACAGATCCTTGGTAAGATAAGAAAACCTTTAATAGTCTCACAATGGAGAAATTCCCACTTCACAGCAGTAATGTTATGAGAGGAAGAAGTAGAAGAACAAAATAAATAGGAGCTGCTGGAAAGGTAAGTGCTGAATAATAATAATAATAATAAGAAGAAGAAGAATAATAATAACAATAATAATGACATCATCTAACATCTCCATGTGCTTCTTGTTGAGAAGGGCCAACGTTTTATTTTATGTTAGTATTTAGTACGTACAAACCAATTGCGCATATTATGACTCGATGTCATGCTGATTTAACAATTTCTAAGAGATATTAAACCAAGAACCTGCATATAACTAAATATAGTTGTTGTATATACATTATTGTATTTACATCATTTTTATGGACTATAAGTAATATATTTTGTTCACAGGTTGCCGGGTCCTGTCACTTAAACTGAGGTGCACACAAATTTGGGCCCCCTGCAATTTCTGGGTTATATAATCTTAAGAAAATCAACCGTCATGCTCTTTCATACATTTTGTTTAATTACTACTACATGTATTAAAACGAGTGACAAAACATGCCAAAAACACATTTTTCACCAATAGTCATTTACTTAAATAATGACTATTATTCCACTATTCTGCATGACATATAACACATGAGTTAAAGCAAGACACAAATTCGGGCCCCCTGCAATTTCTGGGTTATATCATCTTAAGAAAATCAATCGTCATGCTCTTTCATACATTTTGTTTAATTACTACTACATGTATTAAAACAAGTGACAAAACATGCCAAAAACAAATTTTTCACCAATAGTCATTTACTTAAATAATGACTATTATTCCACTATTCTGCATGACATATAACACATGAGTTAAAGCAATTTGGACATGCTGCTCTACCACTTGTTGGAGTTTGCCCCAGCTTCTTTGGTAATGCCTCTATGCTAATCTAACAAGAAGCTAAATGGAAAGCAGCTGATGTTAAAAGTCCGAGCTAACTTTCCACATCACGTCTTATCTACTTAAAATCTTTCCAAGGCGTGAGTGCTTCCAGTTGTCTCCAAGATCCCGGTGCTAATTTTCCCCTCCTCCTGCGGCTCGATTGTTACGTTGGAGTCCACAATTACACCTGCTGCCGGTGGGAAGTGTTCCCTTTCTAAATTAGGATTCAATTTTAGAGCCTTAGAGTTGGTAATTAGTTTCAGTATTCTGCCTCACAGCCTGAGGCACTGAGCGGGCACAAAGAGGCAGTTTAATACTTACAAAGACATATCCGGTGTTTGGTTTACTGTCATTGCAGTTGTCATTGTCTGCATGGAGTTCGGAATTGGTCTCAAGAGACGTACATTTCCCACTTTAGCGACATGATTTATTGCATCCTAGAGCATGTTAAAAGCAGTTGACTGAAGTCCCAAAATAAAGGGATTCACTCCAGTGTCTTTTACAACCGCCCATCCAAGTGTGACCCTGACGTTGCAAATCTGATCATCGCACGGGTCCCTTCAGACCTCGTGTCTCTTTGCACCAGCAGTATTATTGATGAAGACGTGCTTCAAGTGGAAGAGTGAGGCAGATGGAAGGTGAGCACGGAGAGATGCATGGTGAGTCCCTGCAGGGGCGCCGCCTGTATTTTTAATAATCACTCGCTCATCTCCACCTTGGAGCGCATGGCTACTGTGGGTACTATTTATAGGCTGCATGCAGCAGGCAGTGAGAGTAGCATGTGCTGTGTCTTCACAACACAATGAACACAACATCATGACTTTGTCAAGGATAAGCCACTGAAAGTTGTTCATGATGAGATTGCTTATGCTTCACTCACAAATTGCATTTTTTTGGTGGGGAGGGGGTCAGGGGGTGATTCAGTTATAGATCTGGGTGGGAAAGGTAATTTCATATCTTTTGTGGTTACAGTCCACTTGCATTGGGCCCATATGCAGCAGTGACCAAATCCAGTAGGTGGTGAAACAATAAAAAATAAAATAAAAAAACATACTACGTCTACAGAGGGTCCCCAGTGTTTTACTTATCCATTCCCAAATGCATCTTACATTGGAACAATCAGTAACCTATACTAACGCAGTAGGGAAGTCAAAGTAAATATTTGTATCACAAAAGACAATTGTGATAACTATGAAACAATCAGGGCGGCACGGTGGGCGACTGGTTAGCTCCTCCGCCTCACAGTGCAGAGGTGCAGGGTTCGATTCCGACGCCTGAGTGGAGTTTGCATGTTCTCCCCCATGCCTGCATGGGTTTTGGGTTACTTCGGCTTCCTCCCACGTTCTAAAAACATGCATGGCAAGTTAATGCAACACTCTAAATTGTCCCTAGGTGTGATTGTGAGCACGCATGGTTGTTCATGTATGTGTGCCCTGCGTTTGGCTGTAAACCAGTTTAGGCTGTACGCCGTCTACTGCCCGAAGACAGCGAAGATACCCGTAGGCTCCAACATGCCCTGGTGTGGATAAACAGATTAGAAGACGGATGGATGGATAAATGGCTAAAACAAACATGTGAAAAACAGTTTGTACTGTGGCAGAATGTTGCATTATTGTGCCATGTGAAGACAGATCTTATGCTGTCTCCCAAACTACACAGTTTGAATTTTAATTTGTAACACCGAGGACGCCATGTACAGCTGTGTCCCAATTTGGGCCCCATGCATGTCAAACCTTGTAACACTGCAAACCACAACGTATTTACCAAACAAGAATATGCTGTCTATTTATACACTCTTTGTCCAAATGTATGGACAAAAAAAACAAAAAACACCTATTTTGTTTGATTACATGTCAAATTTGAGATTTAAACTGTGGGAATGATGTCAAGCACATCCGGCTCAGCAGGCACTGATGTCACAGCTGTCCTGTCCTGCTGTAAACAACAGCCTGATCCAACTCCACATGGACACACGCACGCTTATGCACAGGCACACACAGCAGGCACAGCATCTGGCAACACGCTGCTCTTTGACACTTCAACTGCGTTTACATCTTTGTCTCAGAGACTATTATTCTTCCCTGCAGGAAGTAGCTAAGTGACCGCTGAACAGTACAGTACACAAAACATCCTTGCATCTTAGAGGCCCTGTCTGGTGTAAAAATCATGGCGGCAGATCAGGGAAGCTCGGCGGAATTGTGGTTAGAATGTTTCTCATCGCAGTTTTGGCGTGACATTAGAGCTCTCATCGGGATTCCTCTCTCACTCAAAACTTCGGACATCTGTGGCACTGTGATGCACTGCACATTTAAATGTGGACTCAGGCATGCCTGTGCCACACTCGTGCTCTCTGATCAGCATTTCAATATGCCCACAGCCGTGTGGGGGATGCTTTAACTCGGCAAAGGAAAAGAGCTTCCAAAGATTTGGACAGATTTGTGAGCAATGAAGAGGCCTTTTGTGCACATTGAAAATGTGGTCCATCTTTGAGTTGGGCTCATTAAAATGGGAGCATTTGTTGCATTTATATTTTCTTCAGTATAATTTTGCTGGCATTTTAACCATATTCCATGTTTTTAGGATATGCATTTTAGCATTGAAACTCATGATGGCCATTTTACTAACTTTGATTCATTGACTGTGGATTTAATTGATCAGTATATGTATTAACTGATTAAGTATTTAAAGGAGAGAATCACACATGAATAACTGGACAAAACTCTTCATCCCGAAGGATGTTCTGTCTGAAGTTGTACGTCACATGTCACATCACGTCAATCAAGCTTTGTTTTTTTCTCAGATATCCTAATCAGGACATCTGGTTTCTCTCCATTCAGATCCAGCAGCACCACTGTTGTACAGTTTCTGTCTTTAGCATTGCCCGGGATATCCCGCGTGGAGGCTTCTGCATGCACCCCTCCAGCAGCACAATACGGGAAGAATCAACACACAAAGGGGAGAGTGGCAGAATATAGTCAGGGACACTGCTTAGTGAGAATAACAATGTGCTGCTGAATCATGAAATAACCTCGTGCAATTTGCTGGCCTCCAGACCAGTCTAGGGGATACTCCACCTTTTGCCTTAAGTCAGCTAGGATAGGCTCCAGCTTACCCGTGTATAGAAAACAGATCAATGGATGAATCATCGAAAAGCGACTGGTACATAATGTGAAGAGGTTAGTGCTTGCGCTCAGTGTATTTGAACTAGTCACAAGAGGAGTTTGTGTCACGTCCCGTATTCGACAGCAGGTGGCAGGCACTCACTCTGCCACCTGCACACCTGTTGCGCATTTGTTTGTGATTACACCTGCTTTATGTAGGCGCTCCGGCTGTCAACTCATTGCCGGAGTATTGCTTGCCGTGCCACATCGTGGCTAGGAAAAACTTGACTGTCGTTGACGGTCGGTGGTTGCAGAATTGGCTACTTCAAGTCAGTCACTGTTGTACAGTTTCTGTCTTTAGCATTGCCCGGGATGCGCCACGTGGAGGCTTCTGCATGCACCCCTCCAGCAGCACAATACGGGAAGAATCAACACACAAAGGGGAGAGTGGCAGAATATAGTCAGGGACACTGCTTAGTGAGAATAACAATGTGCTGCTGAATCATGAAATAACCTCGTGCAATTTGCTGGCCTCCAGACCAGTCTAGGGGATACTCCACCTTTTGCCTTAAGTCAGCTAGGATAGGCTCCAGCTTACCCGTGTATAGAAAACAGATCAATGGATGAATCATCGAAAAGCGACTGGTACATAATGTGAAGAGGTTAGTGCTTGCGCTCAGTGTATTTGAACTAGTCACAAGAGGAGTTTGTGTTGTCAGAAATGGTTTTCCTTTTCACTCACGGTTCCTGATCTTGAGAATCCTATGCGGTAGCGTATTTTATGCCCAGAATGCAAATACATTTTACGATTAAAAAGTCATGATAAAATGTTAGACTTATTTGATTACCGTACATAAGATGATATTTGTCGTGTTACGACTGGCCAAGGGAACCACCACATAGCATGAATGTCGTACCTTCTTTCCCCGTTGCCAAGGATGACCAAGGCTACTAAGGGCAGTCCAAAGAAAAACTTTCCATAGCATGACGCTCAGAGTTGACACGGCCAAAACTGGGCTGGACCAGATATGGACGACTGTACTTTATTAGGCCCCAAACATACACTTTTGTTCAACATGGTTCTAAGCTGCGCTCACAGGCAAAACGATTGCATTGACACAGAACCAAGACGCACGGTGCAGTTAAGAGGAGGGCCGGACGAAGAGGAAGAACAGTCTTAGCACGCCATTTTATACACTCTCACCAATCACCTGCGAAGTACATAAAGACAGACCAAAGGTTGCAGCTCCAGCCTCAAGCAGGAAGGAACAATGCAACAGAAATACTCCACCACAAAACCAATGACGCTGGGTAATCACATACTCTATACTAACAGTAATAGTCAACAATCACATCATTATTCCACCAACGATGTTTTTCAGACGTCTTAATAACACGGATAGATTCATGGAGCATTTCATAGGAACTTGTGCAAAAATTATCAACATTGTGAAGATTCTCTATGAACACCATTTGAAGCAATAAAAAAGTTAATATTTTGTCCACAAGTCATTTGATAACATTATTTCATGTATATTGAATAACTTGATTAAACATGTCACTAGATAACTGTCACATGTGTGAATGATGGACTAGAGCCAGGTGTGCCCAACCAGTCGATCGCGATTGACCGGTCGTCTGCAGACTGGTCCCAAATCGATTGCGAGGGGTGGTGAGGGAAATGGGACTGTGTGCGTGTTATTAATATTGTATATTTTTGTGTCAGTGCACATTGCACCCTAGCTGTTTCACTTTCACCAAAAAGTAGTTAAAAAAAGAAAAAATAAAAAAAGCAGGTCACCTTTAACCTACGGCGGCGGGTGATCTGGATCACCGGAAGTTGTTAGCGGTCATCAGTCTGCAATTGCAGCTTGCGATCAGTGCTCTTGCGATATATCTTTTGTTATTGTTATCATTATTATTCTCATTCAAAATTTGTTTCATCTGCAATTCAACGGCAAATTAAGCACATCTACTGCTTGCTTGTTGAAAATACTCTGCATGGTGTTGGTTTTTAATGTCACCTGCCTGGTGTGTCTCATCTCAAAGTATAAATGACTCCTTTTCTGCTGAAATGTTCACTGCACATGTGTGCATGACTATCTCTCCTCTTGGGGTTTAACAAAACTTGCTCAAGTACACTTGAAATTGTGGAATAACATGCCAGTGTGCACCTTGTTCGCTGTTTCGAGTCGGCCTCTTGGAAAAATTTTGCTATGCATTTTGACATTGCTTTTCTTTGTGTCCTCCTCGTTGCCCAATTTGTTTCTATTTTCCAACAGGAAATTGCACACATTACGTTTCATTGCACCCAACATGGACATACAGTATCTGTGTGTTGAAAATGTTGTCATAAAAGGGAAATTAATCAACATACGAGTATTTTCTAGCTTTTATGCCATTTTACAACCTAAACTAATTAATTACGTCCAGTCAAGCCGCACATGTAAAATTAATGAAGCCGTCCTTTAAAGATTGCCATACAGGAAATTCAGATGGTCAGCAGCACACAGCAGATTGCTTTAAAATCATAACTAAAAAATGTTTGAATAAATAAACACTTAAAAAACGCAGATGAGTAAAAAAATGCACCTTGTAAAATAAAAATTTAAAAAAAATACAAAATTCATAAATTAGTCGCTCCAAAGTATAAGTCCCACCTGGGGGGGAAATTTATTTGACAAAAATCAAGACCAAATACAGCAGAACTTGTACCCCCCCCAAAATAAAAACATACATAAATAAATAAATAAAATATTTTGGGCAGGGGATGTGGGAGCAGTCCGAGCTCTCACTCGATAGAGATAGAGAGAGAGAGAGAGAGAGAGAGAGAGAGAGAGAGAGAGAGAGAGAGAGAGAGAGAGAGGCACTCCCTACCCCCATAACGTTCCATCCATCCATCCATCCATCCATCGATTTAATGCACTACTGTGGCTTGGTTTTCTTGAACGCATAAAAACATAGTGACTGTGTCTGGCAGCAGGTAAACAGGAAGTGTTCATATTCCTCCCTTTCACTTGAGTCCAACACACGACATGCTTTTGCGCTCAATCCCAGAGTAGCTTCGGCAGGATTACATGGCTCCTGCCTGCAATCCTTCTTATATAACACAAACAGCCACCCTGTCGTTACACACACCAACATGATCACTTGCTTTCAGATCATTTTACTGGCAAAGCAGCGCACGCAATATTTACATAATGCAACCATACATTTAGCAGATATTTGTTTGTTCCAACTGCTAGGGTCATTCAATGCCAATATTCAAAATCCAGAAAATAGTGCAGTTTATAGAGCTATTAAATTGACATACTGAGAGCTGTTTCAATACATTGGTAAATTAATGAAGCCACATATTATGAAATGAGTGCTGTGGGCAAGCACTGTTTTGTCTTGCCAATTGTCATGAAATGCACCTTAAGAATTTATAGATATGAGTATCAGAACAGTTTGGCGAAGGTGTGTGTGCTTGATCCTCAAGACAAGGCTAAGTAAGTTTACTATATTTCATGCTAATGAGCTTTTACAAACTTCTTCCCAACATTTACATATTCAGGGCCGCCATTTTGGCTGAGCTTTCTTTGTTGAAGGCCCAATTGCCCGCTGGTTTTGGCATAGATGGTAATGTCTGCTGCTTTAAATTGCACCAACTTTGAATGGGGGAAAAAAAAGAATTAAAAATAAGCAAAACGACAATATCAGCAACAGCTCTCAGTCGAAGTGAATGAATGCACCAATTGCCCGCTGGTTTTGGCATAGATGGTAATGTCTGCTGCTGTAAATTGCACCAACTTTGAATGGGGGGAAAAAAAAGAATTAAAAATAAGCAAAACGAGAACATCAGCAACAGCTCTCAGTCGAAGTGAATGAATGCAGTACTAAACCACTGCAGACTCCAGCCACGGTCATAAACATGGTGTTAAAAAAAAAGATCTGAAATTGTGTCAATCAAAATGAACATTATTATCTTGCATAAAGGTTACAATTTGCAGAGGGACCTTACATTAATGCTATAGCTGGTGAGTCTCTATCACCTCAATGAGATACTGTAGTGCTTATAAAGACGTTTGTGTGCGGGTGTTACCACTGTTCGACATCACCTAGACCTCCAAAATAAGCACATTGAAAAGAAATCTGCTGCAGCTGGAGCCCGTGAGCATGCGCGCGCGCATACACACACACACACACACAGGATGCAGATGGTGTGTTGGAAAATGTGTTTGCGTTTGTAGACCATTTTGCATGTGTGTGCGCGCACGCGTGATAGAAAATTGCCTGAGGTGTCCATGCGCATCTTCATCCTTGGAGGCGTCCAGGTCCTGTGTAGACAATAGACCTGTTTCTTCGGAGTGCTCCTGCTGCTCAGTCATGCTTCTGGCCCTGAACACAAAAACACACACAAATGAGTGCACAGAGGCCATCCACTTTGCTCCGCTCTCATCCACACTGTCCTGTTTGTTTTCTGTCTGCAGGTAAACTTTTCTCAGGGCTGAACCAAAGTGTTTTTGGGGCAAACACGTGGACTCTGCCTTTTAAATCAACATGGTGGTGATGCAATGCTAAAGGTCTTATGGTACATTCAAATTCTGTACTCTGCAAAATGTAAAAAAAAAACAGGTAAAATGGGTCCATGTGGTTGAAAAACCATGTAAATGACACAGGTATGGATGTGAGTCAAAGAGATAATCATCCAAGGAAACTCTGTGCAGTTGTACCTTGACTAGTAGGGCCCGACTCCACGACAGTATTTTGGCAGAATAAAATTCCAATAATGGAGTAATCTGCAGCTTGATTTACAAAAATATATAAAGTGAATAAAATAACTTTTTTAATGCAGGCAGAGCATTTGATTGTTACATTAATTTGTTCTTTAGTATTTGTTTAACTTTACAACAGAGAGAAAGATTTTTTTTGCTGCTTTTTTGTTTATGGGTTCATTTTTTGGCTTACGCTGTAATGTGTCTTTGTATGACAAAGTATGGCAAAGAATCAGCTGTTTTTTTTTTTGCCGATTTAAAAAAAGCTACCCAATTAATCGTCCGTATTTATGATGACCCAACTTTGGAATTTTGGTTGATTTTTGCTTTGTATTTATGGAGCATGTATGCTCGTGTAAAAATTCCCATGGACTAACTATAGTCACAGTCACTTTCAGCTGTTTACTGAACGGAACTAGAAAGTCAAACACACAAAGACAAAATGAGAACACTCGGAAGGAGCTGCTGTCAGCCAAAACTCATGTCCAGACTCTCAAGCGCATGCTAACTGGCCAACCTGACTCCAGCTCCTGATGTCATTCACTAGGCCACGCCCCTTAAAGGCCCACATATATATATATATATATATA
>NW_017805824.1:7338430-7362811 GCF_001891065.2 Hippocampus comes
ATATACTGTATATGAGAGTGTAATTACACTTAAAACTATCTTTACAGAGCGTGCTCTGGCTATATCGCAGATACTCAGCACCAATACACACACCCACACACACATGCACACACACGGGCGAGCGCGCGCGCACACACACACACACACACACACACACACACACACACACACACACACACACACACAGACATAAACACAGCCGTGCTTTACCATAATGTCCCATGGGAGTGTGGAGGCTGTTAGCACCTGCCCTGAATAATTACAGGTGCTGATGGAAAGAGGCTCACGTACGCACTTTCCAACGGATTATCTCTAATTGGCCAGAAGCTTCACGTCAGCCACTGGCTTGTTCAAACAACTTTGCTTCCTGCTTTGAAAGGTTCCATCTGACTGGTTATCTGTGATCACAAAGGGGTTCACAGAGGGGGGCAAGTAGTAGTGAAGGGCCTGTTGTAATTAGATAAGAGAAGCGTTTGTGGACATTTCAAGCTAGTAGTTAAGGGATGTCTGAGTTGATCTGACTGTTCATTTGAAAACAATGTTCAAAAGCATTTGTTCTCAACTTCCTTAACAGGATGTAGCTTGGAGGAACAAGATGCAACAAATCAGTGGCTTAAAAATGAAGACTCCTAGACGAAAAGGTATGCACAGTTTCAAAGTATTGGGAAGTTTGTAAAAAATGGTGGCACCTGAAGATCTTAAAAAGAGAAAGCATTACGAAGTGATTTTCTTAATGAATGAAACTGTCATTCACTGCCACAGCTGTCTATGAGTTGTACATCAGGCACGATGTCATGCATAACATCAGCAAATTTACAACACCTCAGTTAAGTCAGCATCGTGAAATGTGCACTCTGGGCATACAGTATTTTGCTTTCTTTGTTGCTTTTATGCAATTTATGTAAGTGTTGATTTGATTAGCCTAACATGACAGTTCAAACATTTGTGTAATTACTAATCCGTTTCCAAATATTTGTCCATCTTTTTCCTGATGCATTTGTGGACAAACCAACGTCAGAACCAGTCAGTCAGGTTAGTAGTGTCGAGATTAAACATACTGCAGGGCCAACATTGTGCTGTTTTCCCCACACACTCAGAGAAGTCATCATTTCATCAATGATCAATAATCATGCACATCTATACTTTCCTCTGGGGAATTTCTAAACAGCCAAAGAAAATGCTCAGTTTTCTTTCCTCGTGATAAAAATCATAATCCTGTCAAATCTTTTAAGAAAACACCAAGTTACTCAGTTGCAGTTTCAAAGAATAATTCAGAATTAATGATCACATTCTTCATTATAATACTCCTATTTATGCCAACAACTCTGTAATACTGATAAGCCGCGAACTTGGTAGCATAGTACACTAGTGGTTTGCATGTCTGCCTTGTAATAATATGTAATATTGTAATTCAGTCTTCGATAACAACCGGCCTTAGGGGGTGATCTAGGGTTTCTGTGTGTTATTTAAGGCAAAGAGTGTTCCGCTGAGGGCGGCCCGGTGGTCGACTGGTTAGCACGGTGGCCTCACAGTGCAGGGTTTGATTCCGGCTTCGGCCTTCATGTGTGGAGTTTGCATGTTCTCCCTGTGCTTGCAGGATTTTCTCCAGGTTCTCGACTTCCTAGGTTAATCGAAAACTCAATATTGGCCATTGGTCTGAATGTGAGGGTGGATGTTTGTCACACCTCACTCCAAGTCAGCTGGGTTAGGCCTCAGCTCAAGTGGAACAAACACTTCAGAGAATGGATAAATGGAGAAGTCACTAAATCCATGACTATAAAAGGTCACTTTATTCTTGGTTGGTACACATGAAGTAAGAGAAAAATGTCACATCATAATTTTTCATGCAACACCAGCCCATTCAAGATCGTTTTTTTTTGTTTTTTTTTTTAATCTGGGCATTTATGTCATGACAGCCATGGCCTGTTGGGTTCCAAATGCCATTCTGCGCAGTTAAACATGTTTGACGCTAACGTTCAGTGAAAGGTTTCCACCTCTCCTCATTGTCAGTGTAGACAAACTGCTTTGTGCTGTCACTAGGCATCCTTCAATCCAGTTAACTGTAATCTCGTTAATGCTGCTGGCCAATGCACTACTTGACAAGAACATCTCTCTGAGTTCTTTCACAGAGGCATAGAAACACTATTAAATGGTCCCTCCATCAACATGTTTGTGTATGTTCACCCTGGACAGAAATAGTTGCCCGTCTGGCCAAATAAACACTAGGAACATTCAGTAAACATTAACAGTCTGCATTTAAAATGTGTGGGATTTTATTTTTGAACAGAGCAAAATCAGTGAAAGCAATATGAGTTGTTTGTGTTGGGCGTGTGGACCTCTAGAGATTTGTATTCATCCCAGAAGTGCAAGGCAAAAAAGTTTGCAGTTATTTCAAAAAGTTAATTTCTCTGCCTGCTTTTTCAGTAAGAAATATGATTGCACAGAGTCAGATTTTAACCTTTTTTTTTAAATTACTAATAGCAGTGATCACTTGTGCAGTTACGACTGTTTACAAAAGCACTCTATTCTTCATTTCACGGATGAGTGTTCAGCCTTTGGACTCAGTGATATGTGCACGGCTTGAGACCTCCTGAAATAACCTCCCCATTGTGCAAGCACCTCAAAACAAACTTTGAAGACAAGTGTATTTGTAAGTCCCACACAAAGCTTCAAATGTCTCCCACAACAAGGACTGTTTTGTACTTTAAACCAAAAAACGTTCCCCGATTTAAAAAAAAAAACGACGTAATTGAGTTCAAATGGAACGTTATAGGTTGTCGAGTGTAGTTAAAAGCAAAAAAACAAAAATAAGTCTGTTGCTGTATTTACAAGGGCATTACTACAGAGCTGAATCTTTAGTATAAAATAAACGAGGTTCACTGACATGGCTTTTTGTTGTTATGATTGTTTGACAAATATCGAGAGATTGTCACTGAATGTAACAGCATACGACATTTAAGTTCTGCAAAGTGAAAATAGAAGGCACTTGTCCTTTTCATTAGCGGTATATTTTCCATTGTAAGACAAAGTGTGCCTGTGATCTCAACACGGCCATTTGGTATTCAAAATAAAGTATTTCCTCAGATCGTACAAGTAATAAATGCTCATATTTCCTCGCGGTGTACAATAAAGCGCGTATGAAGGAAAAACAAGCTGGGTTTACCACACTGAGAGGAGCAAAATATGCAACCGAAACAATTTTCAGTCCATAAACCAAGTGTCGAAATAATTTTATTTTGATATAGAGCCGGAAATGATTTTCTCTCTGTGGCAATTTTACAAATCCTCGATGTTGCCTACCTGTAGCTCTCAAACTGTCTGCAACGTCGTATTAAGGTTGTGTCGTAACTTTGTCGACTCCAAAATAATATTCAGGCGCGCGCCGCATTCCTCCATGGAGGCATTGTCTCGTCTTTGTCTGCGAATGACCGCGACAATCTTCACGACTGTCACTAAATCCGCCAAGCTAACGCTAGCAGGACGAGCGCTCAATGCACTTTCAAGCTCCTCTCAAGTGCGTCGGGCTGTGGCGAGAAGGTGGGCTGAGCTTACCAAGAGCCCAATGTGGCCTCACCAGGCCCTGTGCGCTCTGCGAGGGGATTACAAGCGCCGATTTCTATTTCCACGCCACGGACGCCCAGGATAACTCGCTTAATTCACTGCTGCAAGATCTCACATGTCACTCTAAACACTCGCTGGTTAACAATTTCACGCGCACGTTCCGTCATAACACCCAGAAACACCAATTCGAGAGTTATTCCTCTTTAACATCTGCATCATCCAATACATGTACTGTACTGTATTTAATACTTTGCTTACCACAAGGTACACATATGCCGATAATCGGGAAAAATGTCTCCCCCCCCCCCACACACACACGCACACTCCTGATAAAAATCAGCAATGGCCCGATAATCGGATGTCGAAACGATTTCCCAGACTGATCATTTGACCTGTATATTGTTGCTGTCCTGTGAAACACACACGCACACGTATGTTTAGTATATATTTTTGAAAATGACAAAAATAAACGTACGCGTTTTTCACAGGAGATCAACGATATAAAGGTAGATTATTTTTTTACACACACACACACACACACACACACACACACACACACGAATGTTTACAATATATTTATATCGACACAAGTATATATTTTTCCCAGGGCAGTAACGATATACAGGTAGATTCATTTTTGATACACGTACACGTTATAAATGTTTCTATGTCAATTTGGAGTGTTCCATTAAAAAAAAAAAAAAAATCTACCTGTATATCGTGGCCGTCTTGTGAAAAACACTAATGTCGAAAATGTTTACGTTAATGGGATTTCCAAAACTCGGACACCCCATTAAACGTAAACATGCTTTCAATGACAACAATGGAAATGTGCGTTTTTCACTGGACGTCAACGATATTCTCATGTATTACATCAACATTAATTACACTGCTTAATAAAGTTTTACTAGATTTTTTTTTGAATAAAGTAAAACTACACTTTACCACATTAGTTTATTTTGGGGGGGGGTTGCGCTGAACGTGCCCTTGTTTTTTTTCTCGAACCCATTAGGATTTCATAACAACAATAATAGAATGACATATTAGTATGTGTGTGTGTGTATATATATATATATATAATATTTAGGACAATGGGTGGATTTTCCTTCGGATCCGCTGTAACCATAAATTAAAACACATGGTAAAATTAGTGTTGAGCAAGCTGTTAGAGGTCAAATTTTAAAACAATAAATGAAAGCAAAAATGATTTTTTTTAAGCCGTCTGTGATTAAAATTCGCTGTTGACCGGTGTTATTGAACATGCTTGAAACAGGTTTTTGCTGTTCATAATGAATAAGTAAATTCACCTTCATCACCTCACATTTTTATGTTGAGTGATTGCGTATTTTATACAAATATTGTTACCCTGCCCTGCAATATTGTTACATAGAACATTGCATAATCAATTACAGTATCTTGATATCATCATCATAAAATATCGGGATATAATTTTTCAAAGTTCGAGATTCCCGCTCTAACTGTAAACATGAGGCACAGCATCAGCTGTTGCTCAATTCTAGTTAGTTCTCCATGATTGGTCCAGGTGGAAGAGGAGCCCTCAGGTAGGAAAAACCGATTTGCTGCCACTTCAGCGGATGTAGCACGTGATCCAATACATTGCACTTCGCCTGTGTGGCTTACCTGGCGGCGATCCTCTGACTGCAGTTCCCATGAAGGTGGCGGCAGTACGTGTCCTGGCCGGCCACCTCGTCTGCAGGCAAGGCCTTAGGGCTGGCTGCGTAGATAGTGCATCCCATGAACACCTCCTGGGAGACGGCCTCCGCGTCCGGCAAGGTGTCCTTCCTCGGAGCGAGCGGCCCGTCCCGTCCTGATGGCGGCCAGCTGCTTTATGGGGAAAAGCCATTGGCTCAGCACGTTGGTTTCTTAAGCCCTCCTCTCCTTCCCTCCCGGGCGAGCCCTCCCTCTCCTGAGCCCAGAGCACAGAAGATAATCACATTCCGCATTTACACTCAACAAAATCATGGGCAGCCTAATGGCTCTCTGTCACTGATGTCGCATTATGCGAATGCACACAGCTGACAGCCAGCACTGGTGGCACATACAAATCATGTACTGTGTCCAAACACACAGTGACAAATGGTACTACTTTGACAAATGGTTAATTGATCAAAATGTTCACTAACCCTGAAAGACAACACATACTCCAGTGTTTGCTAGCCTTTATAGAGGCAAGGCACGCATTTAACATTTGAGAAATGGAAACATGATGTCACCGCTAAACAAAAAGTGGAGATGCTTAAATAATGGTGAACTCGTTTCGGGGTATGAAATCCCGGCATGTAGTTTAACACAAAACAACTTTGTTACATGAATGACGGAGTCACTGACAGATGAACAGAGGTCAGTCAAAGATGTCATTGTGCACATTCTTGGCAAACTGATTTTTGGTTTCATTTCTTCACCCTTTTTCAAATTGCATTTGTCTTGTGCTGGAAACAGTTTGAAAATCCTACTTTAGCTTTAAAAAGCAGGTGTTTGTAACAAATTCTGCCACATCTTGCAAATCACTGAACGAATGAGGACTCCTGTATTTTTTTTGCATCTCTTGTCCTCATTTGGTTTGCGGGTGAGCTGGATCACGGTCCCAGCTGACTTTAGGCAAGAGGCAGGGCACACCTGGTCACCATGATTCAGACAGCAATATGTATGGCTTGTAGTCGAATTCAAAATATTGTCTTTGTTCTGCAAATTGAAAGGATCATCGATGAAAAGCAAGCTGATGTCTCAGGAAATGTGATGGCGAATCATGTAACATCCGCCATGACTCAGACAGCAATATGTATGGCTTGTCGAATTCAAAATATTGTCCTTGTTCTGCAAATTGAAAAGATCATCGATGAAAAGCAAGCTGACGTCTCAGGAAATGTGATGGCGAATCATGTAACATCCGACATAACATCATTATGATGGGCGCAGAGAATCGTACCACTTGTGGGGTGTTCAACTTTGGAGGAACCGGTGCGTTGTCGGCTATTACAGATGCTCTGATAGTGAGGAAAGCTTAAGAGAGGGAGCAGTTACCAGGACAGATTGTCTCATAAAAAGATTTATTTTTTTTTCCAGCCCAAATTTACAAAGGCAAGTTACAGAGTATTGTATAAAAAAAAAAAAAGAAACATGGTAATGTACACTTTTCACAAACTCCTGAAGGGAGAAAAGAGGAGAGGAGGTGGGGGAGGGCGAGAGTTCTGAATGTCTCACACAGAAGAAGACACTGTAAACATCCTTGCAAGCACCTCTGTGGGTACTTTTGAGGGGGTGGTGGTGGGTGAGGGGGTGTCTTTGTACGACAAAAATCGGGGTCAGGAAAGGACAAACGAGCGAGCGTCTCCGTGTTTTCACATAAGAATGTTCAACTAGGCACCGACTGCTGGCCAATAAATATACTCTGCACCATTGAAACAAAACACAAGAGCCAAGCACGTTCCATTAATGTTGAAAGCAAACAAACTTTTCTGGCTTTTCATACACTTTGAGAATATAGTTTCGATTTTTCACTGGGCTTTGCCGACTACTGAGATAATAGTACTACTCTGTGAGCGAACAAATGCACTTGTCACAACCATTGTTGGATAAAACTATACTGTATGTATGCAGTCTGCTGGTACTAAAACCTCACTGACTTGAATGACAACATCGAAGCTGCCTAGATTACCTTTACAGATTAAATACTAATCAAACACCATCACATTCATCTGATTCAGTCATTCGTCATCTTTAAAATGCACATACGTCGAGGAGATGCGATTTTGCTCAATGGCTGGGATGGACTTGGGGAAGGCCAAGAACGTGGAGGATTGCAAGCTGCTGTCAAATCCGACTCCGGGCTGGGCAACAATGCTAACAAACACAAAGGACTGCAAAAATGTGATTGTATTTGATGACAACGGAGTCCCAGACACGCTCTTCTCACCCAGCCAACTGTTCAGACAAACACACATTTGTACGCGGAGTACGGTATCCGGTTATAGTTTTGGGCATGACTTGATGGCAAACATTGGATTTACACTGCAGCACCACGTATGTGAACACACGAATAAGAGGACATTGTGGATATATTTATTGAATTCACCCACCACTGACTGTGTATGATGTATGTTTCGTATTCATCTTTTTTGCACTAATGAGTATGTGCCCCAGATGATGATGTTACATCCCAGATAGCAGCTGACCAAGGTATCAAGTTTGGACTGATCTAAAGCCAGCTGCTTGAAGAAACAATCCAAAAATAATGACAACGAGATGAATCAGGAGTGAAGTCGCATCAGCCACAGACGGACACATTGAGCTGCAAGGGGTCCGAATATCGATCGTGATTCAGACGTCCGCAGGGATGCAGAAATGGTCCGCGCACGTTCTGGGACTCAACCATGTCATTTATCCATGGAAGGTCGATGTTACAGCAGAACAGAAACTTATCAAGGCAGAGTAAGCTTGGTGTATCCCGACAAGTGTCACCCTAGCTCATGTGGCTTCACTCTCCGTTTCATTATGAGGCGAAGCAGCGTTGACACCAGCATTCAGACATTCAAAGAAGACCACCGCTATTGAAGTTGAGTAGTTTGACAAACGCAAACACTGACCACGTCGATTATTCTCGGTTGAGGTGCATGAGGTCCCTTCGCAAAAACATGGTGACATCATCCCTGAAAGAAGTAACTGAGGATTTTAGAGGTGGGAATAATTGTGACAGTGAGAATGAAAACTTCAGTCTCGGGCTCTCTTAAGTCTCTGAAGAAAGCAGCAGTTGCCATATTCCCCTGTCCCCAATCAAACAGAACCAAACATTTGTCAAGTTTCGGATATATCGTTGCGTCACGGCATACAAAATGTCGGTGACATAAAGTTGAACTCATCTCAATAAGATTTTCTCTGCAAGTCTTTAATTTAATTGGACTCCCCTTTGCCACGAGTCACCCAACTCCCCCCAAATCCTCGACTAGATTATTCCGTACACGACAAAAAAATAAAAAATAAAAATAATGGAGCCAAAACAAAATCTGAAAAAGTCCAATAGTCCATTTTTGCATTGTATTTGTTGACAGTGCAAAGACTAGATAATCAGAGGGACGAGGTGTTTCCTCTGCATGAAGGGAGAGAGTGATGGCTTTGAACCTGGATTAGTTCAGTCCAAGCTTTGAGATTCTTTCTATGAGGAAGAAAGACGTGAACGAGCTGCCAACACTCGGGCAGATCAACTAAGCACACAGAAACACCATTGAACTGATGTCTAAAAGAGAACACCTGGGACATCCTTTTCTCATGTGAGCCAGTCACATGAACCTTTGCAGGCTTGAGGTGTGGCGGTCAGGTTTGCCTGTTGAAGACACACAGCAAAAACTCATTTATTTTCAATTCACATGTCGCATTCATGGCAATTATCCCGATTTACTTTTCTCAACATCCGGCTAGGTTTTACAGCTGTAATTCGCAAGCGCCTCCACTAGATGTCAGTGCAGCCTGCCTCCATTTTCATGCTCAGTCTGCAACTCCATTATCGTCAGTGTGATCCTCTTGTCCTTAGAAGACCTGCTTAAAATGGATGAGCTGAGGGGCTGGCTGCGCTGAATATTATATACAAGACCGGCAGCAGAGCACAGCAAAGAGTACCTGCAACGACTCCATTTTTCTTTAGACAAACGCAGGGGAAAGAATACGAAGATAAGTCAAAACTAAAACTAAACTCACAGAGCAGGATTTCATCAACTACTAGTAGCTTGATACTCTTGGCTGTGCAAAGGTCAGAGTGATCTTCCCCCTACATTTGTTGGAGCTGAAATGTGGGTGGTGCATTTTTCTCTTAATAAGCCACCGTCTCTTTCGCATTCCTTTCTTTATTTCCAGCTTGCCGTTCTCACCTTTAATTGGGTGGAGGAGCTTGCTACTTGCTAACCGGCAACAATCGTTGTAGAGGACAAACTTGCAGTGATTGAAGCGGGTTTTGTCATCGGTCATTTAGCCTATTCAGGTTTTGGCGTTTGAAACGCAGTTGGCTGTCTGGTGTAATTTAACAGTCTAAAGCGGTGACTTAACTGGTGGGTTGGGCCGTAAAAGTGGGTCGCTGAGCCATTTTGGGTGGGTCGCGAACAGCTAGTAAAAAATTAAAGGGGGGGGGGCAGTGGGGGTTCTCAGTTTACGATGGTCCAGACACACCACATCAAAGTGGCCATGCGGCGCAAGAAGAGATGGTCAGTTAGCACCATCCTTACTATATTTGTTTTCATTTGTGCATATTACTCATTCTAGGATTTACTCTAATTATGACTTTATTACTGCATTAGGGAAGGTTAGGGCGTTCCCACTTAAGTAGAAAATGGGGTTAAATAGCTGCCACTGAAGGCAAACTCTGGTATAAAATGAGGACCACCCGTACATTGAAATATTTAACATGCATCACGGGGTGAATTTGTGTGAAAACCACATTTGGACAGGAATGGGTCGTAAACTTCATTAATGGGAATATAACGGCCACACGCTTTAGCTTACATGTCTGCTCCATAAACTAATACAGTGCAGCTCAGCCTTTGGCTCGTGGAAGTTCTGGAGCCAAAGGATAAACAAATTTAATTTGTAATTTAATTTTATTTCATGCAGTTATCATTTTCATTTGCAATTTTATTTTTAAATGAAGTGCTCTGAAGTGCACTTTGAATGTGTAAACACAATGTATTTTTTTATTTATTTATTTATTTTTTAAACGAATATAATCCAGGAAGTGAGACGGACATTTTCAATAAGTTTGTTAAGTTTGCTTGTGTTTCCCTGACATTTATTTGAATGGTTGATTGCGCTTGTGTCAACATGCATTGAGCAGAGACGTAATCCCTCCGTCCTTCCCCAGTCTCCAGGCATAACCACTCAAACCAAGAATAACCAAACTTTTATGTTAGTGTAATGGTTGCATTGGGTGTAAATCTTGTAAGTAATGCCTAGAGTGAAACACTCAGTTGCTACGTTTGAAGCAACAGAGCTAAACCAATGTAAATGGAGCGGGCTTGCGCTGTGTTAACTTGAAGTTATTAAAACCTCACTCCTCGGAGCCTTGAAAGCCGCTGACTTTGCACCCTGTGCTCCCAAGCCGATGACAGCGCGGTTTCGAGGCCCAAGTCGGTAGGGCCGGGACGGCAGAGTCGCCGCCACACAAACACCGATCTCACACATCAAAATAACATTATAAAAACTATAGGCTTACACGGCACGCTGGACCTTGTTAAATAATATGATGTGTCGTGCCACCATATTATCAACATAACACTACATTTGGCTAAATACTCGCCTAAATAAAAGCTGAAATGATTAAATAAGACTGACGCGTTTGTTTGAACTTATAGCGATACTCAAGCGAGCTGTAATCTCTCCATCGCAAAATCACGATGGACCAGAGATCTTGCATTGATAGAGACTCGATACACTGGTCTTGGTGTTAATTTTGGCGCTCAAAACATGTATTCTTGCCAGATGGCAGTCCCTTTAAGGTCCTGGAAGGTGGAGCAAATGCTCGCAGAACTAATATAAGAATCAACAAGCAATGCAATTAATACAAAAAGAGCACTGTTTAAGATAGCTGCTAGCCTAATGCATAGTTGCGCCAGCTGCAATGTCACTGATTGGTTATTATTAACGCTAATGTACACTGCTGCAGCTCAATAAATGAGTGAAGGAGTTGCGTCTGCCTATGAACCGATGGGACACGTCAGCCAAACTGAAACAGTTGCAACAATCCATTAAAAAAGCCATTCCATCCCCAGTTTCTGTGTGTGCATGTGAGTGCCAATTCGCACACAGCAGCAATCAAAGGGAACTAGGCAGCGCAAGTGAATGTTGTTGACGTTTGTAAACACACACACGTACAGTAAGTGACCATTTATCGAGTTTGGAAAAAAAAAACCCGACCATGTCCATTTTATCGTAATATCGTAATTATCATGACAGGCTTTGTTGTCATGAAAATAAACCTCAAAGGAAGAAGAAAGTGCAAGTGAGGGCTGACTGACCTGTGGCGTAGGACAGATCATACTGCCCTGACAGCAGGGGGTATCCCAGGTGGTGGTGAGAGGGCATGATCCGCTGGGAAGGCGAGGAGCGTGGCCGATCTAGATCTCTTTCCCGATCCCTTTCTCCACCAGCTCCTCTGTCCTGCTCCCGCTCTCTGTCGAGGGAAGGCTTGTCCCCTACTGTCGGAGATTTGCTTTTGTATTGGCTGGCGTGTTGATGTAAGATGTCTAGAGCTTTGGAGTCTGTAGCCATTTTGTTGACAGTAGGGCTCGTGCGGGATTTGTCATTGGCCTCTTCAGCTCCAGCTATTTTACTGCCGTACGGAGAAAAAGGATAACCTCCAGGAAGGTAAGAACCTAGATGAATAGGAAGATGGATGGGTTAATTTCGGACTTATACAGAATAACAGGGCAATTACGTTACTGTCAGGTGGACATGCTAATGTAATATGTGTGTGTGTGTCTTCCATTCCAATGGTTCATCGAATCCATTCCAGTGGTTCATTAATTGTATTTTTGCTGAAAACTGTCGTAATAGTCCCATCTTCAAATATCTAGCATTCAATTTGATGTGACTGGTTCATGGGGTGAATTTGTATGCCATATGTTGCCCAAAAAGATTCACCAAGCCGCATATTCCCATTTTTCAAAACGTATCAGAGGGTACGTATTCGACCAACACAAACGGCTTTCCTTTAAAATAACTTCAAATAACTTAGTGAAACCTCCAGGATCCCTCGCAGTACACTGGCCAACAGCAGAACACAGGGTGTTTGTTCGCTTTTGGTTAAGTTTTAAATCCATCTGTGTTCCGTTATACCAGCTAGCTAGCTAGCTCACAGCTAAGCTAACAGTTTCTCCGGTCCAGAGTCCATGTTTGCAAACTCCCCTCACACTAAAACTCCGTGATAGGCCAGCAGCAAAGTTTGCGACCAATGCATTAATACACTGCCTTGATAGCCTTTACAGGAGTGGCCAGCAAGATTGAAACCGTATTAGAATAAAAATGTGTTTGTTTTCACAACAGAGTCCAGATTTTGATTTTTGAGGTCTATATAATAAATGATCTCAACATTGTAATACACTACATTAAGAATCTGTGCTTTTTTGTCACCAAGGTCATTGTAATAAACATTCCATGTCTAATGTACAGTGTCTCTCGCTATCTCCAAATGATTGTGTCAAAGAGGCAGCAGTTGATTTAAGTTGTTGAGATAATTAATTTTCCTGTCATTTCTCTGGAGTGGCACGGCAAGACTGATCACTTTTGATGCCATGTTAGACGCCCATTTAGTAATGGATGTTCTTTTTTACTGACTGAATTTTGAGGCCAGTGAGTTTTATTTCTCTCAGAAATCTCCCATGCAGAGACCACTCACTCCCACTCTGAATTTTGCAAACATGAAGTGATTACAGCGTGATTAAAGCCGGCCCCGGCAGCTTTACAATTCACAAGAATGGCTGCAATTACCAGTAAAACAACATGAAAACTGCTGAGCACGACACCCAGGCTGATGAGAAAATACATTTGGGATATTGATAATTTCAAACATAATTGCAATGGTTGGCTCGTTTTGTATTATTCTACTGAATAGATTGATGAAAATAAAGTATGATTACAATGGGTTATTTGCCAGCTCCCAACTGGTTGGGTAATGTTTTATATGTCCTCAAAAGCATAGTTTAGTGTCCTACCTGGGTAGTTCTGCATCATGACCGAAGGCATGCCTCTGTAACCAGGGTGGTTGGGGTCATACCCTTGTCCATAGGGGTAACCATGCATGTATGGCATGTATCCTTGATGCTGCGCTAGTGGTGATGAGAACTGCAAGTGGGCATTCGTACGAGAGTCTTTGCTCAAGGTCCGAAGTTCCTCAGAATTAATTCTGGGGTCAGTCATTTCTTTGCCGTCTTCCTTAGGCCCGCTCTGAGAGTCCTTTGGCCTGCACCTGTCATCCTTTGATTTCCTATCGCGTTCCCGTTCTCTGTCCCGTTCATCTTTCCACCGAGATTGTTGTTGTTGGTGTTCACCTTCCGCTTGAGCCTTTTGGCTCTCAGGGTACTGCTGGTGGTCAGAGAAAAAAGCAACACAATGATAACAAGAGCGGAAAACTATATGGTCAACACCAAAACAGACTCCTGACAGAAAAAAGACATCTGACTTCGCATTTACGAAAAAAAAAAAAAAAAACATGTAGGATTCCAACGTAAGTGTGTGCACAGATGTAAGAAGAAAATGTAGTGCACACAAAAGACTAAGAAAAGTGTGCGCAAATAAAATCCCTCCAGCTCCTGTAAATGTTGCATGTCCTTGCCCTCTTTACACCTACATTCAATCAATGCAAAAGTCAATGCAAAGCAGCAATGAAAATTCTTATCAGTGATTCATTGATCAACGGCTCTTTTTCAGGCATCGTGGCAGGGAGAAAAAAAAAAATCTATTACATAAATACGAGTGACACTGAAAGTGAGAGGGAGATTAAAAGGTAGATATTGTTTGCCATCGTCAGAAATACTCGTATGCCACTATTCTAAGTGAGGCCCTTGTTCTACTGATGATACTCTTGAATTGTATTTACCTGTCTGTACCACACAGCCTGCTCTGCACCAGCCTGAGCTCTTGAATCAAGCGCTTGCTTTGAGTCCTCCTTCCCATGGTGGCCCCCTTCTGTCAGCTTCATCTTTAGCCCTTCAACTTGCTGGGACTTGAGGTCCTCCGCCTTGATGCTTCCCATCGATTTGGATGAAACTTCAGAGGGTGAATCTCTGGATTTACTGGTAGGCTGTGGTGTCTTTCCAGTCTCAGACTGACTTGAGGTTTTCGAGAGGTTTGGCTGCATCGCGTTCTTTTGTTTCCAGTCCTCCTTGATGGAAGCTTCTCTTTCTTTCATGGCCATGTCCGCCTTTTTCTCAGCGGCACGGTGCTGTTCTGCCATTTGTCGCTGACGCTCCTCAAATTGCTGTCGATAGGCTGGGTTGGTATTCATTAAATGGTTATGGTACGCCTGATCTGAATGATACGCATATGGGGGTACATAGGCATACTGATTGTAGTAAAGTGGTTGCATATACACGTTGGGTCGTTGTTGAATGACCGAGGGCTGCTGTTGTTGCTGCTGTTGCTGCTGCTGCTGCTGATGCTGGGCAGGGGCGATATCAGGTTTGCGATCCTCATGAACTTCAACCTTGACTTTCTCCTCACCCTGATCCTGGTCATCCTCTCTTTTGATCTTGACCTGACCTTCCGTCACCGGTGTGGCTGGATTTGGTCCACCAGGACTCGGGTTGACATAATTGGGCGAGTAATACGTCTCATAGCCAGTATAGTACGGAGACTCTTTGTTGGGTGGCGGATTTGGGAAAAGAGCTTTTTTGACACTTTCTCTGAGTGCCTGGTCTTCTGTCCTATTTTTGACATTCTCTAGCTTGCCTTCACCATCCTCACCGGCATCGGAGATGTCCGAGTAGGCTGGGCTGTGAGTTTTCACAGATGAGTTGTCAGCGCCATTCTGGTTCATGTGAAGAGGTGTAAGAGGCTGTGGCATTCCACTGCCATCTATTCGACTGGCTACTCCAATGGATGGACTGGGAGCATTATCTGTGAAACTGTAGATCTTGTCAGCCTCGGCCTTGATGCTTGCCAGCCGACTCTGATGAGGGTCTGAAGACCCATTGAGGAGCCCCTCGGCCTTATTTCCTTGTTCAGGGACTTCTGCGTATGATGGTTTTCCTTCCTCCAGCCTCCCCCCCTTTCCCATCGACTTGGGGCTGTCAGCGTCCTTTCCACCATCCTTTTTCTTCTTGTCTTTCTTCTTCTTGTCTTTGGTGCTGCTTGCGGGAGGATCTCCTACGGCGGGGGTTTTGGACTGTGTGCCTTTCATTTGGGGGCTTTTGGGGATTCCTTGCAAAACGGGGGTAAGCCCCGGTGAAGAATTCGGGTTTCCTGCAGGGAAAGAGTACATCTGTTGTGGAGCCGAGGGGCCAGTGGCAATTGTTCGTGGCGACTTCATATTTTTTTGGCCCATTCTGTCAGCCTTTGCGTTAGCTTTTTTGGACTTGTCAGAACCTCTTTTTTCATCGACGCCATCATTACTGGCTTCATCAGAAAGACATGCCCCATCATCACAGCCTTCCATCGGTGTACTTATTTCTGGTTCCGTTTCAGCCATTTTCTTTTTGCTCTGCTTTGAGCAAAACTTGCCAGGTGATGGCGAAGTACTTTGGACCTCAAAGTTCCTTCCTTTCGGTGTGACTGACCGTGCTGGAGAAAAGGACCCCTTGTGTGAAATCGATGCACCGTTACAGTTCTCAGGTTCAGGGTGGAGGGTGGACTCCTCCCCGTATTCGCTGTCGACATCTAATTCCAGCTTCACGTCATCCTCCGTGTGGGCACGGGCTTGGTGGTATTTCAGACCATTAATGTGCTTATACCTCTTGTTGCAATTGGGATGAGGGCAATCAATCAGAGCAGGTGACGGACAGCTCCGATCAAGGGGAGGTGGAAGTGGCTCAGTCTTGATCGAAGGAATGAGAAGACCCGATAGCCCAACCCCTCCGCTATTGGAGTTTGTCCGCATGCGTTTGTTGCCTTTGGTGTCTTCCGAGCTTGAATTCGGCTCCATGTCCGATGCAGGCTTGGCCTTACGCTTTCCAGTTGAGGAGGGACTGGCCTTAATATCCTCTGTGTTGCTGTTGGGAGGAGTGCGGCGCTCCGATGGTGTCTGGCTGCCCCTTCGGCCCTTACTGTTCGAAGCAGCGCGGGTCTTGTTGTTGGTGGCGCCTTTGTTGTCTGATGAGTTGCTGTTCTCGTTGATCGGGGTGTTGCTGTTTGGTCTCATCCGTTTACCTCGGCCACGGCCGTTCCTCATTTCCAAGTCGCTTGTAGGGGATTCGCAAAACCTGGAAGCAGAAGAATGTTTTGTGATGACTGTAAAAGGTAAATTAGCCAATCGCTCAAGAACAATTTGGCAATGTATGAATGTCAGCATAATGGCAGTCAAATATAGCGCAGAGTGTCTGTGTTTTCGAAACAATTTAGAGATCATTGTTAAGGGGCTTAGCCCTGCAAGTCAAACTGAAATGGTGAGAGACAAGCTGGAAATTTCAAGTCAAGTCACATTTATTCATATAGTCTTTAATCAACACAAAGTCTCAAAGGGCTTCACATGCCCACAGTTGACAAATATTACCGACATCCCCTGATCTTAACCCCCCGGAGGGCAAGGAACCACTCAAAAAAAAAAAAACATCTGGGGGAAAATGAGAAACCGTGAGAAGGGGCCGCAGATGGGAGAATCCCCCTTTCAGGATGACCGGGCTGCAATAGATGCCGAGAAGGCAACATTTGACACAATATTGTATTATGAATTTGTAGTATGATAACGAAATGACTATTTGCTGGTGTCTAGACTTCTGAGATGATGCATATTAAGATTCCAGAGTAGTTGTGCTGCATTTTGCAAGGCTACTAGCTACTACAACGTTGCATTGGTGGATGGAGATTATATATATATATATATGAGAGAGAGAGAGAGAGAGAGAGAGAGAGAGAGATATTACGTATGTATGAAGTGTATGAACAAATTGTCTGTTTACATGAAAAACCGTATAGAGAATCGTTAATAATATATTTGGATTATAAATCATAAAGAGTCCTAGAAGATGTTGATTTACACATGTTTTTATGCAGACCAGTGTACGACTGGTTCCATTTTAAAATGCAGTAAATATTTACAGTTTTAAGGCCACAGTATCACCTTCAATTAAAGTTGCGCCATCATTTATAAACATGTCAGGAATGCAGGTATAGAAGCTGTAACGTTTCAGAAATGTTTAATGTATTATCACTTTACATATCTTTCATAATCATTTGTACATACCTTAAAAGAATTCAAGCTGTAAGCAAATGATGGGTATAGAAGAGCAGCTGCTTGCTAGTATGATACGATGCAATTTACATCTGATCCGATTAGTCCACGAATCACGACTACCGTTGGTGACTACCGTGGTAGCCCTATTACGTATCTTTGTAGTGCATTCAAATGAACCTAGGTTGAAAAGGATTTGCAATTCATTGTATTCTCCTTTTATTTACATCCTGCAGAACATCCCAACTTTAGTGGAATGCGGTTTTGTGTTTCAGACATGGTCTCAGTTAAGAAGAATGTTTTGTGTACTCGCCCAGCCAGAACAACAATCAAGAAAACGTGGAGGATCATACTCAGGTCAACTATTTTTTTCTTAGATGCAGAAGAATACACAATACAAGTTCTCGGCAATAAATATTTTCTCATTTCATCACAGAAAGCAGTTGAAACAGGGAAGATGCATCAATCATGATGAAAGGCTTACACTATGCAAATTGAAGAAACTAGATCCCGTATCTTGTCGATCACGGCAATATTCATTTTCCGACACATTGGATGAGAAGTATTTCGAGTCTGATAAAGCCTTCCCTTTGAGAATTGAAGCAGAAAGAGAAACGTTTCCAGGACAATTAAGTCTACCAATGTCCTATCAAAGAAGCCCAGCGATTTAACATGGGAACAAGCTGCACACAGAAAAGTAGCGCAAGCCTGAGTGGGTGTAAGGTAGACAGGATGCGTTGAGTCATCCAAACGTAACCGCAAATACTTTAGATCCCTTGACATGCTATTTTAAGTGCGAACGAGAACAAATCGGAAGTTGTCGACACCAGGAAAAAGTCATTCAATAAAAATAAGCAGATTTATAAGAAGAACATTTCTTACCGAGGTGGAGCCCAGTCATGCCGTGTACAGTCCAAAAGTGTGCCCACATAAGTCTTGTTTCTCCAAGTAACATTTACCACCAACATGCCTGTGGAAAAAAAAAAAAAGATTCATATTTCAATAAAGAATATCACATCTGTAAATTACAATTCATAAGAGTAGGAAAACGCTTTCAAATCAATGAATGGATCTTTTAGCCGAGGGTTTTAAAAGAGGTTTTCAAGACAGTCACATGAGCCAAAGCCCTTTCTTAATACTGTAATGGTTTGGGGACTGATTTATGACTGAATCTCCCAAATTACTTGACAGGAGGTCCCTCTGGGAATGATCACACTCAGGTTACCAGGGAAAATGCACTTAGCACATTTCCCGTTCAAATAAACCTTCTTGCAGTCCAGGACAGTTCCCTGGAGAGTCATTATTTATCATTTTTGACATTCCTCGATCCTACCTCACTCGAAACACTATGACTTGGTTCTGAATTACTTCTTGAACCGAGATAAGCTCTTGGGTTTAATAAATGTGGTGGCGAACAGTTTAATTTAGCTGGAGATGCCCAAGTGTGCAAGAAAAGCACGTTGACTTCATTGGAATTACAACAATCTATCACTTCTGTGCCGATATTTGACACGTGTGAATTTGGTAGCGCTCCGCTTGAGTGACACAATCCGACCTATTTCGAGTCGGATATCTGACATTGCATTTCAAATCTAAACTTAGTTCAGCGAGATCTCACTTCAAGGTGCTATTTTTTTTCCCCACACCAAGATGTGGAAGCAAGTACGTTTAATCTGGCACCGCTTGTCAAGTCAATAAAACGTGACAATTACGTCAAGAAATGTTGACAAAGACGTTTCATGAAATCAAACAAGCGTGGGCCCTGCAGTTATTTCATTGAACTGTACATTACCAGACAAGCAGCTTCGGATGATGAAGGGAAACCATGGTGCTAAATAACATTGTAACTTGACTTCATCCCCCTCACTTTTGCTGTGATGGTGACCTCAGTTTGCCACTTCAGCACTGCGGAGAAACTAAGGGCTGCAGCGAGCTAACTTATCTAATGGCACAGGAATGCTGGCTGGCAGCTTCCATCCCTCAGAGCATTTTATTAGCTGAGGAAACCACTCTTGCTCACCTCATTTTCCCTCTCTCCTTCATAATCGCTTCTTTTCAAACTGAGAACCATTCTCCACTCACAATATTTTCCCCTCCAACACACGGGTCATAGTGGTGACCCTCCCACCCCCACCCCCGCCTCTGGTCTATAAAAGCATGCAAAAAGCACGTGTCGCTCTCCAGTATTTTCACAAGTATGCAAGTTTCTTCCACTCAGGCCTAAACACGCGTGATTATCAATTGTGTCTGCAGGGTATCAAATATTTTTTTTTTTAATCATATATCTCGACTTCAGCACATCACAAAAAATCCTTGACCTGTTCCAAAATGCCTTCAACAGCTGGCTAGAATCCCCAACTGCTCGGGCAGCTGTCGTGGTAGGACGTAGCTAAAGAAAAGGCAAATGAATGAGTAGATGAGCTGAAGCCTCGCCTTACTACTTTAAGTTATGCGTTTTAGTGTGACGGTTTTTAGATTTAGCAAGCAGTAAGCCATGGTGAAAAAAACATTTTCAATCGGAATTATCTTGTACAAAATGGAAAGTCTTCGCACAGTCTAAGACATTTACCTTCTGGGCATGAATATAGTATAATACATAACAATAATAATTCATCATTTAGTGGAATAGGCGTCTTTACTGTGGGTGTAATGATCAATTTGGTATCGTTGAGGGATTTTCTGGAAATTCAGCAAAACCAGAAAGTCAGCTATACGTAACAGTATTAGTCACTTTTGAACTTTCAACTGATCCTTGATTATGTCTGGCAACAGCTCTTGAATATATAACTGTTAATTTTTCCCAGTATCACATAATGAACCATAACCCTTTTCAATCCCCTCCAACCTTTTTCAGCAACACTTGGAATCTGTTCGAAATACGGTGCCTCCTAAGTAACTTGGCAGCCGTCCCGTCAAACCCAACCAGCTCAGTCCTAATTGAATATGGATGTACTTTTGGGTTAGTTATGGTTAATAGGCAAGGCAAGGCAGGGCAAAGCAGCTTCATTTACATAGCACATTTCATATACAGGGCTACTCAATGTGCTTCACACAAGCAAGGAAACAACACCTACAACTTTTTTTTTTTTATAAACACCGTTACATGACATAAAGAAGCAAAGCGGAGCAAAACAAAAGTATCTTGTAAACAATTACGAAAAGAACATATCGACCATGTTTAAACATTAACAGAAAACTTAAAAAACATCTCATTGTCAATAACATAAGTGTGCGTTAGTTAGAGGGTGAATGGTTGTCTAGTTTCTATTTGTCAGTCCTGTGAAGACTGGTGATCATTCCTGTGTGATGTATCCCATCTCTCTGCGTAAATCAGCTGGCGGAGACACCAGTTTCCAAATAGAGGCGAGGTCCATTAAAAAAAAAAAAAAAACAAGTTCAAACTCAAGAGAATCATTTACTGCATTAAGATCTTATTGTCAAGAAGAGAATGTGAAAATGAATGAAGAGTGATTCAATTGAATGTGGCATGCTTCAATATTTTTGAAGGAAATGGGCCACTGAACCAAATCAAAATGCTGGCGCACAAAGCTACAGGCAAAATTGGGTAACCGCCAAGGAAAAAAAAAAAAAAAAAGAAACAAATTACCGAGCACACCAAAGAACAAGTTCTATTTTGAATGGACTGCTCTGTTCTACTATGACAGTCATATTTAAGTTTTGCAAAGTACAATTAAGATGTGGACGAAACCAGGACAGAAAATTATTTCAAAACACAAATTTATGACCACTCGAGCACTGAGAGGCGATAGTTGAAGCTTAGCCACCTTATTCCTGAGGGCTCGAATGCAGAAACAATTATGGGAAGGACTTCCTGGAAAACACTGGACGTAGCGCTAAGCCATTTGGTACAATGGCTTTTAGTTCCTAGAGTGTTTTTTTTTTTTTTTTTGTTTTTTTGGTCAGCTTGAGAACTTGTTGGCGGTCGTGCTGTCAACCAGAAGAACTTGAATTTAAGGTACGAGGAAACAATGTTGTTGGGATAACCGTTATAGTTTCCAGCACCTACGCAAGGAGGAACACAGAATGATTAGTCTGAAAATCTGCTTTTGAAAAGACCACCAAAGTGTTGTACATGTGCTCCTTTCCGTTTGTGCACAAAAAGGCCCACGGAGCAAAACAAGCGCATGCGTCAAGTACAAGAAACCACTGGAAAAAGATTCGCTGGGTATACCATATAAAGATTGAGAACGGTGTTGCAAAAACATCAGGTATGGTTTTTATGACTATAGGGGAAACAACACTCAAGTCAGGCAACAAGATTTTTTTTTCCTCTTATAAGTTGTGACGTGTATTTGGACTGCTTGTCAAAAATAATAAAGTTGAGCACAGAAGTTATAAATTGTTAAATGATGACATATTTTCATCTGTTTCATTGTTTCGACTAAGCAACTTCAGTCTTGGCAGTCCGTCTTTTTTCATGGATGTAAATCATACATTTATGCACAAAGGCACAAAACGGGATACATACTTGGTCTGTGTTGGAAGCAAAAACGTCAGCTTAATTTGCCGTTCTTTCAACACTACTCCGTTTACTAGTGCCAGAATTTAGGGCACCGTGTCAAAACATGAAACAATCAAACACATAATGAAAAAAAAAAAAAAGTCAAGAATCATTGAGTATCAAGGTTTATTTCAGGAAAAGTCCAATTTTCTCAACTTACTCAATTCACTTGAGATTTCTTTTTTTTCTGCTATGACGTGAACAAAAGTGTTGGAAAGATTTAGAGCAAAAAATAAAACAAATTAAAACTGCTTCGCCGCACACTGGCCCACTTAATGACACCCTCATTAGGGTCACCCAAGACAGTTGAGTGAAGGCTGCATTAATGAGAGGAATGGCCAGTCTTTTTACCGCTCATTTCCATTCAGTGCTTTTGAGCAACACATGGCAGCCTTTGGGAGGCCCCCCTGACTCTCTTGCGTACTTATATGGGATTAGTTGGAAAAAAAAAGGCTCATATGAGAAGAAAAATTAAGCCAAGAGTATTTTGTGCAGCTGCAAAGGTGAATGGCGGTTCCAGTCATAACCTCTCCTCCGTTTGAATACTTTTTCACAAGGTTGCAGTGAGGACAAACTAGAAAGTCGTCTGTTTTTCAAGTTCACTGGCTGATCTCTGCTCTGCACACATTCAAGAAAGATTCAGTAGGATTAATGAGTGACTTTGTCAAACATCGAATTTGACATCCGATGTTTGAAAGCGGATTTTCATCTCTCTACACATAGAAGGAAAGAGAGTTTGAATTAAAAGTTAGCTTATGTGAAGACTGATGAGCACCAGCAGGTATTTTTGATTCCCAATCATAAAGTGCCATGAAGAGGACCAAAGTCACAGTAATCATCGTCGACAGAAGAAAAAGGAAATCCAGCTGGTGAGATACCCTGAAAACTCTCACTCTGATAAATGAAGCATTTGAGATATTCAGTTTTTACTTCATTAAAGTTTGTTTTGAAAGGGATCTCTCGACTGCACTTTTGGGTATACTGTAGTGGATAAAATGAAGCAGAACTTCGTAATCATTCTAACCAGAATGTCAGGAAGCCATCGTACGTCGAAGAAAGTCAAGGACAAATAAGAAGCGCATGCCATAACATGAATGTGAAGAACCCGAAGATGTGAAAGCATTAGCTAAAAGGATCAATTGACCATCCTATATATGCCCGTTAAATCTCTAATAGGCCGATTTTCACACTGGACATGAACTCCCTCTGAGATGAATGTGTTGAACGAAATGAGAGGTTTTAATGACATTACGGGCTTAGGGCCACGATCACACTCCTCCCCCGATTTTAAAGAAATGAATATATGAATTAAGAACGTAATTAGCTGCTTTTCAAGTGGAAAAAAAAAGATATATACATACTAGGAATCAGGCATTGTCTCGCGTTTAACTTGATGAGTGTCACTTGTATTACAACAGAAAAGAAAACCAGGAATGACATAAACATTGTTCTCAGTCAGACAGGAATCGGTTACACGTGGCGAGCAGACACAAACACCAAGTAAGGGTTTTATTTTTAAGCCGACATCTTTTACAGGGACTCCATCTGGGCCCCATCTGAAATGTTTGCAGGCTACAATCTGGCTCATAGGACGTAAAATGTGAAGTTGCTTTCTTTCACTGACAGGAATGACAGCCTGTGAGAAGGTCAATTTTCTCATCCCAAGGAGAGGCAGAAGAAGGGCGCATTAGTATGCTTTGCACTTCTGGAACATTATCAGCCACATGCAGCTGTTGATGGATAGAAGAATGCATCCAAATGTGCTTACTTTTTGTGTCAGTACATTAAAAAGGGCAACCAGACACGTTGGGACCTTTTGTCTCAATCTGAATGTGATACACGCGTTCACTCTTGAAAACAATTTGGAAAAAGGGGAGGTTTTTTTTTTTTCTTTTGTCAGCTGGGAAAGTCTACAGCCATTTTGTTTAAACAAACCCTCTGGTGTTTTCCTTTAAGGAGATGGTGCTGAGATTAAGAGACGGTTCTGCCAAAGACACATCGCTCATGCACCCGTTGACATGTATATAGCAAACATGATATCTTATGACAAACACTGGCGAGGACTACAATTCCTTCAGGGGTATGATTGATGTTTTCAAGGCTATTTACGTGCTTGGAAAAAAGGAGTTCCAGGCCAATTTGAGGTGCAAGGCACAGGTCTCGATGGCCTCACTCTGGCAACTTCTTGTAACGCAATCCGAAGACTAAATTTATGACTCAAGTATATCAAGACTGCAGATTTATCAAAATTTCCTTTGGAATAATTTACAAAACATTCTGAGGAACCCTGAAACCAAAGAGTGTTAGAATTTTCCCCCGTATATTGACTACAGTGACCCCTTGCTACTTGGCGGTTCACTTATCGGAGTTTTAGTTCATCACGGATATTTCAAATATACTCATTTAAAAAAAAAAA
>NW_017805824.1:7363223-7394902 GCF_001891065.2 Hippocampus comes
TATATATAAGTATATAGCATATATACTATAGCATTATATTATATAGCATTAAGTAATGTTAATTACTACAAACATTTACTCCTACATGCATGTATACCATTAAATTTGGCCTTATAAATATTATATATCCTCATACACATGTAGATATATCTATACAGGGGTGTGGTATCTACTTTGCGGATTTTTCTCTTTCACGGGCGGTTCTGGTCCCCAGTAACTGCGATAAGCAAGGGATCACTGTACATGGATTTTTTTGCAGAGCGATGAGGAAAATGATTGGCTGAAAGTACAGGAGCCGACAAGAGGAGACTTGCAAACAACAAAAAGCAAAATAGGTGCAATTTTCGCGATGCACAAGTTTGTCATTTATGTTATCCAAATTGTAAAAGATGAAATCATTATTTGTGACAAATTTTCTGAACCACTACTTGAAAGACAATTTCCACCACACATTGTTCAAGCGCAGACCATGCTTTGCAGTCAGTTAAAAACTGAGGTCACTGACAGGTGGACTTCACATGAGCTGTAAAAAACGTAAGTGCCTGTCAGCCACATTTACACCACTCGATTTAATTTGGATCAATGGCTGTACCACTTTGAACAGTAAATCCTGATCTGGATTGTGTTCCCTCCACTGGGTGTATATTCGGGACGGTGTGAGACATACCCAGCATCACAACCGTATATACTCTGGCAATGAATAGAATAAGAAAAAGAAACACAGTATGGTACAGTGCCACATGCTCACAATCTGTAAACAACAGAACAACGTTTTTTAAAAATTCTCTCCTTTTCGTAATTCACTGCAAAAAATTGGGACGTAATTTTGAGGTTGTTGGTACCCTTTACAATTAAAATGCATAAAAAGTGCACTGGAGTCAATTGAGCCATTGAGTACGACTTGATCAAAGGGTGACTTTTGCTTCCTACTTTTAGCACAATAAAGTGATTCAGAAAAATAAAACACAGGGAAGTAATCCACACCGTTTTTATCAGTGTAACTGTTTCACATTGACCTCTCCTCCCCTGAAATGCCGAACAGATTTTAACTCGTGCTCAAAGCAGTGATCCTCATGAGACTATGATGTAATGGATAATTTATGAGTCCCCCCCCCGAGATATCTGCAGAGAAAAGGTGTTGATTCTGAGGGGAACAAGAATGATTCTGCGGAGGGGGAATCTTGATTCCGCGGATTGAAAGTTGGTTTTCTGCAAGCATTAAAAAAAAAAGACAAAAAAACAAAAAAATACCCTGAAATGACCAGTTACAAAGCAAATTCTTTGAGGAAATGATTTGCATATATATATATATATATATATGTTACAAAAAATATCAATATTCTCTTTGTCTCTCTTGGGCATATTTATTTCATAATAGGACATTTTATTTGACTTACAAAAAAAGTGCAAACCATTTCACCAAACTATGGGTTCGAGTGATATTAGAGGAAGGCTTGTCCTGAATATTGGAAACATACTACATACAGTATGATAATAAATACTAGGAATTCAGCCGCGCAGACAGTTCACTTATGATGCACTGCAATGGCGTGACGTCATCTTTAGTAGACATCTCCGTGAAATGGGGAGCTCAAAAAAGCAAATTGTTCTATCCACTCCCGCATCGCTCATCTGTAGATAGCAGATAATAAAAAGATGAACCTACACGCTGAACCATATTTACTTCTGTAAACACTGTTGCTGTGACGTTTCTTTGGTGCGTGTCACTCAGTGCCGTGCTTTGTGTACCTGCGTGTCACATCACGGATGCGTTCCGTTCACAACTCTATTTTGTCGTGTGAACGAGTCCATAATAAGAATGGATTTAACAAAGAATTCGAATTAGCTGCCGGGATGAAAACTACCATGTAAAATATTTTGCAAATAGCCCTATGTTCCACGGACTATTTGGATTTCAGCGGAGGGCTTTGAAATCAGAGGATAAATTACGCAACTGCAGAATCGCAGATTTCTTGGGGAACTAATGCATATGTAATCCACGAGACAAACGTATTTTTCTATTAGTGATCTCGAGAATCTATGGGGCCTGTTTTGGGAACAGCCTGCAGTGTAATGAGTGTGTGTGTGTGTGTGTGTGTGGGGGGGGGGGGGGTTGCGGGGGGGGGGGGGGGGGTCCTTTGGTGAGAGGGGGATGAGGTGCACTGGCAGTGAGCAGGACTATTTGGCCAAGGAGGCCCCTCTGTGTTCCTTCTCCCCTCGAGCAGCAGCCAGTGCATTCTGGGCTGTATTTCAAGAGCAATAAACCTCTCCAGCACTTTAGAGATGACATTTGGAGGTATCAGCATGCTAAGCCTGGGAGGGGTTGGCCCATCGCTATGCTGACATGACCCTGGGAGCTGCCACTGCCTCCTCTGTGCAGAGGGGATTTGTGTCAGTACCGGGCCTCAAAATACCATGGTTATGACCCGCTACCCCCACAACCTCCCGTTCTCCTGTCTACGCTTCACTTGCCACCAGACTGACTCAACAGCACACATTTGCTTTTCCTCTCCTCTAATGACCCATTTTCCTCCATCATCATCCGAGAAAGCGTCTGAGTGTATTTAGTTTAGTGATGTGGTAATCTGGAGCAGTAACCCACATAACAAGTGAAAATGTGAAAACCACAACCATTCCATCGTATCGTTCTAGTCCAGAGGTCGGCAACCTAAAATGTTTAAAGAGCCATATAGGCCAGAAAAAAAACAAAAAACAAAGATGTCTGGAGCCGCAAAAAAATAAAAGCCTTCTATAAAACTTACAATGAAGGAAACACATGCTTTATGTATGTAGGAGACTGGACTGTCTCAGAATTGTTGATGTTATTCATTCCTTTGTTGTGTGTTCACAAACGCCCCTATAGAATTTATTTTGTAATTTCCTCGCTTGATTTTTTGTTTTGGTGCATTATTTTCGCTTTTCTTAGTGTCAGTGAAGTGATCATTAATTTCCGTTTTTCGGAGGCTGTCTTTGAACGCCTCTTGAGTCGAACGAGAATAGCGAATGCACAGAGTCGGACGCAGACGTGTCTGTCGAGACTGTTAAAAGCATAAATAAAGCGTATGTTTTAAAAAAAAACCAACACCACAGCTCTCCTTTTTCGGAGCTGCATCTATACCTATTTGAGCTATATTAGCCTACTATCAAAATCTTTTTCCATTTTCAAACATTTTTATAAAGCTCAAGGGCGTCACTAGATGTCGCTAAAGAGCCGCATGCGGCTCTGGAGCTGCATGTTGCCGACCCCCGTTCTAGTCTAAGCTGAATAAGCTCCTCCATCTTTGCTCAAATCACATAGCAGGAAAATGGATTCTGCCTTATCAACCAAGATTCTTGTTATCAATGTCCAGGGGGTCAAGCTTCTTTGATTGCTTTTTGTTTACTGCTTGCTGCATGTTCATCCATTTCTTTCTCTTACACAGAGTGAGTCTGTTCTTCATTTACTCCCACAAGGCTGAAAGGCAGGGGTGATGAAGCAGCTGTTGGCTGGCATGCTAAATGCAATGCACACGCGCGCACACGCACACACGCACACACACACACACACACACACACACACACACACACACACACACACACACACACACACACACGCTTAAACAGCTTTGTATGAGACTTGGCAGGCAGTAGCGTATGGCATTGTTCATCACAACTGCTCATCAGGATGGGCCTCTGTGATGTTTTTTTTTCTCCACATATATTTCTTGCTTTCTAATGCTACGCTTGACTTGTTTCACCCAATCCCCATGTTCAAATGCCTCACAATGACAGAAATCTGTTTTTATTTATCTCTTAAAACACCTTTCCACCAAGTGCTAGTGTTCACTTTGGTTCGCCATGTCATTAAACCCTAATCAGGCTTGTGTTTCCATTGCAGTGTTGATTAGCGGGATGTGATAGCTGTGTCGGCTACATGAATAGCATATCATAGCGGTAAGACACCATGTAACTCAATAAAAAAAATGCAGCATGGGGGCAAAGTGAAAAACACCAAGGCGTAAATTTTTCATAGTCCATCCATCCATCCAATATCCGAGCCGCTTATTCTCCTGAGGGTCGCGGGCATGCTGGAGGCTATCCCAGCCGTCTTTGGGCAATAGGTGGAGTACACCCTGAACTGGTTGCCAGCCAATCGCAGTCCTTTTACTCCGCAGTTTTTAAATGTTCTTACCTTTACACATGGAAACGACAACTCTCTGTTACACAATACATAGATAGCAGTGAATCTAACTACACAACAAACCACATGACTGCAACTCGAACCCAAACAAAAGGATTTGGAAAAGTAGTACGGATTACAAAACACACCCGCAACGGCTAAGTTTCGCCATAAAAACACATTTGTACACTGGGCGCTTGATATTAATAGCCGCTGGTCTCCATGTTATAACATGGGATACTTGCAAAGAAAGGGGTCACACAAATGGATTTTTACAAACTTTTCTTTACCTTTCACACCGGTAGACGCTCCCGCCTCCCACGCTCCAAAACAATGCCAAAGGCGGCTACTGTATTAGCATCCCAAAGCCTTTCTCAGTCACTCTCGTTGTCGCACGAGGTCAATTCGCCGACAAATCAGGCATCAGCGCACATAAGTCTGTGGCAGTGCAGCTTTTGGAAAGATGATTGTTGCGTATTTCGGAGACGCAGGGGATGCCGTCCGTTGCAATGGTGTGAGTCGGGAGTCAAACAAACAACTGAGAGACTGGGGTCGCGCTGCATAGATCGCCCTTTTTGTGGCATTTGTTTCCCTTTATGCTCATTAAACTCAACTCCCAGATTCTTATTTTCGATCTGCTATTTACTACATTCGCTCCTAGACAGCTGTGTATCGCTACGCATGAACACTTCTGATTTGTCTTTTACAGCCTGTGTGCGCACTCCAACCGTCAATGACTGACGAATATTCATCTGAGGGCAGACTTGACCAGTTTCATTGGTCAACTGTGACATGTTCTGCAATTTTACTGGTCAGATGTGACAAGACTATGGGTAAATCTATTGTCACATTAAAAGCCGCAGGGTTCAAAGTATGGCTATAGTCCAGAAAATACGGTAGTGAAATTGATCCTGGTGGTTTCTACCACATGGCTTACACCTGCACAGTTAAATCCCCAAGTACCCCCATCCCACCAAGCCCTTTTCAACACAACCGCTACAGTAGTTTCCCACCGTAACATTTAAAAACCACTTAAAGTATTTCCCCCATGCGACTCAGTCGACCAATCCACAGCCTGCTTTAGCCAAAATAGCAGTTTCAAGAGTGCATGAAAAGGACATACTTTAACTGGGAGGGGAGGGTGACATGCCGAGAAGAGGTGGGGGCAGTCACATTGTCAGAGGCAAAGAATAAGGAAAGGCAAATGCAGTGCTGATGTTGGCCCTGAGCCATGTTTGTGTCACTAACAGAAGTCTCCTTGTGTAACTGCCACCCCAGCCGCAGGCCCTTGCCTGACTCGCTCTCAGTTCGCATGCAGAACAGTCAAGGGGTGAATGGCAGGAATCTCGGTAGCAAAAAAGAAAAAGGATGTGTCAAGACAGCCCTGGGCTGGAAGAAAAATCACAAGTGGTAAAGGAGGTGGCCTCGATGGAAACAACTCATTTTTGGACTTCATAACGCAGGATGATCTGTTGATGTCTTAACGTGTGTGAGGGTATTCACTGGCTATGTGTTGGGAGGCAAAGGGGAAAATTATTTGCCTCACCTTTTTAAAAATGTCTTAAATAAATAGTGGACTGCAGAATACTCCCTAACACACAGGAAGTGTTTTACAAATTTGTTCATTTCATTTTCAAGACTTTGTCCCCAATGATCGAACACATGAAATGCTTCCCGAAGAAAAAATATTGGAATTGTAAATCGGAGCATGCAGCTCAGCGATGTCATTGATGAATAAATTCATTCACAGTACAAGAAGCATGCAAGCCAAATGCAACAAAAGTTCTTGTTGAGGACTGAGCACAGAACGAGTTGGCCCAGTTTGTAGCTGTACAAGGTACGCACTTATTTATTCTTAGTTCCTAACTCATTCAAGCCAATTGAGCAAATAAACCCAACGTTGCCCAGTTTACACCCATCCAAAAGGTGCTCCCCACCCACTTCCCAGTTGCTTCTGTAGCCTGCTAACATGCACTGTTTACACATGATAACAAAATGGTGACCAAATGGGAGCTGGGGTTTGTTTGGAAGCAACACCTTTTATTCATTAAGTTCAGTGACCGTTTTGACTAAATATTAATCCCAAAGGGAATATTTTAGCGAATTTAATGATGTTAAATTACTCATTTAGTGTGAGTTGCTTTAAAAGGGACAATGTTTCCAAGTTTAGAATAATGTCACTGTCATTCGTTTTTTCTTTTATTGATGGGGGAATAAAAGTGATTAAAATGGACAATCAGATTCTTTTTTTCAGGGGGGGGGGGGTTGAGGATTTTATTTCAATATCACCCAGTCATGACATCTTATGTGTTGCAAAGAGCATCTAAAATTATAATGAAGGACAACAGGGTCTCCTCTTCTCGCATCGACACTTACATGTCGCAGTCAAGTAGCACTGTGTCAGACTTAGGCCATTATTGATTCAGGATTTCTTTGTCTTCTGATCTCATTTCAACACTAGTCTGCATATAATCTTTCAGATGAACTGACCCAAATGGCACTAAAGTTCGTTTACAATCCCACCAAGAGCCGACTCTTTCTGCTCTCTCGGTCCAATTGTTTGGTGCGCACCAGGGTTAGAATGACGTATTCACCCTTGTTCTAACAAACCACACTCATAAGAAATCGCACCCAAATTCATTTGAAAGCCCATTATGAAGAAAATGCTGAAAACAAGAGCGGCCAGCTATGTCCTCTCATCCAACATCAGTGTCTGACCTCACCAATGTTCTCCTCGATGAATAAACCACATTTCCCACTGACACACTCCAAAACTTTGTTGAAAGCCTTCCAAGGAATGTAAAACCTTCCATAGCTGGAATTTCTTTTTTTTCACATCAGGCCTTCACACCTTTGTTGTTATTGTAAAGATGCAAGCAATTCAAATTCAGGTCCTTAGCACGTGAAATGATTTTTTTTTATCGGTGCATAAGAGGCAGCCATGGGCCAGACAGCAATAATTCCTTTTTTTCACCTTTTTTTTTAAATAACCAGGACTTTTGCTTTTAACACGCAATTTCAAGCAACTGTATTGTGACAAGAACATAAAAATGTGCTGACTCGCTGCGCCAAACCAAACTGAGCAGGCCAGTGTTTGCAGAGAAAAAACACTGACACTCACAGCACAGGTTTTATAGCTCGAGACAATCCCAGGCTCATTTTTCAACAGACTGGCCAGCACTTAAAAAGCGGAATTGCTCCAAGTCTCTCGATTCCAATGGTTCCCAGCCGCACAATATCTCAAAATACGAGGTTGTTTCATTTTCGACTCACCAAAATGATGTTGAACAAGAGCACCGCTGAGTCACAAAAACATTTGCACCAACACAAATCATTGTAAAAAAATAAAAACCAAAACTACTTTTAAACAACTCAGACACTTGGATTCTTCACTCATTATCAAACCAAACTGAATTTGTTTCTCGCCGTGATACAAAGGTGCACTTACCGTCTTCGGTTTCCTGCCACACAATGCCTTCGAGATTGACACTTGTACCGGGTTCACAGGGTCCTAAGCACTCGGGTTCCGTGGATAGGGCCACATCGGATGTGTTCACTGCTACTGAACGTGTACGCACCATTATCTGTTCACATGGCGAGGCAATCTCACTGTTGCCTACTGCAGCCAAAAGATGCAGAGGGGGAGGGACTGGTGTTGAGACAGGCGATTCCATCTGCAAGGGGGGAAAAAAATTGTGTTTAGAGCAACCCATGAGAAAATGATGAACCATGATGTAAACACATCCAGAGATGATGCTTCGATATACCCAAGGAATGCCACAGTTAGCGGATGTGAAAATTGTGCATGGATGACACTGTGGTATGTAATGTGGTCAGTAATGAGGAGTTAAAGCGGCAATATCATCCAACTATAGAGCTGAAGAGCATTAAGAGGAGGCTGAGAGTGCCTTTGTAATGCAGGTTTGGTCCAATACGCCTTCCCTGACACACAGGCGAGTGTGACCCATGCCGGCAGTCATCTCGCAGAGTGATCACTCATTAAATCCCTCACTTAAAACGCTAGTTGTGGTGAGGCCGCTGGGTGCACAGGGTCAGGAATTGATTCCACCTGCTCTGACACTGTGACAGCAATGAAGAGACAGTCGGCCTACGTGGAGAAGGAAAAGGACAGGAAGGGAGGAGCGAGTCATCGGGGAGCAACTGATGGAGTGCACTGGCGCTAGTCAAGTGTGTGGGTGGAGGGAAGCGAGACAGGAAGACAAGTGGTGATTTAACAGCTAGAGTGACACGAGGCTGGGGATACATTGAGACCACTTTTTTTTTTCCAGACAGAGTAAGTGTACAACTATTTTGAGCACACGCCAATAATGAGTACCGATACTTGAATATGCGCGATCACTGTTTTTCCCCAACAATATTATTACCCATAACTTCCTGCTTCTCCAAACACACACACACACACACACACACACACACACACACACACACACACACACACACACACACAGCCAGATTTCAGAGCCAAGCCCAATGACATCTTAATGACTGTGGAACAGTTTCTGATGCATTATGTGGAGCGATGAGTTTATGAGACAAGAAATCCTGCCAGATGAGAGCTCTGTGGCGCTGGTCCACCAAATAAGATTCACCCCAAGATATCTTTCTTGAAAATAAGGAGAACAAATACATTTTGCTATACCATTAATTTTGCTCTTTATCAGAGTAGTTTGCGATCCAAGTTTGGGTTCTGAACCAGCACTACGATCCAAAACAAGGTCAGAAAGTTAACTTCTGAATGGGTTATAAAAACAAAAGAAAAGGGAGAAAAAAACGGCCTTCATCGTTGCTGCAAGGAAAAGCGGGCCAAAATACCTTCACAGAGATGTAAACGACTTATTACCAGTTATAGAAAATGCTTAATGTCAGGTGTTGCTGCTGAGGGTGGCCCAACCTGTTGTGAGGTTTAGGGGGCAAGTACTTTTTCAGACAGAGCCAAGTAATTTAGAATACGGTAGTTTCTTTTTCCTTCATAAACAAGATTACCATTACAAATCTGTATTTTTACTTGCCGCAGCTTTGCCTGATATTTAAATTCCTTATTTTTCTTTGAAGAGAGGAAAATACTTCACGGCACTGTAGTTAGTTTCCGTTCTATTATTCAATTATTTCACACAGATTTTGTTCACAGATACAGTATGATGTGATGCAAAGGACGAAAGCTAACGCAAGGATCCAAAAACTCATGCAAAATGCCAAGCGATCTTTCCCTTTTCACAAGATTTCACAAGTTCATTTTAAAAACTTCCCCAAACTGTATTGCTCGAGTGTCACACCAACATGTTCTTATTGAAACCCCAAACCATCGATCCACACTGGCAAGAGTAATATTTAACTGACTTACAAAGAGCCAGTGAAGTTTGTGTTGTTAGTGTGCAAACCACATTGTATTGGAAGAGAAACATGGGCAAGCTGTCTACATTGACTATAATTACACTATAACCTGCCCACAACGGGCCAATGTTGGCCCCATTAACTTCAGATTTATTTCGTTCATTACTCTGAAGACTCAGAAACGGATCGTGGACATTGATGTGGGCTACAAAACAATGATTTCTGAATTGTAACACATCAACTTTTTACTGGAGCAAATTGAATGAAGCAATGCTAACTAAACATGCTGAATAGCGAGGACCTGACCGATTCATCTGCCTTCTGAATATAGTGTGTGATTTTAGCCCTTCTACATTGGTATAAGAAATAAAAATAAATTAAAAAATCATGGGTAGATTTGCTGATGTGCCATGCTTGCCCCTTTCATGTACCCGAACCATTTACAATGCAGTACACATATACTCATTTCCTAAAATAAAACCACAGTAAAACTTTGACTTCTTTATGATGCGTGACATGTATCAGTTAAATACAGTCCCTTTGATGGTCCTGTTACCAATAACTCATGAATTTGGAATTGCGATGGTGAGCATGACAACTCGCGTGGAGGTATTGATTGAGATGTCACTCATTATTTTACACACAATCTAAAGTCATGGTTTGCTTGGAGGAGAAAAACAATAACACAAAATGTATAAATGTCTATAAATGTGGCACAATAAATGAACTTCAGGTAAAACAAAACAAAAACAGTCCAAAAGTACTGGAACAGCAAAGGCCTGTGTTGTTTTGTTTTTTATTTTATACTTAAGATATTTGGGTTTCAGATGAAAAGGTGACTATGAGACCAAAGTTCTGAATTGCAGCTGGGATGTCATGCTTTTTACAACTCAGGACAAAGAAACAATTGTTGGAACCCACCCAAGTGAGCACAAATATTACATGAGACGTTATTAAATGAATGCCATTCAATATTTGGTGAAATAACCAGAACTTGCAATGAGAGCATCAATCCAGCGACCCACACTGTTGCATTCTTCATTTGAAATACTTTTGCAGGCCTTTACTGTAGCCTCTTTCAATTCTTTTTTTTTTTTCCTGGTGGTTTCTCTCTTCAGTCACTTCTTCAGAAGCTCAAATGCGGGCTCTCTTGGGTTGAGGGTCAGTGATTTACTTGGCCAGTCTAAGACCTTCCACTTTTCATCATTGATGAATCAATAAAGGCTAGTGAGCCCGTTCCAGAAGCAGAAGCCATGAAAGCCCAAGCCATGACGTTTCCTCCACCATGCTTCATAGATAAGCTTGTGTTTTGGATCCTAAGCAGATCCTTTCTTTCTCTATACTTTGGCCTCTCCATCACTTTGGTCGAGGTTAATCTTCATCCCATCAGTCCATAAAACTTTGTGCCAAAACCTTTGTGGCTCACCACGACTTCAAGATCCAATCTGATTTTCAGATTCTTTTTACTGATGAATGGTTTGTATCATGTGTGTTTCTTTTCTCTCTCTGTCTTGTTCAAAGAATAGAGTTTGATATTTTCACCCCTGCCCCGTGGAGGTTGGCAGTGAGGCCACCGACTGTTGTCTTTGGGTGTTAAGTCACAGCTCTCACAACGCTTCTGTCATCAACTGCTATTGATACCCATGGCCGCCCTGTTTGATGTCTGTTGCTCAGTAACCGGTACTTTTCTTTTCAAGACATTCCATATGTTTTATTGGTTGTGCCCAATGTTTGTGTAATACCTCTGATCGATTTTTCCTCTTATCTCGACTTCAAAAGTTGTTGAGCTTCTCCCATAGATAGATCTCTGGTCTTCATGTTCACGTAACAGCAAATGCAGTTTCCATAGGTGAAACAAAGCCAAAAACAAGAACTATCTAATGATTAAGCATCCAATCGATCCAAAAGGCATCACTTGGGAAACCACAAATGCTCATCAGTCATATGTTCCAGTACTTTTGCTTCAAACAAAAGGTGCTCTGTCCTGAGTTGTTTAATCTAGATGTAAATGTCATGAAATTAACACTGGGCTTCTGAACTTTTGTCTCATATTCACCTTTTGATCTGAAACCCAAATGTCTGACAAAAACAAAGGGACTGTATATGACAAGAATTAATTTCATGATAGCTTCAATAATTCATTGCATTGTGCTATGCAATGCACTCTGGGAAACGAAGGGCTAACCCTAACCCTTATTGCCATCAATATGAAAAATAGGTCGATAATACAAGCAGAGTGAGGTTAAAGCTAGTACTGGCAAGATCCATGTTCATGGATGGCACATCACAAAAGCCAAAATATCAAAGAAGGATGTTTTGGTATTGAAAATGGGTTGAGAAATGAGAAAAATGTTTTCAATATACATGCCTTGCCTTTGATAAGAATTTATCTGCCACTCCTCACAGGTGCCCAAATGAATGGGTTAGCTGACAATTAATATCATCAAATTAATCAACAACTGTTTTGAAAAATGATTAATCATTTAGATCCATTGTCCATCTTAAAATAGTCAGGAAATGTATGAACCCATTGAAACATTAAAAAAAAAAAAAAGCTGACAGCTGTATGTACCTGACATGGTATATAATGCTTGCAAAATTTTGGCCACAATCTTTCACTATTTCACTCATGTGAAATTATAAATATGGTTAAGTATTGTTATAAAACACAATGCATACATATAACGATGGTAAGCAGTGCACTTCCCAGCATGACTTGATTCGGCGGGTGAAGATGAATTTATCCATGCTGGCGTTGGACAATGGTGGGCTGTGTGCTCAACTTCGCCACACCGATGGCTGAGAGGGAGGTGTCCCTGGCTGGCGGCTTCCTTCATTTCAAACATCGGTGTGGGGACTTAGGCCCATTGCTAGCCATTGCCCGGCGCCAGCACAGAGAAGTCCATCTCCCAAAGCAATATCAAAGTTTGCAAGCAAGTGGTTACAATATACTTACTTCATAAACTGCATTTGGGTGGCTTGGTGGCAGGCGACAGCACAAACAGGGCCGAATCCACAAAGAATGAACTGCGGCCGCTGATGGCGCTTTAAATTGCTCTTCATTTGCACCCGCAGTTTGCTACGTCTTAAAGTCGTATTCACAAAGGATAGTGGGCAATTGACATAGTAGCGCAAACGCATCCACAAAGCTTGACAGCTGAGTGCAGTTTGCACCTGTTTCCCCCCGACTGCACACATGGCAAAGTATAAATGCAGGCTTTGCACCGAGAGCACAGCGGCAGAACAATAGTAGTTAGGAAGAGACTCTTTCAGTCACAACTCAAACTGCACCTGTTTAATACTGCCTACTCAACCTGTCAATTTGATCTGCCCCCTTTTTTAAATTAAATTTATTTCTCTCATTCAATTTTTTTCGGTGTTTATATTAAACGTAATGTAACATTGCACGGTGTCCTTGAGTGCCAAGAAATGTGTCTTCAAAATAAAATGCATGAGGCTTGTATTTATCATTATTATTATAATTATTATTACAGTAATCCTTCGCCACTTCGCACTTCATGTCTTGCGGCTTCGTGGTTTGCGTTTTTTTTTTAATGTATTCATAAAAATAAAAATAAAAAAAACTACAATTGAAATGAAAAAAATACAGCCATATTGACAGCCATATTGCAGAAAGATGCGTATTTTCAGGTTGTTGTGCAACCTACATGCGGAACGACTCAAAGGCTTTGTACATGCCTTTACTCGACTGTACATGCCCATTCAAACAAGACGTGTGATTGGTTCCCGGCGTGACATCAACCAAAGACAGCGCGAGTGGATTTATCCCGTGAGCTGATCAGCTGCGCATCATCACAGCCTTACCGAGCCCCTTCCCTTGTTGTGTCTCACATACTGTATCTTTGTGTTGTGTTCGTAATCACTTTGTTTGATTCGTTAAGCTGTGTTCCAACCCATTGCCGCCGCCGAAGCAATGCGCTCGTTCCTCCACGATGATCGCAGCATCAACGGGGACACATTGCTTCAACGGCAGCGACGGGGGGCTGGTTCGCAGCCTTGACCGGGTCGGGGAACCTTATTTTGGAAGTTTCCCGACCCGGTCAGGTGTTTTTTTATTTTATTTTATTTATTTGCACACGTCACAAGGTGACGGCTCAGATGAAGGCTGAAGTGACAGCTGAAACTGTCAGCTTGGCAAGGGTTGTTTTCTTCACCACGCCCCCCCCCCCCGCCCAAAAAAAAAAGACATTTCTCTGTTAAAAAAAAAGAACCTTGAAAACAATTTCAACTAATAAGATAAAATGAACGTCACAGCACTACCCATCACGTTTTTCCTCATATTTAAAAACCTCAGCGACGGCGTCAGCGCCTCTAACAGCAGTCTCCGAGTGAGCCAAAAGTCTGTACGAGTCAGTTCTTTGCCACCAACACAAGCCCCTTCGCCTCTCTCAGGAGGCAATGTTGATGAATGTTAATTACAGTATAAAGTTTTACAAGTAAAGATTTAAGTAAATATGTGTACTGTTGTAATCTTGGTGTCAAATATTTAAAGTATAAATACTGTTTACATGTTTTAAACATGCTGTTACCCACATACATGAAAATTCCTGTGGTGAGTGGGCTTGGGGGGGCAAATCCTCCCTAGCAGTTTACAAATGTAAACTAAAATAAAACAACATAGTCAACTACAGAGAAATGGACCAATCAGGCATAAGAAATATGCCTTACAATGGTAACATGATCCGACATATGCCGTTAGCATCATTGCTAATTGCAAATGTGACTGCTCAAAAGATGACACGATAATTGCTGCTTTCATCTGGTGGCTGCCGGCTCGTGATGAGCGACTAAACTGCTAATTCACGGGTCATAATGGGCAGGCTGTGCTCACATTTTCATGCTTTCCACTTGATCACTTGGTTGCTCCTTGTTCAATTGATTCAACAGTTTTCTTGTATTGCCTTGTTTTTGATGACTTGCCATGAACAAAAGCTTCTTCCTCCATGTCGCTCGGAAGATCCCACAAGGAAAGGAACTTCTCTTGTCCAAATAGCTTCATCATCGGAAGTCACGGCAGCCCATCAGCTGCGCGTTGAGCTGTAAGTTTAGCTAATTTGTTGCTCTTACTTTCTGTTTACTGATTCTTTATTGATTCATATATATATTCTTCATTTTTTGGCAGATTCTGTTAATTTCAAACCATGAGAAGGGGGACTCCAATTGGCAAGAGTCGAGCACATTTCCGTAAATTTGCTCATGGCTTGCAGGTCTGTCTTTGTGCGGCCCGGTCGCAAATGGGCAGTAGTCCGGTACCGGTCCGTGGACTGACAATTGGGGACCCCTGATTTGTGCCACTCAAACTGTGTGTGGCTATTAGCGCTGGCGTTAGTAAATTAGACATTGTTTATTAATGAGGCTAATTTCCACAGAGGTGGGCAATTTTGCCACTAAATACAGTCAAACCTCGGTTTTTGAACGCCTCTGTCCTCGACCAAATCGATTTTCGACCAAAAATTTCGGGTTTTTCATGCCTCGGATTACGACCGAAAATCGGTTCTCGACCAAACTGAGCGCACTTGAATGCGCCACTTGACTCCTCTCGTCTTCCTTACACGAGGAAGTGACGCTTCCTCGGGTAGACGAGGAAGTGACGTGTCCTCGGGTAGACGAGGAAGTGACGTTTCCTCGTGTAGCGTTCCATTGTCAGCAGACGTGTTCAATAAAGACTTTTTTATACAAAGAGCATGGTTTCGGTTTTCCAAAAGCCTTCTGGAACCGATTATGGTCGAAAACCGAGGTATGACTGTATTAAGCATATCACCTCGTTTAAACATGCGCAAACACCACCGGCACACGGAGACGCATTCTGCTTCGTTAGTGACGGATTTCACCATCTGTGCGTGAGCTCAGCACACAGGCCTACAGTAGCTATCGGACATAATGCCATCGTTTTATGTGGTGCCCCCAAGTGTTCAAACTGAGACACTATCGTTGGATAAAGCGGTGCCTTGAGAAGATGACCAATTTGTGTTTGTAAAACCCTGGTTAATTAGTAGGTATTACGAAACGTTACTTGAAGTCCTGCTGTATTCAATTTAAATATTTGTGCGGCACCCTATTCCTTGTACTGTAAACATATACTGATTAGGACTTTCTGGCAACTGGATGTTTGTGTTTTATTTCATTTTGCTTTTTAAAATTCAGTTTGTGTGTTCTCCAGAAAATATGGATGTTTCGAATAATGGAAAAAAAGACAATCGAACGTTTCCTTTCACTTCATGTAGTTTTAAGGAAAATGCTATATTTGGAGATAAAGGACAAAAAAATAAATTTTATGAATTACATATGTTTTTAATTAATCAGCCAAATCCGTATTTTTTTTTCCGACAAAACATTGGAATTGGCATCGACCTCAAAACATCCGCATATGTTGGTCTTCAGTGCAAACTTGCAGATGACTTGCTGAAACACACACCCTTTAGTTCAGTGTAGACATGATTTGTTAACCCTTGACTTTTGAAACATTCCTGAAATAAAGGACAGACTTCCAAATGTCAAGTCTGTATCATAGGCCCTCGTTCCAATGTAATATCCCTGTTAGATACAAAACACATGTTGTTATGAATATTATTGTGATGGTTGTCACACAAGACTGCTGTCACAGGTCGGAGAGAATCATCTCTGCAACACCAGTTATTTACACATCACTGCTGAACCTTGTTTACTGGTGCTTAACATGAGGGAGACAGAACACTGTTTGTTTTCATCACTTTCTCCTGTCTGCCCATCCATCCGTCCGTCCCTCTCACTTGTTTTAAACACACATTGCCGGTCTAAATGCAGGTTGCAAAAATAAACGTGAGGTGGAGCTAAGTGGTGTCCAGCATGCAACATTATTTGTGGACTGCCACACACATTTACTTATGGTAATGACAACTGCAGATTTGCAACCTTCGTGGAGCATGTAAAAGTGCCCCCTGTTGCTTCAGTTCCCTGGGATTAACCTGCAATATACCCCAACTCCACAAAGTTAGAAAGGTGCTCCTCAAATGAAGTCAGTGATTTGCCAAAGAACAAGGGGCACGGCCGTGCTGGAGCCTATCCCGGCTGTCTTCGGGGAGTAGGCGGGCAGACACCCTGAACTGTTTGCCAGCAAATCACAGGACGCACAAAGACGAACACCCATTCGTGCTCACAATCACACCGAGGGACAATTTAAAGTCTTCCATTAACATGCCATGCATGTTTCTGGAGTGTGGGAGGAAACGGAGTACCCGGAGAAAACCTAGACAGGCACAGGGAGAACATGCAAACTCCAGACATGAAGGCCGGAGCCGGAATCGAACCCTGCACCTCTGCACTTTGAGGCATGCGCGTTAACCAGTCTAGCACTGTGCCACATTTACATACACATATATACACACACACATATGTGTGCACACACACACATATATGTACACACACACACACACACACACACACACACACACACACACACACACACGCACACCTATATATCTCAGTATAAAAAATAAATAAATAAAAAGAAATATAACATGATATCACAAATACATGGTGCCAGTACAGTAATGCTTCTGACAGAGGCACACAACCTGGCTCACGGGCCACCACTTGTAAAGACTTAATGCTGTTTTGACATGGTTTCTCATTCAATACGATGAGAAAGTGCGTCTAAGCATTGGACTAATTGTGTACGGTGCTCGGGAAACGAAGCGTAGCCTTACGATATTCATTCCATAGATGCCAAGTATAAAGACGTTTATCATGACTTTTAGTACAGTGAATAAACATGAAAGCTCCTTAAAGCCTATCTTATGAGACATCTCCTTGTCGAGGTTATATAAGGCAACTCCTGTGAAGACATCTGCAAATGCTAATAAAAGAACAAACATTAGTCAAGGGATGTATCTTCGAGCAGCAAGCAAGATGGGAAGTAAAAATGATGGGGGTGAAAATGATACATACACAGCACAAAAGACCAAAGGGCAAAATCAAGGTAAGTGGAGACCCCCAGGCTGCCCAGTTCCGATGCAGTCAATGTGACCGGTAAAACATAAAATAACTCCTACTCCTGCTACACCATGTTGGCTATCAATGTCATACAAAAGTCAATCGACTAACTAGACAAGCCCAAATAGGATTAGCTAGTAATATACTTAAGTGAGCTGAGATTCATAAATAATCATTCTATTGTAAAAAACATGATTAGCTGTGGCTGTGATTGGTCTTGTGGTTCACATAGAAGACGTTCAGGCAGCGAACACTCAACGCCCCAGTTAGAGAGTCATAATTGATTGGCGACCAGTCATCTGCCACTGCTCTAGCTGGCCTGAGAGCTACAAAGACTTTTTCACTATGACGTGCAGCTGACAGTAGCCGGGTGGTCGTCTCGGTTTATGAGCCTGTCCGATTGGAATCCTTGTGGTGTTGTTTGTATCACAAGCCTCAGTAATCCTCGAGCTGCCAACACAGTTAAATACTGGGTATAAAAATAGTAATGTTGCTGTCAAGAGTGCACACAAATGCCAGTGAAAGATGTGAATATAACATTCAGTATAGCAGCACTGAAGTATGTTTTTCACTTGGAGGGTTGACGACTTAATTTTTTGTTCAGTTAATTTGTTTGTGTATTTATTTGTTTAGTCTGTCATCATCGAGTACACTCTACAACAGGGGTATCAAACTCAGTTTTGCCATAGGTGATATGATCATTTGGGTTTCCTTTGGATGGCCGTTATACTGTGAAATCAAACGTATGATCGCCTAATAATACGTCGACAGTACAACAAATTGATCAATAACACATTTTGAAATTGGAGGCCCGTAAAAACGGTTTGTTGAAATATTATTCAATTTATTTTAAAGGGGGGGGGGGGGATTGGTAACAAAACAATGTCTGCAATATTTCAACGTTTTTAAAAGTAAAGACAATTTTTAATTTAATGCACATGGTTTGCTTATGTGAGCCTCATCAAATGATGAGGCGTGCCGGATCTGGCATATGTAGTTGCTATGTTGTCCATCCATTCAACCATTTATCTTCTTCAAGGAATCTTGTTTCAAAAACCAATTCAATGTTGACATTAGAATTCTTTTGTATATATATGTTTTGATTCCTTCAAACCGTATATTCGGTTTTGTCGCTATTAAGGGACAATTTATTCACAACTAACTCTCCTCCATGCTTGATTTCAGTATGGGAACAAAAGTCCATGACGTTATAAATACATCTTTCAGCAGTTTCCATTTTAAATGTCCACCCATACTTTGTGACGCTTCATAAGGTTCAGAGCCACATACTGCAAAGAAAACTGAAGGGCCCTTGATGTCCACTTGTCAAACTTCCACCAGGTCTGTGTATTATTACTGCCTCAGGCAGAACTTTGAACAAGCTTAAATAACAGTCAGGCGTCAAGAGTTAATCATTTGCAAAAAGGCAGTTGCATCTTTACGCTGCAGTGAATTCACAATGTCCTTTTTTTTTTCTTTTAACGCTTGCACTGTTGCATAGGAATGGAAGGCAAAAGGCTCCGTGGTTGACTGACCCAACACTCGGCAGGTGGGTTGGTATACTTTCCACTTGCCCTGGTTCAACATAACCTTGCCGACCTAATTCTTTCCTCTTCCTGGCTCAGCGTGTTGCCTTCAAGCAATGCCTGGCATTGTTTGTAAAATAAAAGAGGGGGTTGGGTTTGAAGTGCATTCGAGTGGGTAGAGCTGGAAGCTTTGCTGACAATGTCAACATAATTTATAGGGTATTTACTGGAAAACAAAACACCGCAAGCCAGCGCAACAAACAACTCATTTATTTTTTATTCAATCTTAGGGACAAAATGTTTTTGTCACAGTTAATAAACGGACCGTAAAAGAATAAAAACATTGGTTCCGATTAAACAGATGTGAGCATTTTATTCACAGGATTCTACTCTGCACTCTTGGTATCCCTCTTTGCCCATTCCTCTTCATCAAACTCTGATCACAGTTCACTTGAAAACAACAATGAGCTACATTCTTGTCAAGGTCATGCACTCGCGTCAAACATGGAGGGAGGCTGTGCTGAGGGAAGAAATCCAGATAAACTGAGCTGAGCCCACATGGATTTCTTTCTTGTCAGCCCGCTCTGCAGTCCTAAATGTTATCTAACAGCAAAGGGAAACCACGCAAGAAATTGAGAGGCTGTCACCATTGACACCACTTGACACCAACAACTTCAACTTCTGCCTTCCTGTGTGGAGTTTGCATGTGTTCCCCCCCCCCCCCCCGTGCCTGTATGGGTTTTCTCCGGGTACTCCGGTTTCCTCCCACATTCTAAAAACATGCATGACAGGCTAATTGAACACTCTCAATTGTCTCTGTGTGCCCTGCGATTGGCTGGCAACCGGTTCAGGGTGTCCCCCGCCTACTGCCCGAAGATGGCTAGGATAGGCTCCAGCACCCCCCGCGACCCTTGTGAGGATAAAGCGGATTGGAAAATGGATGGATGAATTTTAGCAGTTCCTGGATTACAGGAAACCAAAATAGGTTTACAGAAGACAAATACAACAGCTTGTTATCAGCATTGTATGCCAATTTAATTCCACTGAAAGAAAGCTCACAAGGTCCTGATGGAGTACCCAGGTAAAGTAACATAAAGTTGTTTTTTTTCTTCAAAAAACCCTGACAAACATCTATTCTGTGAATTGTCAAGATCACTTTAGTCTTGAACCCACTTGAGTATGAGTGACGCGATAAGTCTTCTGTAAGCATGCCACAACAGGGTAAATAAATCTCCATTATTCTTAGTCTTTCCATCCTTAACATTATCCAAAGCACTAATAGGTCACGCTGGTCTGTCGTCGAGGGAGCAGGGGAAACGCAAAACCCACTGTAACGTACCAAATCTCATCTCTTGCTGCCAGCTGCTCAGCAGAGGACTGCTGCTTACCGCCATCTGAGTTTGATGACCTTGTTAGTTTGAGTGCCTAATCTGCTAATGCCCTGATAAAAATAAACAGTCAGTGCTGTCATTGTAGTCTGTCTGCAGCTGCTGTCCACGAATACTGATGATATATCCATCTTTGTCTGCCCAGTGGATTTACGGTCATACTGACGGTCTCTGGGGCTCAACTATGATATTTGCCAAAACTATGATTGTTGTTGATGACAATATAAGGCTACTTAATATTTCTCATTGTTATTTGGGGAGCTTTCATCAAGTGGTTAAGAAACCCTAAACTGTTTCCTGGGTGCCTTGCTCCAGTGTATGGAACACTACTGTGTTGGGTTAAATGTGGAGGCCAACTTTTAGAAGAAGAAAACCCTTTACTTGTCTCACAATGGAGAAATTCACGTTTTTTTTTTTTTTTATATTTTAAAAAAAAAAGTGGAGGAAAACAATAAAAGTTGTATATTGTGCATTGATTAGCTCTGCTCACTTCCGTCCTGTCGCTTCCATACCCATTGACAGAAAAGAAAGCGTCAATTGTGAAGGCATGGAATCTTGCCAATGTTCTACATGTCTATTGTATTGATTAAAAAGTGGAGGAAAACAATAAAAGTTGTATATTGTGCATTGATTAGCTCTGCTCACTTCCGTCCTGTCGCTTCCATACCCATTGACAGAAAAGAAAGCGTCAATTGTGAAGGCATGGAATCTTGCCAATGTTCTACATGTCTATTGTATTGATTTTTAGTAGCCAATTGTGCTATTGACAAATGTAGCTGCAACCCTATTCACAACTAATAGACATGTCTAAACAGTGTGGTGAACAATTCTCATCTTCACTAAACCAATTTTAAGTCAGGTAGCACAGAAAAGAACATATCCAGTGATCTGGCACTTTAAACATCTTATTATTAAGCAACCAAATTGTTGAGTCCTCCAGAGTAATCAAATAGTAATATATTCAGCAATAACATTAACAATGAGAAAATACCTCATTAGTTTTGACATATGACTCCAGTGATTAATTCAAACCAAATGGTCCCTTCTGCTCAAGGAATACGCAACCCTCATGGATATAATTAAATATAATTTAAACATCGACATTAAAGAGCGAGGCTCCACTCCAAATTTAATTGAATATGGAAGTACATAGTTGTATTAATACACAGCTAAGGATTAAACAGGCTCAAGTTCAATGCTACATTAACCTTAAACGATCCTCTCAATACATGGTTGAAATGGTTTTCAAAATAACTTGTAGCGTATCATTTTCATGAAAAAAAGTCTAACCCACATAAATGAGTACATGGGGAGAGGGCTGAAATGGGTATTTGAGTAATTAGATTACATTGGTTCAAAAAAGAAAAAATGCTCGAGGCATTTTTTTTCTGCCTCAGATTCCTGTTTATGTATTTATTTAGTGTACAGGAAAAAGACAAGCCAACTGCAGCAACAAGTGTTCATGCTATGTATGACAGTAACGTGCCGCCAACAGAGTGATAAACCAACTTCAAAATAAACCTTAACTTACCAAATAACATCTGAACATCAATGCCTTGCGACGCTTTTATTTTGAAGTTGTTCCTGGCAGCGCATCGCGATAGCTCACGCTCTCTCATGATTTATATTCCTGGCTGTAGTTGGGGGGGACTTGAAATTGCTGTCACTAACTGTTGCCACCGACATCAAGAACACAATGTCGTCTTGAAATCGTGTTCAATCACTACTTCAGGACGCTAAAAAGAACATTAATTATGCTGATGTTATATTATATGGCACCTGTTGGCAGCATTTAACAGCAGCTTACAGATAGCCCCAAACTCGTACCCCAATAGAGGCTAGCAAGAGTCAGCGGATTTGCAATTGCTACTGTGCTTGGGACGTCACTTCATCTCAGAGACCAAAATGCGGGAAGAGATTTGTCCAAAATCTCACTAAGGTTAGTAGTGTGCTGCTAAGCAGAGTTTAAAATAAATGTTACAATTATTCCAGCTCGCTCACAACCCTCATGAGGATAAAGCGGTTCAAATAATGGATGAATAGCTTCATATGAATACCTGATTATTTGATAACATTTATGGATATCTGAATCCCAAAATGTTCGACAGATGCAGCGCTATATGGAAGCTTATAATAGTAATCACCCTTACATTGTGAAATGTATATTTGAATGAATACATAATCAAGAACAGATCGCCCGACATGAAAAGAATATGGCTCATAAATACAATTTTGTGATGCTCCTTGACAGATTGCCCGCTTTTATTCCTGTAGATTAAGGAGATAAATGTGTAACTAAGAATAATGCAAAGATCCAGCCGCAAAAAAAAAGCTAAACACAAATGTCTTACAACATGCTCCTGGTCCTGTGGGGTAGATTACAGGACTAATATATAACCTACCCACAACACAACGTTAGCACTGACTATATCTGCAAAACAATCAGAGTGCAGAAAAATGGTTCTGCGTGAATTCATTTTTCACCTTTGGACTATTTCTCCACTTACAAGCAGCATTTTACTTCTTTTGTATTGTTCTAAAGAAAAGTCATGCAGGATCCACTGGGTAGGCAAGTATTCATGTATGCTGCTGTGACAGGGGCGGCTGAATGAATGTGGCTCTTATTCCCAAGGAGAAGAAATCTTGCATTGTGTTGAAGGGATTTATACCAAGTGACTGGTGCAAACAGCTTACAGAAGAGAAATACGGTCGCCATATTAATCTAGCACCGCAACACAGCTGAAAGAGTATAACTGTACTCTAGATAGGAGAATACAATCCAGCTAAACCGACTTTATTATGTCTTTGTTCTGCAGTCAATCTTTCCTCAAGTCAATATGCAGTAAATGTTTGGCAGAGTGATTCGCCATCTACGGCTGCTTGATATGGCTGCTGTGTTGACACCTTCATCATAACTCTGCAGTGTTATTTTTAAATAAATTGGTGCTGTCCTGTTTGGGCCTGGAAGAGGAATCCTGAGCCTGCTACAAAAATGCAATATGACGGTAAAGAATGCCTTGATCCCAAAGACAAGTCGTTTCTTTTTACTCCGCGTAAAAATGCAAGGTTCAGTCAAGGAGAAGCACAAACACAACATGCTTCTATTTTTCCCTCAATTAGGGTGAAAAGGATAATCTTTCACACGTTTAACATCAAAAAAAATATAAGTTTTAAGCATGTAACAGTTGAATTGAGCCTGAGTCATTATATGAGCAATGTTGCAAGAAAATATTGATACTGCTGCATGTAACATCACCTCTCATGGTGCAGTATTGCTAAAACAGCATCAGATATTGATATGGTCTGCTGTGCGGCCGGCTTAAATGGTGATTTCGGCCCTTTAACGTGATCTCCAAATCCATGTATTTGCCTCTATGTTCCATGAATAGTGTGCATCGAAATGAAAACTGAAACCATTTTACTCATACCATGAATCTCTTTGCGAGTGCCACCTCTAGTCACTAATGGTTTGCAAATGTAGTTGCAAAAGACAACTGTAAAGCATCAGGAACTCCTGTCTAATAAGACCCGCCAGCGATGATAATATGCAAAGCAAAGCTACCACTAGCAGAATCCATTGCATCATGAATGTTTGACATTGGTCCCGAAGGACGGACGTGTTCTCCCTTTCATTTCTATCACTGGTATAATCCCCTTTCGAAACCCTTTTAAGGGTGAAATAGAAAGGCCCGGCAAGCTAAGAGATGAGTGGAAAGAACGGGAAGGGAATAAACACAAGGGCCGAGCTGTCTATGTGGATTAGAATGGGAAAGAAAATCCTTTTATGTCTGATGCGTCGTTATTCCAGGCTACAAAACATGTATGCACAGCCATATGATGCCAAACATCAAATACATACTTGACAACAAAGACAATCAAATACTTAAATGTCATCCAATTATTTTTGAAAACACAAAAGCCAGTTTTGTGAGTTAAAACTGACAACATGTAATTATGTTCGAAACAGACAGTGGCACAGTCGACGGATGAAAGAAGAGCTCAAATAAAAAAAGGGCACGCTTTCATAGCTGACATGAAGTTTTGGCTCTGGGGCAAAGAATGAAGACTTCGGCACAAGACCTAATTTGTTTCTTAAACGTCTCATTTTAAAATAAAAATGGCTGCTCTGTTTTTGCCACACAAGCCTTCTAATACTCAACAAATATAACAGTGGAAACTCCCCAAAAACCTCAATGGGAACAAATTTCCAAAGTAGTCCCCAAGAAAGAAGCAAAAACACAGTTATTTGTTTGTTTGTTTCGCGGTTGCAAAGATTGGGTGTTGAAACTGATGAGTAGTAACATGACTAAAATGTCCCAAAAATGCCCGTCGCTGGTTTAGGGCAACCACAAATGATTGTTTTGATAGTCAATTATTCACTGATTATTTTTGGGAGAGGGTGACGAATTGGATCATATGTAAATCACATCTTATCGCACCAGCAAACAGTTGCGCTTCTTATACATCCATCATTAGCTTTCAGCTAGCAGTGTTTAAAACCGAATCACCAAGCATTTTTTCCGCCGTGGACTGGATCATACAAGTCCATAGCTTTCGCAGACCAGCAACCATTCACCGACCAGGTGGGTGGGGGGCTGTGTAATAAAATGCTAACACAACAAATGCCAATCCACTGTGTATTTTTATGTACCTTTACTAGCAGTGCCAACACCATAACAAGGGGAACAGAATGCTTTCATATGGTCACTATGGAAATGCTTAAGCATGCAACACAAACCATGGAACAAAAATAAAGTGCATGAATCATACAAGCAACACAAAAACAGGCATTTTGTATTTTGTAACAATAACCGGGAAGCTACATTTTTATGTAACATATTATTGGTGCTGGGGCATTTTGTATTTTGTAACAATAACTGGGAAGCTACATTTTTATGTAACATATTATTGGTGCCCCGACTGAAATGCACCAACATAAGAAAGCACCACAGAACAAATAAGTACATGAACATATATAACTCACCATAATGCTAAATCAAGAGTGGCTCACCGCATATTGTGTAGAGCGGGCTTGGTCCTTGGGAATCACTTCGCAATAAATCCGTTTTTGATTTCAAGTAGGCCACCTGAATTTTGTTGTCTCATCACTGGGCCTTTTTCCCGTTGCAAAGACACTTTCAAACTACATCTGCCTTTGTTTTTGTTCCTAATTTTGCTAGCCTGTGGGTTTAATATTAGCATTATGCGACAGAGACGATTAGCACCTGTCATGTATCAAAAGTCCGTTAACCAAGAGAACCCGGTCACTTTTCCAAATAAAGTATTTTTCAGCCTTGGATAATAAACAAGAAGTACTGTAAGCTTTTTAATCTGTTATATGTGCGGCCCGCCCAAGCCCGGTCCAAAGTGGGCCCCACCCGGTGGTTGGGGACCACTGGTCTAAGTGCAATTTAACTTAATTATAAAGTATAATTTCTCGAGAATAACACACAATCGAATATTATACGCCTGAGCCCCCATATCATATTTTTTACATGGTCATGTATTAGGTGGCCCCCCTATTTGCTGCTATCTAAGATCAATATCTGAAGTATTATCTGCATAATAATTTTGATAGATTGAAATGTCATATGTTCAGACATTATTATTTTGTGTGTGTGTGTGTGTGTGTGTGTGTGTGTGTGTGTGTGTGTATGGGTGTAAAAAGATCTTTTACCTTGCTAACAGTTCCCACTCTACAACTCTTATATAATGATGAATAATTCATAGTTTGTTTGTTAAGTCATAAATCGGGTATTAACTGTCATGTTATGAATCAATAATTGTATGTACATATCATCAATGTGTTACTTTATTGTGACAGAAAGGAAACTGTTCATTTATATGTTAATTACGGTGGCCAATGTTATGTTGTGTTCATGTTTGGAGTCATCATTTTATTGCGTTGCTACTTTGCCAAGGTTAGCGTCAAGGAAATCAGCTGCAACTCAGACAGTGCAATGGGCGGCCGTCATGCGCCTAAACGTAATCGGCGACGGGCAAACGGCGGACATCACACAAAGAAAGTCACCGTCAGACGTTTCGACCGGCCTGTTGGGGAAATTATTGAATCAGAACATTGATCAAAATCATTGGGATTATCATTTTGGCCCGAGTCATGCAGCTCGAGAATTGATGGGCTGGGCGTTTCTGGCGGCTCATTTACATATATTGTATAGGCAATGTAGTTTGGGCGGTCACGCGCCATTCACAAGCGGGTGAGACGTTTGAAACAAAAAGTTTGTTCCTTCGCCCATTTTGCTGCGCTTTGCAGTTGTCAAATTTTGGCAGCGGTGACAGCCAAGCGGCACTGAGAAAGCACAAGCAGACAGAGCCAAATAAAGTAAAAAGAAAAAGAAAAAAAAACCACATACAGTAAGGTGAAATAAAAACAATGAAGGAACTGTCAACCTAGATAGCATTTAGCAGCCAAAACAACCACCAGTCACCAGGTTGACTAGCGATGTTCAAACTTTTATTTTTTTTTCTGTTGGGAGAGAAGGATCCTCTACTCCATCCACTTGAAGCAACCGCGGTGTGGTAACCCTTGCGAACCAAAAGCATGTGAGACATGTGAGGCAACGTAACATTTCATGTTCGGGCTGAACTTAAAAATTAATTATTTAGATTTGTAATTACTCCCTTTGTATTTTCTGTCAACAAATATGTCTCAATGATCCCGGGAATCTTGAAAGTTGACAACTGGGACAATGCGACGGTGGCCGAGACAGGTCAGAACAATTGCAAATGTCACAACAACAAATACCACAACACAGCAACATACAGCCACAACGGTATACCTGAATGCGCTTTAGGATAAACACGCAAAAGAACTTCCACCTCACTTGAGTGAATGGCAAAAGGGGACCATGACATAAAATGCGGGGAAACTTAAACATCTACACTGTCCACGAAGGTCCCAAAAGTGCTCAAGTTTTGATGAACAAAGGTAGAAACAACCAAGTAAAAGTAAGCTGCTCTTATGTAGCCGTGGTCAATTCCATTGCAGGTAACTTCAGTTGCAGGCACGTGTCATTGTGTTTTGCAATTCCGTTGTGGGTTAATGCTGGCGCATTGTGGCTGTGTGTTGTTTGTGGCGTTTGCAATGGTGCTGACACCGAACGTACATGAAATGGGAGTTATTTATTTTATTTATTTTTTCAAGTAAACAGGAATGGGAAAGGACTGCATGCTTCATATTATTTAACGGTGTTTTTCAGATAGAGCGCCACAACGTACAAGGTTATACACAACCCTAAGCCACTTCATCATTTCAAGACTTTGTCATGTTTGGTAACCGCAGAATGTCACCAGGCAGAATTGGTGGTTTGACACGGAAACATTTTTACAAAAAGGGTTCTGAGGCTAAGTATGAAGCCCCAATTGTCACCATAGTCCTCATAAATACCAAGCAATGGTGTAATAAATTACCAACACACACTTCTCATAGCAGATAAGGATTTGTAGACCAAATTCTTTATTTTAGTTGCACTGAGGATGGCTTCATTGATGTCAATAAAATTGATTTTATAATTAACCATATTCAACTGAAATAGAGTAAGGGGCACGTCTTGTAAAAACAGACGTGTTCTTGTTCATGCGGTTTACCACTGATGCAACAATGTCAATTATTTCATTTTCACAATTAATTCTATGATAGATTATATCAATTTGGAGACATGTAGGAGCAATGCAGTCCAATGATCACACCATGCATAACTTCACGAGGGCAGAGAGTGAGGGTTCAGTACCAAACTGATTTGTCTGACCTGTTCTACCTTGGTGACACGGCTCAGTGGTCTACCACAAGTGGACACGGTCATGATCACAGTTACTTCTTTCGCATATCTGTCACAGTTCTCTGAACGTGCATCGGTGCTTTATCTACATTTGGCTATCATGTGCAAATGTCCAAAGCCGGATTTCCCTTTTGGCAGAAGTGGCAGCCCTTCCAATTGATCTGTCCTTATTTTGTTGCTTGTAATCTTATTTTTCAGTTATTTTGTTTGTCTGGACGTTGCTTTCGGTATCCGTCGAAGCCAGGGGTGTCAAAAGTATTGCCCGGGGGCCTAATCAAGCCTGCACGCGGGTTTAATCCAGGCTGCAAGATGATTTTGTCAAGTATAAAACGGGACCGAACCGACTGCTTAACCAAGTTTAGCCATGTTGTGCGTAAGTAACTCTGATTTATATATTCATTAAATGCACTTGGATAGGCGGGCCGGTGGTCCAGTGGTTAGCGCGTCGACCTCACAGTGCAGAGGTACCGGGTTCAATTCCAGCTCCTGCATCCCTGTGTGGAGTTTACATGTTCTCCCCAGGCCTGCGTGGATTTTCTCCGAGTAGTCTGGTTTCCTCCCACATTCCAAAAACATGCATGGCAGGCTGATTGAACACCCTAAAATTGTCCCTAGGAGTGAGTGTGAGCATGGATGGTTCGTTTTTATGTGCCCTGCGATTGGCTGGCAATTGGTTCAGGGTGTCTCCGCCTACTGCCCGAAGATGGCTGAGATAGGCTCAGCCCCCCCCCACGACCTTTGTGAGAACAGGCGGATCCGAAACTGGATGGATGGATGGATGCACTTCCATATCAAAGTTTAGAAGTTTGGTAAACTATACTTATATGAAAATCATTTTTAAATCTGCCTTTCAGATTGTAGTAAATCTTACTTTTTACAGGCAATGCTCACTGTAAGTAAATTCATACTTGGCCTGAAAGTCTCTATTTCACACCAAACTAAAGTCACAAAAAACAAACAAACAAACAAAAAACCTGCGCAGCATAAACCAAACATGAATGTGTATGCCAAAAATTCAACAACTGGTAACACAAACACAAATGACAAGAATTAACATCCCTATAACTTCAATTACTAAATGCAATGGACCACGCGATGCATTCTGGGAATCGTAGATACGCGTGACATGACACCTCCGTAAGGAGAGCTCTACAGCAACAAGTGTTGCCGCGTTCTATGTAATGGCCACTCCCCCTCCACAGAATACTCACTGCGCGTAGGGACAACAATGTGAAAATGAGAAACAAGAATCTGCCCAATCTGCGGGAACAATTTACAACAGCTTCCTTTAACTTGTAATTGGACGATGAGCTGGGCAGTGGCTCTGCTTTTAGCTCATTGGTAGCGCTCAGCACCCCCAAACTGGAGAGGCCGGTTTCGAGCCCCAACTTGGGCAGGCGCCGCAAGAGTAAAAAGTAAAAATATCACCGCATGTGGAAGGGTTGACACCACAGATTAATTAAAATTTAACAAAAGAACAAGATGACAAACTTGCCTTGCCAAAATTGTGGTTAAACGGTTGGTCTTCCAAAATGTGACTTGAAGCATTGCTGCATTCAATTTCATTCTTTGCACGTCACTGTATCCCTTGACAAGTTGTACAACCGTATTTTATGAACAAATAGGGGGAAGAATAATAACAAACTGCATTTCATTTCATGCAATCGAAGGAAAAATACTGTATTGGGATATATCGGGGACCAAAAAGCTCGTTTTTAACAAGATATTTACAGTTGACCCCTGCTATTGGCTTGGATTTGAGACCAGGCCGACCGCCGACTGGCGATAATATGTGTTTAATTGACGGCAATTGAAATGTATTTGGGGCTGGGGGGGTTATTTATTTGTAACTCATGCATTCTTTGTTTTTTCAATTAATCAGTGTGTGGTTGTCATTGTTTTTTTTCTGTTTTATAATTAATAATTAACATAAAAAAGCTTGTGCTGGTCCAATTTTGGAAACAATCTGAAGTTATTGTTTTTAAATTATATATACATACCATAATTTTCCCAGTCCAATCCATTTGGGAATAGATTTCCCTCAATGTGGGCCCTGACCTAAATTGAGTTTGACACCCCTGATCTAACCAAACCTTCGAAGTGGTCAAAATTGTCTTTCCAAAGTTGCAGAAGAACAAAAGAAAAATACAACACTGTTAAGTTATACGCCAGATACCCTTTAGCATCTCTATGTGACAAAGAGACCGATTTACACCACTTGGAAAATTATGGCACAAATTGCCTTTGCGGTGTTTTGGCCACTCACAGATGATGGTGGCTTGAAAAAAAAAAACTTTTAACAACCCTGATTACAGAATACTGCAATCCTTATCATCCACATGTAAACTGGCAACACACAATTACTCGGTGGTGTCCAGGCCTCACTTAGTGTAGGCACATTACTTTTGCAGCCATCGTGTGAGTAAGAGGACAACAAAAGACAGACCAAATTTGCTCTGTTTTGTGCCTTCTTCATTTGTATCTATTTTCTCTTCCTCACTTCCAAACTTTTGTGTTCATACGGATCAGAACCTTTCTGGGTGGCTCAAGTTTCTTCAGGCAAATGTTTCTGAGAAAACAAAGACATCTCTGAATCCCCCCGCCCCCCAAAAAAGAAGCTAACTTAAGAACAAAGAATTCGCTTCATGAATAGAAGAAAGACATTCAGCAAATTTACCCGATGTCGTGTAGAAGTACTCATACCGGTGTGCCAACTTCACTCCGGCCATTGCAAATTACAACCTCGTTTGAGCCACCTCTTCCCTTGCTGGTAGAAAATTCCACTTGTGGGGGTGTGGGGGGTGGAAGCCATGTCTGCTCCTCCCCACTGTGTGGGTTTTGTTCTCTTAATCAGACCACATGCCTCAAGGATTCAGGAATCCAAGAGCTCTCTGCCAGCTCCTCTCATAGCCGCAGCAGCCTGTGACATACTATTCAGTGTATAGCCGGTTAAAAGCGTCTATCCATTCATAACACTGCTCAACGATCCGCAGGCAGTTTTTTTTACCCCCACCCAGAAAAGCCCACCTTCTCTTACCCCGCAGACACCCTCTCCCTCATTTCACCACTCAAAAAGAACATTTTATCTGTCTGCTGGAAAAAACCCGAGACAGGATCAGAGACATAAAGCTCGAATGCATTAAAAGGTCACTCTTAAAAAATAAAGTAGAGCATTAGACAAAACTGTTCCACTGCAAAGGATACTGACTCTTTCGTACCGTGATAACTTTATAATTTGGGATATGCCCTCATCAAGAAAAATGAAAAGGCAAAGCAAATAATTTGTTTTGGTTGAATTCCGTTTTCTGAACTTCCCCTCCACAGAACCCTTGTTACTCATGCAGCGAAGGGAGAAATGAGGCACACTGGAAATTTGCGGGCTAACAATGGAAGACAGCTGCTCTTGCTGCACATGTCTTCCATGAGCTGAATTAGTTGTACAAGCCTTTGCCCCCCCCCCCCC
>NW_017805824.1:7394951-7428205 GCF_001891065.2 Hippocampus comes
CCCCCCCCCCGCAAGCCTCCCCTCTAAGCAGGCTGATCCAGACACAGCAATACACTTCATGGAAAGCTTAGGGGAGAGGGAGGGGAAAAAACAAAGCATAACGGGGGCTTTGTTTGACAGATCTTTGATTGCTTTCTGCTAATAGAGACAAACATACATGGACATAAGCAAAAACACTGACTATTATTATTTTTTTTTTTTAAACGCAGATACTCAAATGATGCTGTGCTTACTCTTGAAAATCCTCACTGCTGTGACCAAATACTTTGGGGCTTAACTTGGAACAGACAGAGCGCTTATCTGCAATTAAACCATGACAAATGTTTTGAAGGTGTGCTTGAAAATAAAGCTCAAAGCCCAGATAAATTGGGACCAATGACAGTGCGTAACAAATAAAAAGACTGTATTTGAGTTCACAGACAAGATATTTTGTCTCGGACACATTCAGAGAAGCAACTCTTTTCTCCAACACAATAAATGCTCTCATCCTAATAAAGTCAGGGTTGTTTAGAATATTACTTTCTTCAAAACTCGAGGTTTGTGCCAATTTCATTCCCAAGTCACAATTATTTGGAATGTCAATTTGTAAGAAATTGATACACACATTTTCAAAGGATTTTTTTTACGGTATCAAAACATGGCATGTTATGCCGAACAGAGACCTAACTTGGTACCCAAAACAGAAAGGTACTTGTATGCAGTGGTGTGAGGTCTTGTTTGGCCATCCAAAGTTGAAGACATGGTTTACGTTTGCCAGCTGTAGCTGTTTTTGTTTTGGGTTTTTTCGGCTGGCAACATGTATGCCTGGAAATAAACATGTGGTCGGACAAACACGTACATTAATTCAGGCTCCACTCTAAGGGAGTGTGTGCGCGCCGCAAAATGAACAAAACTCATGGTGGAGTTTGACTCAAAAGAACTCTCAACACTGACAAAACTCGGCTCAATTTTGACAAGTAGACTCTATACTCTCAATGCTCTTAGTAGTAGTCGCGAAAACGCCTCCCAAAAATAAATGAATAAATAAATAAATGAAATGCATTAAGGCCGAACGTCTGCTTGCATGAGAATTGCTCAAGGCAATTCGTGGCATTCGGAATTTATTTTGATGCCACAAATGAACAATGTCAAGGTGCCCATAGCTCGAGTTTAAGACTTCGGGTACCAATGTGGTGCCATTTGATAAGGATTTATATTATCCTCGGAATTATACCAAACCACAGGGTGCCTGGTCTGCCCATTAATCTCTTACCATGATCGTCACTGCGGTAAGGATGCTTGAATGTCAAGAGTCGCAGTGGCGATAAGATTACACTGTTGGAATTCTTAACTGATAACATCCAAGTCGACATTTTAAACAAGATATATTTACAAGCTTCTTAAAATGAGTGGACTGGAAAGCAATATCGGGTCAGGCAGAGGTAAATATAAATAGAAGAAAGGACCCGTTCGCTCCATCTGACATTAACAGCAACGGTGGCAGCGGCGGCTGAACTCTTTCATTAAAGTGCAGCCAGTTCTTCCTCTCTCTTCCTTTTCTCGGAGTAGCACAGGCAATGTAATTTTCCATGAGAGCTGTTCCATTTATCAAGGCCAGTGCCAGATCAAGGCAGCTGAGGAATGCCTCACGCAAACGTATAATGAGAGGTGGGAGAGTGAGATGCACTCAGAAGTGGATCCTACTTTTGTGAAGAGACTAGAGAAGATTTATACGGCATCTGTGCTACGATGCTTTGGGGATTTTTAACTTCACACGCTATCAATGAAGTTACGCTGTCACACCCAATCCACGGAGAAAAGGATTGCAGGCCACATGCATGTTAATCGTTCTTAGTACTTGTTATGCTCAAGACAGGACAGCGATCCATTACAAATTAATAGCCGGGGTGCACCCATTTTACTTTCAAATGCTTTTCTCCTGAATATTTCTTTACGTTTTACTGACGTGGAATTGAAAAGCAATTAGTATCCCTTTGGCCAAGTATGAGGACTGACAACATTTAGAAACATCATTTTGACGTGCATTTTCCAAACTGTCGTTTGAATCTGGTTTAAATTGGCCAAAGTGAATCTAGACTATCACAAACATTTTTTGACAAACAAACACAAATCTCATCCTGCAATATCGATGTGTCAGGAACGGGCAACTTAAAGGATGGAGGGACCAAAATATTTCATTTGTGCTGCCCCCCACCCCACAGATTCCATAGTAAATATGGACAAAACGTGTGTGTGCATGCAAAATACATGCGGCCTTCATATACACTGTTTAATTTTTAATAATACATTTCTCAAGGCATGTATATACAATCTACTATTCAACAACAAAGGATTTGAAGCAAAACATCCCCGATCTGTCATTCTCCAGAGGAAAGAATGTCAAAATCAATGGCACGGAAAATGAGGATAAAAGTCGGCAGCTATCAATCGATATATTTTCATTATTCCCCAAAATACTTAGTCGTCGGCACACTTCAGACCATTTATGAGTTTTGGAATTCTTAGTGACCTCAGTGATTGGCAACCACGGTGCCGTGGCACACTAGTGTGCTTTGAGAGATTGTCTGGGGTGCAGAGGGAAAATACCCAATTTCACTTCCATTGTCGGAAAATAATTACTGAGCAATATCAATCAGTGGCAAAAATATCGACGGTGCAACCGGTGCAATAATGCATCGGGGCCCAGACGGCATTAGGGGTCCATATAGGACCGTGGGGAGGGGGAAAGGACTTAACACTTTTTGTTGTGTGGTCTGCTACGGCATTTTTGTAATGTAGATGCCATGGCTCAATAAAAGGTTTGACGGGGGGATCGACTAACCAACAGGAAATGTGCCAATGGTGTTTACTGTATTTTGCCCCAAAACTACCGTACAGGTGTTCTTGTGTCTTATTTGTCAAGAACACCTTTAAATCATAGATATTGAATACATTGAACAACATTGACTAAAATACTGCAAATAATGAGAATAGCGCCGGTTTCAAGTTACATGTCCTTGACTACAATTGAGCAAAGATAATATCATTGTTTTGAAAGCATTGTCCGTGAGCTTGCTGACCTGACCAAGAATATGATCACCGGTAGGCATGAAGAAGTTAACTGCATGTGTCAAGGCTGTCACACTGCAGCAACCGAGGCTAGAGGACAGCGACTGAGCGAAGAGCAGACACTTTCCCACAATAATCACATCACGTTACACTCAAACATGATTACTGCTTAGCCCGATAGACACGCTTTGGAGCAAACTATGCTAAGTTGGCGGGAGCGGCCTTACCTCAGTTCACTTGCTCAATGAATATAATATAGTGTGTTCTACCTCGTGATGGTTGGATACATGTCATTACATATGAGTGTTAAAAACAAAACAAAAAACAAAAAAATATCCTACCTTTTACCCATCACAGTACTACATACAATGATGGGTGGCCGGGCACCGGCTCGTCACGCGTTTACGTCTTCGTAGTCCCATTTACCAGTGACCCCAGCTCCGCTTGCAGTCATGTTCACAATCACAATCACAATCACATTTTAATTTCGTCTTTCTTAACAGGGAAGAAAAACAAACTCAAACGCTGGGCATATGCATCGATGGATGTTTTTGTTCCCAGGAAAGTGGGATGTGCGTTCGGCCGTCTTGACTAAAATGCGTTCTTTAACTTTGAATACATTCATCTTTTTATTTTAATATGATATGACCCCCCCAAAATAAATAAATAAATAAATAAATAAACAAATAAGGAAAATCCATCCTTTATTTCAAATGCATTTATTCAATGGGGAAAACATATCCCATGTTAAGAAATAATTATTTTACATCAAATTATGTGTTCCACATTTATTAATACCCCTGATGTTAATACTTTGTAAAAATCTCTTTTGCCGACAAAACGGCACTTCGTCTTCTCCAATGTTTGACAAAATATGAGAATATAAAAAGACGGATTTGCGACCATTCCTCTTCACACAATCTCCCTAAATTATCCAGCAACCTGGGTCATCTCACTCTGCAGGTTTTCAATGTGGTTGAGGTCTGGGGACTGAGATGGCCATGGGAGGATCTTGATTATGTGTTTGTTGGGAGTATGCTTCTGTAATATAAATTCACGAATGTTCAGGCTTTTAACAAATCTTAACTGGGGGTGCCAATAATTCTGAAGGTTACTATATAAAATATGCCGGTCAAAGTTATGTCACAGGCAATCCAGTGATGTGCGTGTCTATGATTTTTCGGGGATTTTTTGTTGGTGTTTTTTTTTTTTTTTGTCTCATGTAAATTCCTGATAATGTAGTGATAAAAATGTGTTCTTTGTCACACAGGGGCAGCTATTACAGTAATGCATTCTGTAGACAATTAACATCCTGTCACAATAAAATGCAGTCAGTTACTCTTTCGGCCACGGGCATGGTGGTAATCTTCGAAGAGATAATATGTGTTTACCCTTCAATTACAACAAATGCCTGCTTTTCATTCCGATTTCAGGCTGGATTTACACTGCATGATTCAAGTGACACAGTTTTATTTTTTTAACTCAGAAGTAGCACAATTCAGAAAAGACAAAAGGCCACATGGAATCCGATACATGTATCTGATCGTAATTGGGCCCTTTCCAAAAGTGGGGGAATATCTGACACGTTGGCTACGTACACTGCAGTGTATGGTGCCAATTTGGATTTTTGTTTAATCTTTTTTTTAATGTGGTCATTCACACAACAAACACAAATGTAAGCTCAAATGTGAACAGAGTGTGTCTGTGACTATGTTTACGTGCAGTCAATAACCCTTTAAAACTGGAATATTCGCAATATTCCTGTAGCGCAAGGCCATGTAAACACCCGCAAAAACCCAAATATGCTAAATTTGATGTTAAAAAACAAACAAACAAACAAATAAGACCAACCCACTACATGACGGCTGTGTTTGACGTAGTACGTGCATTCTTGATATTTAAAGGAATATCACTTTTAATTAAAGGAATATCGTAAATCGATGCTAATTTCCCGTTAACATGTCAGTGGGATTTTACATTGACTTTAGCCTTGCACGTGCAATGTTTTTAAAATTAATCATGTCTTCTTGTATTTAAGTACACAATGTGTGTAATTATTTTTGTCGTGTGTTTCGTTTTACAGTAATTGAGGTGTCATTAAATAGGTTAAAGCGCACCTGGGGATGGCACAATCACATAAATGTCACATACCTGCTCCACAAGCAACAATGTGCATTCAGGCTACGCCCACAAAATCGGGAATTTGCAAACGCACAACGCCAATCTGTACATGAATAGTTTTTTTTATGGTCGTGAGGAGCCGATTAAATGTTGATTAATTGTCCAGCCAGAAGTTGGGACATTGTGTTAAAACAAATAAAATCCGAATACAATGATTGGACCACTTGGACAAGCAATAATGGCTTCCACTGAAATCGGTTGTGGCAAGGCACAGAGGCAAACTGATAAATAATTTCTTTATCGATACAATGCCTATGGCCTGCCCATGCAAAGATCTCTCTGAAATGTCCTTGGACAATAAACACACCAAGGCAAAGTGTCCTGGATTTAAGGAATCAAATAGGCTTCCTTACATAAGCGCCCCCCCCCCCACACACACACACACCCTCACGCTAGGTTTAGAACAGCAGGAAAACGATGAAGGCATGCTTTACACAAACTCCCTCCCCCACACACTGCTCCAACAGGCATAGCTGGGGCTTGTGGGATTAAGAATGGAACACGATGACAGACAAAAACCGTCCTCAACGCCGCCCTGTTCTTCTGTCTTTTAAATTGTGAGAGCATGAAAAGGGTGCTGGGGGGGCATATAATAGACACAGTTATAGCTCAGCTCTATGGGTGAACAGCGTATGAACTGCATGACTGATTAACTACACAGATCATTACATTGTCAGTGTTCAAATTATGTTGCCCAAGAAGGTAACAAGATGTGAGGGGGAACCTTCCTGCACCGTGTAGCTCTTCTAATCTTAGGACAGTTCTAAAGACAATTTTCACAGATGAATTCAACAAACTTTGGTTCGGAAAACCAAAACATAAATTAAGAATGTTATGATTGCATTTTAAATGATTCAATTAATTGGCAAGGTTGACTTGTTCATCCAACCCACTCAATTATATGGCAGCAACATCACTTAAATATAAAAGAAAATGTTTCCCAATCTTTATGCTGTGGTTATTTTTCGCTGTGTGGCATTTTTAAATGGAAATGTGTATTTAATTAAAAAATCAAAAAAGAAACTCAGGCAATGCGAAATAAACCTCTGAAATCAATTCAAATCAATCAATGCGCCTTTAAGACCGATAGCCTAAAAAGTCAACCACGTGTTACACGGTAGGAAGTAATAAAAGAACATACCTTTTCATTTTTCACCTTCTTCAAGGTCTTGCATTCAGCATTACCGTTTTCCATTTCCTCTGGCTCAGTTTTTGCGGTTAATGCCGGTAATATCCCAACAGGTTCAAGAGCAATATTCCCAATTTGATTGGCTTCTACTAAGTCTGTTGATTGTGTGCCCTCGAAGGGTGCATTGCGACAGTTCCCCAGAGCAACTTGAACTTGAGACACAACCTCCTTCTCCGCTGCAGCAATCGCCACAACTGCTGCTCCCTCGGTTTTGTCCTTTTTACTTTTGCCCGTAGCCCCTTCTTTGTCCTTTTTCCCACTCAGAACACCCCTGGAGGGTTTGCCCCCTTTTTCTATGTTCTTCCCAGAGGTCGAATTGTTGCCTGCAACCACCACAGCCGCCGCCGTGCCAGTTGGCTCGCCTTGAGTCCGTCCCGTCGCTTCCTTTTTCGCCCCATCTCCGGTCGAAGCTTTGCTATTATTGTCTTTAGAGTTTTTACTGCGCTTGTATTTGGATTTGCTTTCCTTGCCTTGAGAGCCAGACACTGGGCTAACAAACCTGATGTTGTCGGGCAACGCTGCTACTGCACTGGGTGGTGCCGCCATGCCGTCCTTGGTGCCAGACATCTCAAGTTTGTCCTTCTCTAAGTCAGCGTCGAGGTCAATAATCAGATTTCCAACACCGATATCCCATTCATCCCCGCTGTCGTAAGTGTCCACCGCATTAGAGTCCACACCTTTCCCGCCTGCAGTGCCACCACTTAGGGACATTTTAGTGCCAACGGCCCAGGATTGCCTCAGTGAGGTCCAACGCTATCTCGGACGGTTGGGACTCAGGGGCAGGGGTTAAAGAATCTTCACGGTCTAATCGTTCCTGTTCCATTTGGCCACATTTTGTTCTGAAAAGAAAAGACAATGCAATGTAGTCAATGGCATAAAAGAATTCAGACATCAAGTATCTCGCACCTAGCATTTCATTAGTGACAAAAGAACATGTTTTCACATGAGCCAGTCATTCTGAAATGATCACTGTGCAAATCCCTATGATACTGCCCACTGGTGCTACAGAAACCCTTTCTTCATAATCACTTCCCCCCCAGTTACCATGACAACTGTGGGAAATGTAGCCTAAATCCTGCTTTGACAGCCAAGGTGGCTCCCACTGCTCTGATCTGAAAGACTGGCTGTCTTTTCATAAGGCACTGCTGTTAGTGTCACGACTGATAAACCCCTGCATTGTTTAGACAGTCTTGCTTTTTCAACTCAAGATGACAGCAGTCATCTTACATAACTCAGTCTTAAAAATATGCAAACACATACATAATTCACTAAATGTCAAAAACTCACACTGTTGTACCGAATATGGATTTAAGGTCAAACTAATTCAGATTTTGAAAAAAAGATATATTCTGGTACATATCTGTTAGCTCATGTGACCTGTTAATAAACCTGTTAAAAAAATGATCAGCACCCTAAACATGAGAAAGCTTGCCATGTTCACATCTTTATGAACTCTCAAAGTTCTGAAATTTCTGTGCATATTGTTCACAAACACTTGTTAAACCATGCGCATGTACAATGTTTAATTTCAGTATACTGACAGGAATAGGAACTCTTGATAGTTACACCATATGGTTATGATGCATCAGATAATCTGCTCAATTAAAATGTATCCCATCTGTTGGCACCTCCGAGGTTATTTTACATCAAGTTTTGGCTAAGAACCTTCTTAAGATGTCAATAAATCATGTAGGTGTTTTGCACGGTTGTGTCCTGTGAATTAATTTTCAGTGAATTGAAAAAAAAAACCCTCAAAAAACAAAGGAAACAAAAAACAGCTTTCAAACCCCGGGAGGTCACTAATTATAATACTAAACGCAGAACTGCTGAACAGCAGGAACCCTAATTCTGAATACTTTGTCAGATCCACTATCCACAAATGAAGGATACTGGAAATGGTGTGTGCTAGGTGTGGCCAGGCAATCAAATTACTCCAAGTGAGCTACGACAAGCCATCCAGACCTCACTGGCATCAATTGTGGTCATTGTTTATGGCTCCACCTTAAGACAGACACTGAGCAAGAATGTCATCAGTCAGACAATTCCAAGGCAAAAACCACAATGGGGTGTAGAAACCAAAGGCTCATCTCATATTTGCCAGTAAATACCTTAAGATGATTGGAGGAATATTCACTGGGATGACAACACAAAAGTTAAACTTTTTGGAAGGTGTGTGGCGGTGATATCTGGTTTTAATATGCCAAGTATTTAATTATATTTGCTAACGCCAGCAGTCCAACACGGTGGTGTTGTCACGGTGATGTCACGGTGTGATTTGCTCATTCAAGACCTGGACAACTTGCTGTGATTAATGGAAAAATTAAGGTTGATGTCGACATGAAAATTCAGCATGGGAACATTCCACCATCTGTTCATGCCCTCAAGCTTAGGCGTTCTTGGGTTATTCAGCAGGACAGCGATCTGAAACATGATCTCATCTACATCTAAATACTCAAACAAACAAAAAAAGACATGAAAAAAAAAAAAAGGTTTTTGGAGTAGCATATTCAAAGTCCTCAAAGGGTCAGTTCATGCTCAATAACCTTTGGATATGACCAAGGCAAAACAAGTCTGTGAGGAAAGAGTTCGCCGCAATTTCACAGCAAATGAATGACTCAATTCTAGTTACTTCAAGTTCCTGATTTGAGTTATTGCTGCCCAGAGTGGCTCAACCAATTAATAGGTTCAGGAGGTAATCAGCTTTTCACACCGACAAGAAAGATTCAGATTTTTTCCCTCTGAAGAAAGGAAAAAAAAACTCATTTAGAGACGGCATTTAAATTTACTTGGGTTGTCTGCGATTTTATAACTGGTTTGATGATTTGGAACATTTGAGTCTGATAAATATGCAAGAAAAGACATCGGGAAGGGGCAAACTTTTGTCCATATATTTGGATGTGTGCCTGATTCAAACATCATTTTCTTCTTTTTCTTTTTTTAACCAGTCACACTTTGGCTGATAAACTTGGACCGACGTTCTTTGGGTGGTCCTGTTGAAACCATAATCATACGGAATTCACAAGCTACAGTACCGATTATTTCAAAACAAACATTTTCTTAACTGTTTACAAGATCAGGAAAAAGCTGGGTTGGTCCTGCTTGCCATTTTTCTAAGGCTGCAATTTTCAGTCAAGCATTTAGCATGTTGTAAACTTCCTTCGGTTTCACTGCGTGACAAATGCTGCAGTGACATAGCTGGCTGGCCAGCATAAATGCAACATAAATCAAATTACAGTTAAGATGAGGAAGAAAATAAGTGGGTGTGCACACCAGCGGCAAAACCAAGCTCATGCATTGGATTTAGTCAGAAAAGCTTGTCAAGTGCTTTTTAGAGATCTGTATTTTTATTTGATTTTTCTTCTACAAAAGAACAACAAAAAGAACTGATTATTTCTATAATTTCACATGGCATCTAAACAATGAACGGCACAGATTTGGTCTACTTTCCTCTTTCACAAACTGTTATTCTCTTCTGTACGCTGCAACCTTATTCAAGTTCCACCGATTCCTCCGTTTGTTTTTCCTTGTCATGCAAACCTCTCATCCACAATGTTTATGAACTGCTGGATGTGTAGTTATGATGTGGAGGAGTCTGTCTAGGTAGGGTTGAACAATCCAAATCATGACTTCTCGACATGTCTGGGTGACTGGCTTGTAAAATTATTCCTTGACAATGCTGAAGTAACTTTGGTCAGTCACCATCATAGCTCAGTACTTTTGTGGTGCTCCAGGACTGGGTAACGCTAATTTTTAGAAGGTTGAGTGTACAATATATATTAAAAAAAAAAAAAAAAACAATGAAAGAAACATGCTCTCGCTGACATACTGTAACTTGTCATTTGGCAGTATACTATACACCAGTGTTTTTCAACCTTTTTTGAGCCAGGGCATGTTTTTTACATTGGAAAAATTTTGCGGCACACCACTAACCAAAAATGTGATAAAATGACACTCTGAACAGTGTATTTAATTAAAATATAATTTCTCAATTTATTTATACTCAATCAGTGTGAAACCTGGGGCTGTTTAGATCAGGGTTTTTCGAACTTTTTTGAACTTTTTTTCATTGAAAAAAATCTCGCGGCACATCACTAGCTGAAAATGTGAACCCCCCCCTCCTCCCCGCTTATTTTACCAACTAACGTGTTATATTGTTACTATAACCGTTTTTAACATTGAAGAGTGACATTATAACAGCTTGAATTGGAATCTAATGAACACAAAGAAAACCGTATTTTATCATCTTTCATATTTATTGTTTCACCGTCGTCCTGCATTCATGCGTCACAAATTCGCGTGTCTCTCGTCGTAACACAAGGCAATTGGCTAGCTAGCTGTTGCTGCTCCCTAGCGGTATGGGAGGGTACTACATGATTACTTTCTGGACGAAAGACAGCACAGGCATAAAAATTGGATATTTTCCCGCGGCACACCTGACAATGTCTCGCGGCACACCAGTGTGCTGCGGCACACCGGTTGAAAAACACTGCTATAAACTATAATAGTACCGCATATTAGAAATGCCACAAAAAAGCAGGAGAATCGCATAAAGAGCTCAAATTTTCGCCTTTATGCATTCACGGCACTGACATGGAATGGAAGGGACGAGGTCAACTTGACAAATTTTCAGCTTCAAGGCGGTATCAGAGAAATAACAGGACAGGAATGTGAAGTAGTGGCAATGTCCCACTTTTGTTCAGTTCTGAGCAGAGGTGTAAAAGTGTATCGACATCTAATCAAATTCAAAACTATTTTAATAATCGCGTAATTATTGAGTGCCGCTGTTTTTCAAACTGTTCAAATCTTCCGATTCAGCCTCTGAACAGTAATTACTCTCTGATTTATGCAGTACTTCGTGAAAGCACAATCATTATCTTTCGTGAAAAAGTAGACATTTGCAAACGCCTACTTTTACTGTGGAAAACAGTGACTAAACCAGTCACTGAATACGTCAAAAAGGTTAGTGACGACGTCAATCCATCCCGTGTGGTATTGCTTAATTATTGCTTCTTTTTTTTTTTTTAAATTACCACACAATAACAAATAAAGAACAATAAATGGTGAATAAAGGATTTGAAAAACATTCCGACAGCCAGACAGTTCTGAATAAAAGGCAAAGGCTCCGCATTGGTCTGATGCAGCTATTTTTGCATGATCTTCGTAAAACAGTTTGATCATTTCATTTCTCTGCATGCTTCTTTCTACAGATGACTGTCCAGTGGAAGAGCAGTCAAGCGCATGTTTTGGAGGGTGGAGAGATGCAGCTGTCCCCGTTTGACTATGAAAACAGTTGTGGGGTCTAATTTGTCCAACACCTCCACAAAAGAGAGGTTGTAACTCTATCAGCAGTTGACCTACTGTACTGCCCTCAGCTGGAACCGCCATGCAAGCCGTTTTGAAAAAGCTCCCACTGAGAGGAATGTCCCAGCGCGATTCTCATTGAGCGAAAGGCATGCGGGTTGTGCAACACCCACAGTGCTTGCCCTTTTTAACAGATCCAGTTTCACTGAGTTATCTATGGAGTGAAATCCGCTTTGAACTTTGCTACTCATTTACCAAGCAAAAGGGACAATCATAATTTCTGTGGTAGAATGACTAAGCAGAACTAGTCCACTATTTCCATTTCCTCCCTTTTGGACCCAGCTGTATGCCATTGCATTTACTCCACAAGGCTAATACTGGGAGGAATGTGTGTGCAACATAAAAAGAATAAGTAAACATTTCCCAACCTTAAAACTCCGCTAAATCTAGATAGAATGAAATTGCCAGTTGAATTTACTTTGAATGCTATGTAGTGAGCATTGAAAATGGAATTTACTCAGTCCCCTGGAAAAGCTCAGTTCATTTAAACCGCTTTCACAATTTCTCAGTTATTCTACTATTCACTGTCTATTCACTGACTGCTGACTGGCATTCAGACAACAAAAGCACAGCAATGGATGGATTAAGCGTTATATTGAGAGAGAGAGAGAGAGATCATTTGAAAAGTACTTTTCTCTGCAGGCGTTCTACTGAGGGGGATCACAAAGAGGAGGAACTGTTCAAAGTTCTTCACCAGAATCGCAGCAGTGACGTTCCTCCGGGCTCTGAGGCGCAGCCCGAATCGAGTTTTAACTGACAGATAAAGCCATGTTTCCAACAAGTTTTGACAGTTTGGTGTGCTACAGAAGGTTTGCCGTTTTAATTGCAAAAAAGGATACACAGTATACATACTAAATACACCCAATCAGATAGCACTTTGACGAATGATCCAGATGAGGATTTTTTAAGGTTTTGAAGGTACAGTATATAACATCCTGTAGTGTTTTGGCTTGGTTTCCTCATATTTGGTTTCAGCCAAGAATTTTCATTTTGATGGATCCCGATTACTTTTAATTTTCATTGCATTTTGCAGTTACGTAGAACAATAGTGAACTATACACGTGAGAGTTCTCAGAACAAGTCGGTTCGTGGATCCTCTTCATTTCCCACAGCTCTGGGAGTTCACCTAAAGGCAGAGGGAGCACTGTGTTTGACCCCAAAGTCCAGATTAAATCGTGACCTCCCTTGGGCCCAGTAGATGAGTATGTTTTCCGACATCATCATCATTCAAACCTGAGCATAACTATGAGAAATAGAGTTGAACTAATGGGAAAACTATTTTTTTTTTTTTTTTTGCTTGGGCGTAACTTCACATCTGATAGGTTTTGAAACATAAGCAATGAGAACCCTTGACACTGCCGGCAAAAGCCGTCATCTTATTCTTATTGATCCGACAATTTTGCGGGGTCAAAGAGGGATGTGGTTGAACGAGCCGTCTCAGGTTATGCAAACACAACAATGTCACTTACAGGAAACCACTTGGTGTACTCTTTTAAGGACCCGGTAAAATGAAGATATTTTGAGGGCTGTAACTAACAATTATTTTCATTATTGATTTATCTGTCAATGACCTTTTTGATGAATTGATGGATCGGTTGAAAATTATTTTTAAAATGTTCATCATTTATCCATATTTGTATTTATATTGCACTTAATTGAACTGTGTTTTCTTTTCTCTTCTTTCTACCCACAATCTTGCTGCTGAAGGCTGTAAATTTCCCCAGTGTGGGACAAATAAAGGATATCTTATCTTATCTTTTTTATGGGTTTGCTGGGAACCACTGACAGAATCCCCTCTCAGAAAGAGTTTCAACTCGCACCTGTGGCAGAACTTCGCCCCCAGCCCGGGTGAGGTGGGGGATTTTGAGTCCAACTGGACCATGTTCCGTGCATCACTTGTTGCGACCGAAAATTGGAGCCGTGGCCGGTGCCTATTGTGGTGTAAGCCACAAGCTGTTGGTGGATACCAACATTGGGGGATGCCATCAAGCTGACAGAGGAGTCCTATCAGGCCTTTTTGGCTTGTGGGACTCCAGAGGCAGCTGATGGTTCTTGCTGGGTAAACGGAATGCAGCCTTAGTGGTCACCGAGGCAAAGACTCGGGCATAGGAGGAGTTCGGCGAGGCCATGGAGAATAACTTCCGCACAACTTCAAAGACATTCTGGTCCACCGTCTGGCATCTCAGTCAGAGGTGCACCGTCAACATTGTAGAGTGGGGATGGCGTGTTGCTTACTTCAACACGGAATGTAAGGGTAAACCTCAAAGAACTACTCAGTTCCACTGACATACCTTCCCGTAAGGAAGCAGAGTCTGGGGTCTCTGAGGCGGGCTTTCCTATCTTTGGGGTTGAGGTTAAAAACCTCCTCGGTGGTAAGAGATCCATTCAGAGTTCCTCAAGGCTCTGGATGTTGTGGGGTGTCCTGGTTGACCCGCCTCTACAACTTCCATGTCAGAGTTTGGTCCGGATTGCCGGCAGTAAATGAGATTTGTTTCCAGTGAGAGGTGAACTCCGCCCATGCTACCCTTTGTTACGGATTCTGTTCAAACCTTTTCTGGACAGAATTTCTATGGATCATCAAGGTGTTGAGATTGTGGTTTGGTGGTCTCGGTATTACATCTTTGGTTTTTGCAGATGATGTGGTACTGTTTGCTTTTTCAAGCTGCAATCTTTAACTCTCACTGGAGCAGTTCGCAGTCGAGTGTGAAGCAGTTGGGATGAAAATCAACACCTCCAAATCTGAGACCATGGTCTCAGTCAGAAAAATGTGGAATGCCCTCTCCAGGTCGGGAATGAGATCCTGCTCCAAGCGGAGGAGTTCAAGTGGAATATATTTCAGGCACCAGAGGACTGAAGCAGATAGTTTTCTTCATGGCTCAATAGGGAAGAGTGTGTGTGTATGTGTGTGTGTGTGTGTGTATGTGTGTGCGTGTGTGTGTGTGTGTGTGTGTGTGTGTGTGTGTGTGTGTGTTATATATACACATACACACACAGATGCTTGTCAAAAAATTTGAATATCATGATAATGTTGATTTATTTTAGTTATACTCTTCAAAAAGTGAAACTTGTGTAATGTATGTATTCATTCCACACAAACTGATACATTTCAATTGTTAATTCATTTTAATTTAGATTATTATATCTGAAAACTAAAAAAATCATATAACACTTGAGACACTTTATACAAAGAAAGGAGTTTTCGAAATGTTAAACTGTGAGAGCTGAGAGATTCTTTCAGTTTTTCATCAAATTGAAGCCTGATTTCATAAACTTGGCGATTGCTTTATTCATACAAATTTGGCAGGACCTTTTCCAATACTATTTTCTGCACTGTCAAATTTACAAGACATTTTCATGTTTGCTTTAAAGTGAATTTAAAGTAAAAATTTCAAAGCAAAACAACGCCAAGGGCAGTGAGAAGTCCGACAAGTGATCAATGCCTACGTGATTGTAGTTTTAATAAAAATGTCCTTTCAGATACAGTGACTGGCATTGACGTTCCAACCTGGGCATATTATGGGCCCAAACATGAGACGGAGAGCAGCATGTCGGGAGTACAATGTCACTGTTTAAAGTGGAAACTTGTTTCACTTGTCAAGCAAAATCATGTGGAGTCCAGCCAGGCTCCACAACAGCTGGTGTCAAAGCATTCACTACTTACATTCCACAAAAAGGGCAAATGCCGATGAACTGATATATTGTAGAGCTTCCATAATCACACGGCAAATAGGGTAGCTTTAGCATGTAAGGCATTAGCGATTCTATTGTGACTTCAAACACAGCATTGGCTAAATAAAAGCATAAGGCGGACATGCGTGCAGACACCCGATATGCCGTCAGCTCGAATGCTGCAGTCAGGAGTCAGGTTATACGGCAACAGTCCTGGGGAAAAAAAATAACTGCTGTGCTCATATATGTCATTAGTCAGCATTTGGTGACATGTTTTTTAAAAGTTGACTCATTTATAATCTATTAATTTAAGCTAAATGATGAAAAAGAGAAAGGTGTAAAAGTGAGGTGTGTTGAGGATATTAATCCACCGCTACTAACTGAAGGATAGGGAGAGGGGACTGTGAACCCTGCCGCAAACAGCAGAAAGAAAAAAAAGAATGCAAATGATACCCCATTATTCATAGTTTAAATGTTATATATACTACAATCTAGCATCCCATAACAGTTTATCAACATCTTGAAATAATTTTAAGATTACTCTGAAAAATAAATGGCCCATAAATTAGATTTTTGACTGTTGACCCCCGTCATGTTTTTTGGAATGTGAGACGAAGCCAGAGTACGCGGAGAAAAACCACAAAGGCAAAGAGAGCACATGCAACCACCACACAGGAAGGCCGGACCCCTGAATCGAACTCTGGACCTCTGTACGGTCAAGCAGATGTGCTAACTACTAGTCGACCACTGTGCCGCTGAGTTTTGAGATCTAAAACAAATTTCAATCAGCTTTTAATCTTACGAGCTTCGAATAAATGAAACACAAACATTCAGAGGCCAGAAAAAAAGACCTAATTAAAGAATACAGTGAAGTACAAAGAACTCAACTAAAAACACCAGTGCCTGGTAACGTTGAGGAATGCCCAGCATTTCAGTAGAGTTTTAGGAACACGCGTGTCCTCTTGTTCAAAAGGGATGTTTTTTTTTTTCCATCTGTGGTCTCAGTATGAACAATGGGGGCACCACGTAGAAAGAAATCTGGCAACATTTGAATGGATTCTGTTGCTATGTGTGTTGAGCTTTAAAAATGAGTTAAAAAAAAAAAAGGAAACGAGTGATTTTTGAGAATACTATACTGACCAAACCCGAATGTCCACAGCAGGTAGCCCAGAGAACAAACCCTCGGCTACTGTGAAACTCTTTGCGATGATCTTTGAGATCTCTTGCAGATGTCAAGTGCATGACAAATAAAAATGCGCGATGATCATTATTATCCATGAGATGGTGATGGCAACCTTTCCGATCAAAGGCAATGCATGTACATTGAAAATAAATCACATCCTCATTTCTAACTCAGTTAACTTGCTCAGAACCAATTTGTACGATTTTTTTTTTTTGTTTACGTCAAAGTGTGTGCCATCGATACATAACATGCATCCGTGATATTTTGATTTTTGTGCAGTCCAAGAACATGGAATGCACGATCACTTTGCCCCTACTAACTTTACTGTTGCCATAGGCACGCGTGTGTAATATCCCCCTATTGTTCATATCTATGATCTATCCCTTGGGGTGTAATAAAAAAATGATTTGAATCAGATTTGATTTAAAAGATGTAGGTGCATGGAATCACCCTTTATTGGCGATATATTTTTTGAAGGAAATGAAATAAATAACAGTAAACCACTGACAAATTCATTCCAGAGCTTTTCCCCTCAGTGTTAAATGAGCATGGCGGGCGGCGAGACGCTTCTTGCCCCCAATGCCCTGCCACGTTATTTAGCCAAACTAATGCCCCACGATCAGGGGTAGGGAACACCAGTTCCTCGTGGGCCTGTTTTAGATCTCTCCCTACTCCGACACACCTGATTCAAATGACCATAATCATTTCAGGCTTCCAAAGAGCTTGCTGATGAGCTGATCGTTTGACTCAAGTGTGTTGAAGTAGAGAGAGATCTAAAACAGGCAGGATGTGGCCCTCGAGGAATCGCAGTACCCTACCCTGCCCTAGATACTGCTCAACTATTGAATGACGACACGCACATGGGTTTCAACTGACTGGTAAATGTCACATAGAGGAAGCATACAATTCTATATGAAACTTATTGCACGTATTTGCGGGCCATTATTGCAATGCTGATATTTTTTCAATATATGGTGCTGCTCAGTTTCCGGGTTTTAATCTTGTAATCACTCGATAGTTCGAGACGCAACCGGCAGTATACAGTACATATTGTGTCTTACAACAGTATCTAACAGGATTTATCATTCCACATGTGGAACGAAATAGATGAACGGGCAGTAATTGTTGTAGATGTTGCTGTACATCTCAACTCAACTCAACTCAACTGTATTTATAGAGCACTTTCAAACAGCCATCGCTGCATACAAAGTGCTGTACATGAGCAACTAACATACAGAAACAATAAAGCAATAAATCAGGAACAAAGATGGTAGAAAGCACCAAACCGTAAAACTAAGATCAAATCTGAGTCATGCTGAGTCAAATGCCAAAGAATACAAGTGAGTTTTGAGGCGGGTTTTAAAGATGGGCAGCAAGGGGGCTTGCCGATGTTCAGTGGGAGGTCATTCCATCGAGAGGTTATGTGCTCCCTCTTACGAGTACGAGTCAAGAGGCGAGCAGCAGCATTCTGGACCAGCTGGAGACGCTTAATGGAGGATTGGCTGACTCCAAAATAAAGTGCATTACCGTAATCGAGCCGGGATGTGACGAATGCAAGAATTACTGTCTCAAGGTGCTCATGAGAAAGGAGAGGTTTGACTTTAGCCAGCTGTCTAAGATGAAAGAAGCTGGATTTAACAACGGCACCAATTTGCCGGTCAAATTTAAAATCACTGTCCAGTTTAAGACCCAAGTTTGAGACCGTTGACCTAAGATAAGGAGACAGGGGGCCCAAGTCTACAGGATGAGATGTACAAGGGCCACTGGGACCAAACAGTATCACTTTTGTCTTCTTTTCATTGAAATTCAAGAAATTCTGTGCCATCCAGATTTTGATTTCCTCCAGGCAGGATAAAAGTGGTCTCAATGAGAAAGCGTCTTTTTTGCTCAGTGGGACATAGATCTGACAGTCATCTGCATAGCAGTGGAAGGAAATACCATGTTTCCTTAAGATAGAACCCAATGGGAGCAGGTACAGTGAGAACCGCAGAGGCCCCAGAATTGAGCCCTGTGGAACACCACATGACAGAGGGGTAGTACTTGACTCAGAGCAGCCAAGGCTAACACAAACAGTTCTGTCACCGAAACCATTCAAAAACGCTACCGCCAATGCCCACCAATTGCTGCAAACGAGTCAACAGAATACTGTGATCCACTGTATCAAATGCTGCAGTTAAATCCAATAAAACCAGGAGGATGTCATTAGAAACGTGTAACAGGGCCGACTCTGTGCTATGCATCGTCTTGAAACCTGACTGGAAGACCTCCAAGATGTTATGTTCATCCAAGAAAGATTTCAACTGCATGTGCACTATTTTTTCCAGATTTTTTTAAAATGAAAGGCAGTTTGGAAATGGGCCTAACATTTGACAGCACATCTTGATCAAGACAAGGTTTCTTGATCAAGGGTCGGACCACAGCATGTTTCAACTGTTGCGGAACTACACCAGAAGACAGGCTGCGTTGATAATGGCCAAGACCGATGTACCAATATTCGGGAGAACCTCCTTAAAGAAATGCGGGGGAAGAGAGTCACAGGGGGAGCCAGATGGCTTAGTCTGGCGAACCACATCCTCTAAAAGCGTCAAGAACACAGTTTCAAAAGAATTTAACACAGCTGAACACGGAATGTGGACAGAGGGGTCAAATGTGGTATTTTTCCAGATGGTGAATTGTGCACTGAAAATCATGAATCATATCAAAATCACAGTCCAGTATCTGCCTGAAAAAAACACAATTATATATTTTGCGAACATTGTTCAGCCATCGTACTTATGTAGAACTGTATGACATTTTGTTTCCTTCGATCCAGACTAAATTCCGTCACTACATTTTAGCGAACACATAATCCGTGATCATAATTGAAATACAGTATTTGTCTTGCAAAGGCATACTATTCCATTAAATGAATCTTGGCAGCCCACAAAATTCACGCAGCTGATCAAGTCACTATTTGATGCCCCAAGACTATTAATTCTAGCCTGAAGTAGTTCAAGAACGAATGTTTATAAGCTACAGTTTCGGCACATTGATTTTGGTTGCGCTGCATCTACATCAGCAATAAAACATACCTGTCCTATAGTGCAAGAAACTAAACAATTTCTTTAAATAGGAAGGTGTGCATACTATACCTGTCACGGTTACGGTAACAAAGGTTGCTAACTAGTCACAAGCTGTAGTGCTGAACGGAGATTATTTTTAAGCAGCACAAAGACCGTGAGCGAGAGCACAGCTTTGAAATAAAATTTAAAGTCGCCTGCTTGCCCCCTTGGAATGTGACAGATTTGATTTGTTGCAGGTAGCTTAGTCGGTGTCAGAGCCTCTGTATGACATATCAGCTATTTCATTGCTCACTTTTACCGACAAGTAGCGATGGGAAGCAAGCCCGGGTACTGAACTGGCTCTGGGGCTCTTTTTTTTTTTAAACTCTTTTTTTTTTTTAAACTGCAGTATCGCAAAGCTCCACCTTCAATGGTTTTGTTAACGGCCATGGAGAAATTATTCAAATAGATTTTTGATTTATTTAGTCTACATGAATGCTATTTTGCACTTTCTACCCCTCTGATCTCATTTTTAAAGAGAGTAGACAAGAAAATTCATCTTAAGATATATGTTCCCAATCGGAGGTGTACCATCTTGCCCCACTCCAGCACTGTGCACAAGAGGCACTTGCGACTCCTTCCTGTGCCAATGCAGTTCTGTGTGATCATATTACCATATGATATGTGGTAATTATATAAGACTGTCCATCGTGCCATATAACTCAATAGCTTTTATACTGTTCTTTTCATCTGCGGGTTTGGTGTTGGTGTAACGGTGGCTTCCGTTCCAGATCCACCTGCTCGGGCTTCCAACACACGCAGTCACCGTGTCATCGACTTTGGGCCGCACAATCAGTGGCTTTGAAGGGTCAGCGGAGCGAGGTTTTTTACTCACGTCCACTCGGACAACACACGCTGGTGTAATTTGCTGTACATATGTTGCGAGGCAAACCTTTTTTTTTTCTTGATTCGAATGGTAACATCTTGAGAGGGATGGAGGGATTACGTCACAAACCTCTGATCAATGCACGTTGTCATAAGTGAAATCAATCAGTTTTTCTAAAATAATTGTTTTATGATTAACCGTATAAAATGAGCAGTATCGTGAAGAGTAGTCATGTCGTTCAAGTCTTAACGATCGACCATCGATACTTACAAGATACTTGTACAAATGCTTGGTATAACTTGGAAAAAATTCCGCACTGAAGCAAAGCAAATGTTGAAATATATAAAGGGGAAGTGGGTGTAATGGTGCACCTATTTATTCAATGTATCAATGTGTCTGCCGTGCGATCCAGCTACATTGATCGGCGCTGGCTGGACTAGTTCACATCAATGCTGGCAATACAGACAATTTCATTTTTAAAAGTTATTGATTGATTTAATTAATATAATTAATAAAATTATTTTACACTCATAGTTCCTAATACCCTTTGGTTTTGTATTCAAGTTGTAATGTTATTTTTAATTAACTATTATTGGTTTTCCGCTCAGACATATCATATGGAGATCGTCTTGAAAGACGTCTGCCCTGTATCGGCATTGCAAATTCAGAGTGAAATGTGCTATGACAATTTAATGACGCATCTTGCGGCCCGGTGGTCAACTAGTTAGCGTGTCGGCCTCACAGTGCTGAGGTGCAGGGTTCGATTCCGGCCCCGGTCTATCTGTGTTGAGTTTGCATGTTCTCCCTGTGCCTGCGTGGGTTTTCTCCGGGTACTCCGGTCTCCTCCCACATTCCAAAAACATGCGTGGCAGGTTCATGGAACACTCTAAATTGTCTCGAGTTGTGAGTGTGAGCGCGGATGGTTGTATGCCTATCTGGCAACCGGTTCAGGGTGTCCCCCGCCTACCCCGCGACTCTTGTGAGGATAAGTGGATCCGAAGATGGATGGATGGATGTTTATTTTGTGTTACCTTTCATTCGTGTAGGTTGCTATCAGAAAAATCATTGTTAATGTATCATAATCTCTACATCACCTTTATTGTATCGAATTGTATTGTTCAAAGAACATGACATATCGCTTTGTGTTGAATCGATTGATGTAACATATCGATCAACAACAAAATAAAAACAAAAAACTATTCTTATACCCCTTATTAATGGTCTACTAGCCCAACAGAACGATGGTGTGTTGAGGATAATGAATACTCTTCTACTTTGTAGGTAACTACATTTGTAGAACTAAGTAAAGAGACTACAGATACAATCCAATTATGTTACATCATAAAACTACCTCTGTCAATATGAGGCTGCCAAATATCTAAATATTACACTGAGCACTGTAAAAATCATTCTGTTTTTTTCCATAATGTTGAAGTAATTTTATAGCACAACCAACCACTAAAAATTGTGCCAAAACCACGGTCTTCAACTAAAGTTGGCTGGGCCTACTGCAAACAGAAATAACATTCATATTGCAATCCAGAGCACTTAAACTGTCAAATACTATTAATGATCTCCCAATTTAGGTTTTGCGTTGACACAAATAAGATAACCGCCATAATGTCAAACAAGATGCTCATCTTTATTTGGACATCGGGCGAAGCAACGCAATGCTTCGGGAGTGAGCCATAAAGCTACCAATTACATCTAGAGTGGAAAGCTGATGCAAACAACAATGTCAAGTCAAAGCAAAATGATCACAGACCATTGGAGAGGAAAGTCAGTTCAGAATTGCAACTGGAAGGGGAAAAAAAACAAGCATGCACCCTGATGACATTTAAAACTCTGACAAGTCTACTCAAAACGTTCGGGCAATTTAACATTCGGAATGTGAAAAAGATACATGGCCAAGATAGTGACTTTGAAAAGTCACAACCAGCAAACCCAATGATGTAAACATTGAGCGGATTGTTCTCGGAAAATTATCTGTCGCATTGCTTTCATGATGAATATCCAAAATAACCTGCAGCAGTGAATTTAGCAAGTTGCATACAAACCTGATTCAGCGCCAGCAAACATGAAACGCCAGACTTTTCTCACCAAAAGAATCCGGTCAAGACTAGATGCTGTGATGATGCAAGCAAAAACCTTTACAGCACTCTGGGCAGCTGACCACTGTGAAAGAGCGGTCTCTGTGGCCGACCGTGATGCCACGGTACACTGCCTTGGAGCTCGGGGTACCCGACCAGAGGTGTGCGGTGCGGAAATTAGCCCAAAATTCCCTTGCCGTGGGAGCAGGCCATTGCCCCGGGGGGAGAGAATGCTGCCCGACAGCCGAGGACCACCTCTTAGGCGGCTGTGAAACTGAGTGCATCACTTGGAAAAAACAGAGAGTTCACACTTAGAACTCCCACTGCAGGGCATTATGCCCAATTGTTTTTTTTTTCCCTTTTTTTTTAAATCCAATCTCTTTATGTATTCGTCCACTACTAATGTGAACAGAAAGCGTCCACGAAGTGACACAAATGTAGACAAAACACAATGTCATGCAAATCTCCAGAGTAGCTTTGCTAATCATTGACCTCATTTGTGGGGCCATTTTATAACATTGAGAGACAATTTTTTTGCAGGTTAATCTCAGGGATCTAAAGCAGGGGTTTTATGAAATCAGAAAATACCACAATAGAACAGGGGAGTTGTAATTTTGTATTTGAGTATCTGAATGAAATGTCAAATAATTGAGCAGACTGATAAAATACATTTTCCCTTGGATAACAGGCAACTATGACTATAAAAGAGAAAATAACACTTTTCACTTAATAACAAAAGAACAATTGGTTTCGTTTGTTTTTTTAGGGGGTTTTTTTTTGGTATAATAAGCAACTTTTCATAAATTCACATTGTGCATAGCGGCACATTTATTGAGGATATCACCACCGGGGCTCAGGAACACTTCAGAAAAATGTCCGTATATATATTTTGGCGCTACATCCGTATGTGCAACTTAAAACTCTGCGATGTAAAGCAAAAGCCATTCATCAATACCACCCAGAAACACCGCTGGCATCTCTGGGCCCAGTTTGTTGTATTATTAGTATGATGAGCCAGAGAAAGACGGCGAAACCATGATAATTCCAGAGCTATCTTACATGCCGAGGAACACGAGAATAAATGCTTGGGTGATACAGTCCACCTGTCACGTAGGTCTGACTGGAATCGCGTTACAGGGGTGAATAACCGACTTTGAACAGCAAAATGGCAGGCAACTTAGTAACTGCTAATGTGGCGACCTTGCTTCATGACACTCTTACTGCCTTCAAAGATACTCTGTAAAGTGGAATCTCTAGTTATGAATGGCCCTTTTTATGTACAATTCAAAATCTTCAAAGAAAAAGACCTCTATTCACATGCGATTTTCAATATACGAGCAGTCTTGGCATGAGTGAGCAGATGGATCGATGTAATTCTCGCGCTGCGTAACCATCGTTGGCAAAGTGCACAATGGATGCATTGCTTTGATCTGAAAGCTTAAGGCGGATGAGGCCTTTGCATATCGTTGGCCACATAGCGTAATTGCTTCAGTCCTTTTTGTGCCAAAGAATGGTAACTGCATGCATGTAACTTCACACTCCTTGCACTGCTGCATCATCCTGTCTTTCTTCCTCTGCCCCTGGCCAATCGCAATACTTAATAGAATCCAAAAGCACTACCTCAGTCATTTCAAAGGCAGTGTTGATGCTGCAAACAAAATGGGAGAGAGCAGTGAGGAAGCCGACTTGACTGTCCACAAGTGAAGCTCTTTGATTGGTTTTCATCGGGTAAGAATTCATGTTTCTTCCATTTTCCAGATTAAATATAATTTCGGTCAATTAAATTGCACTATGTATCGAAACATTAAAACACATTTTATGCTTGCAAATAACTGGCAAAGACTAGCAAACACTGCTGATGTTAATCATCCGGTCAGGACGGCCCACTTTTTTATTCAAAAACTCAAATTTTTTTATCAGGAAAATTATATTAGCTTGCATTTAGAATTTTATCCATTTGTTTAGGAGAAATCAGTAAATACCTAACTACTCTCAAAACCCCCCTGTCGAGTCAGCTCTATAGCCACCACCACCCCACCCCCTCTTCTCATGTCTTGGTAGCTGGGTGGCACATTATGAAGTGTAAAATATGACAATAGAGACACTGGACTGTTGAACAGCTGAAGCTGTCCTTCAAGCAAGAATGGGAAAGAATTCCACAGACAAAGCGTCCACAAATAGTATCCTGACAGTTGTTAAGGAAAGGTGATGTTATGTAACACGGTGGTAAAGATGACCTGTCCCGTTTTTTTTTAACGTGTTGCAGGCATTATAATGAGTGAATATTTGCAACAAAATAACAATCACGTTTACAGCTTTAAATATCTTGACTTTGAAGTGTATTCAATAGAATCTAGGTTGAAAAGGATTTGCAAATCAATGCATTCTGCTTTTATTTATGTTTTGTACAATGTCATAATTGGATTTGGCGTTTGCATTCGTGGGGGCCATAATTCATTTATCACCACATACAAACGTATATGTGGAAAACACCGTGGCTAACGTCTGAATTTGCAGGATGGGTGAATTAGTCGATCAGAAATTTTGTATAAAATGCTAAAATATTGGCCGATCCGATCGGAGGAAGTCCAATGACAGCAAAAATACAGGAAGTGACCTCACTTTTGGAAATGAGCATATCTTCATGTTGTCATACTCTGCTAGTGAAAGATACCGAATTATAAATTTCATTACGAGACTTTTACTGGCAACAAACTGAAGACCTGGATCATGCAATCGACAGCTAAAATGAAGGACGGGGTTGGGAAATTCTTGGGTGCCCTAAGTACCTGGACTTTGCTCATGGGGGTCACAGGTCGAAAGAAGAGGAATCGCATGAACATGCTTAGTTTTTAGATTTTACAATGACTCATGAAAGACAGTCATCCAATTATTTATTGCCTTCATTCTATGACTTAAAAAATGTCACAAAGCCACTTAAAATGCTAAAAGGCATCACAGCTAGTGAAGAACATTTTTCGAGCTAAATTGGGACCCACATCTCATGGTTTTTTTTTTGTTTTTTTTTATCCAACGTTAATAAAGAATTTTCATCATTATCTCCCGGTACAGCAATTGGTAATCACCTGATTCATATATTATCTGGCACTGCGGGGTGAATAAAATGGCCACTGTTAAAAATAGCTTCCTGACGCTCTCACTTCACTGTTGACCCAATTACATATCGTCCACTTCTTCGGATGTGTGTCTGTAATGAGCATATGACTGAAATGCATACTGTCGAGAGAAATCCAAGCGTTGCACGTGCTCATCTATAAACCCCTGCAGAGTCAGGCCCCTCGTGACAAAAACGTAACAGGCCACCGCTGAGTGACTAATAAACTGCTCCACTGTTTGCGCCACTGACAGTTGATGTGCTTCCATGTAAATATCTAACGAGAAAGGGCACCGACAACCATTAACCTCAAATAAGTGCCTGCCTTGCTCCCAGCGGCAGCTCAACATGAGCCAGTCAACTTAAGATCCTCTTATAATCTTATCAAACCGAGCTAGACATGATCCATCTATGATCTACTCAGTCGTCAATGCTGCTGTTACGATACATTGTACCAAAAGAGCACAGCTTTCATTTAATTTAGCTTGTTGACATCCAAAACGCAGCAACAATGTAACTCAAATGTGTTTATGCACATCCAAAGGAGGTTGGAAGGATCAACCCATAAGGATCAATCTCAGTTCACTTAACAGATGATGAAAAATGTATATTCAGTCCCCAAAACATATTTCCCAATGGTTTCATGTTTTCTATAGTTTGGATCGAGTGGTTTTTGAGATGCCGACACGATTTTTGATTGTTTTCAAGGGTGACTGTCTTTTTAGTTGACCAATTTAATGGTCTGTCTTCTGCGGTTTTGGTAAATAATTTGGGTTGCTCAAAGTACAGCGTTTCTACGGGTCACATTGCGCACAACAGTGAAAAGGTTTTCACTGTCATCTTTGATAAAACACTGCAGCGAAAAAATAAGATACTGGTTCTTGTCAGTGAACAATGATTACGAGCGTGGCAGTGACAAGAGAGCTGTTCAGATTCTACTTGAGGGTCACAAAGAAGGCACATTGCTTCAGTCTGTAAATGCGATCTCTGTGTCTGGAATATTGACGCCGATTCACTTTGTGGAAATACATGAAAAAAACAGGCTAACTTAATGTATGCTTTTTACAACATGACATTGTTTTATCGGCCGAAGTCTAAACAAAAAATGTAAGTCACATGTTTTACATCAACAGTGCTTGCCAGAAAAGTGCCTGATGATCCTTTAGCATTCCTGACAGCCTTCGGCCAAACTTACTTTTCATTTCCTTTTCCGTTCCCGTTTTTCCATACATGTTAATCGCTGTGGACTAATGCATCATTGTCATTTCCTATCCTTCTCCTGTCTAGTACGATTCCCTTTAATGCCTTTAATGGGCTTTAAAGATGATGTCTTGGGTTGGGTGACACAACAATGTAAATCACACACACACACACACACACACACACACACACACACACACACACACACACACACACACACAAGAAAATCAGGATCATAATTTCATATGAAAATAATAGAAAAAGAGTTCAACTATTATTAGGGATTAGGGCTGGCCGATTATTGAAAAAATAATCCTGATTATTTTGATATTCAAATCACGAAGAATAAAAACTATTATTGTATCGACACAGAGCCACCTGGTGGCTTACTTGTTAGCATAGTCACCACACAGTACAGAGGTCATGGGTTCGAATCTGGGCTCCAGCCTTCCTGTTTGTCCTGAGTTAGCATGTCCTCCCCGTGCCTGCATGGGTTTTCTCCGGGTACTGTGGTTTCCTCCCATATTCCAAAAACATGCACCATAGGTTAATTCATTCATTCATTTTCCGAACCGCTTGATCCTCACTCGGGTTGCGGGGGATGCTGCAGCCTATCCCAGCTGTCTTTGGACAGTAAGCGGAGGTCACCCTGAACCGGTTGCCAGCCACAGAAACGAACAACCATTCGCGCCCACACTCACACCTAGGGACAATTTAGAGTGTTCAATCAGCGTGCCATGCATGTTTTTGGAATGTGGGAGGAAACCGGAGGACCCGGAGAAAACCCACGGAAGCACGGGGAGAACATGCAAACTCCACACAGGAAGGCCCGAGCTGGAATTGAACCCGGTACCTCTGAACTGTGAAGTCAACGTGCTAACCACTTGACTACCGGGCCGCCCCAATGGTTAATTGAACAGTCTAAATTGTCCCTAAGTGTGATTATGAGTACGGATGGTTGTTCGTCTCTGTGTACCCTGCGATTGACTGGCAACCAGTTCAAGTTGTCCCCCGCCAACTGTCTGTAGACAGCTGGGATAGGCTCCAGCGCGCCCGTGACCCTCATAAGGTTAAGCGGTTCAGATAACGGATGGATCGATGGATGCATGTATTCAACTACCAAAACTCAACTACTCAAGATCATACCCTCAAGGTCATTCATCCCTGCATGTTGACCATTGTATTCTTCAACACTATTCTTGTTGTCAAGTACAAAATTACCTTGTAAATATGATATGAAATTCAAGCCTCTCGCAGTTCCAGTTATTAATATAACTGTTTTTTCACTGATTAGGCAGAATATTTGCCTTTGAGCATTGTTATTTTTACCTGTCTGTATCTGTTCCTACGGCGTTTGTGTGAATATTCATTATTTGGAGGAATGTCACTACCCCAAGTTGATGCTATTTTTCTTTCGATAGAATTTTACACTGAATTAAGGATTAACATTGGCGGCGTTGTTAAATTGAAGCATGTTTTGTATTTAAATATACATTGGTTTTATTGTTTTGGTTGTTGTTGTTCACATGTCGCTTGCTGCACTACCAACAAGGTGCATTCTGGATACTTTGACATCAGGAACCTGCAAAGACAACATGGCATTCGGCACATTTATCGTTTTTCAATTGCAATGTTTTTGTTTTATGATCGGGAGAAGCCAACATTGAAATATGATTACATTTCCATTACTGTAATTGCCCAGCTCTCCTGCATACAATTCAACTCATTTGTGTTTGAAAGGAATGTTTCAATTAATCTCCATATCGTGGGTGCCCAATTAAAAGCATACATCTTAAAATAAATATAAATTATGAATGGTTCAGGTTTTTATGAGAGAAAAAAAATTGGAGAACAGATTTGATTTTTGTTTTCTGTGGTGCCTTCCGTTTCCATTTCTCCAGATACTAGCAGCTGAAATGAATGGGGCCAACACACACACACACACACACACACACACACACACACACACACACACACACACACAAAAGATGCCCAATTTACGATTAATGTGGTTTCCATTTCGCTCATGGGGTCTCCAACACACCACACATTGAGATTTCATGAATCAGTGGCATAGATTTGCTGCTTGAGCTGACTGACTAAATGCCTTACATCTTTCAAATCAGAAAGTACAGTCAACTTGACAGAAAGCAACTCGGTTCATTGGATTGAAGCATGACTGGTCAAGTATCCATCCGCACACTGCAAGTGGTTTTGTCATAAAGCTTGACATGGCACAAAGGTCGGAGTAAAAGAAGAAACTACTGTATGCCGGCAGCAGCTCGACAATTCTGTCACTGTCGCTGCTGATGGTATCTGTCAGAGCAGAGGAGTGAGGCTCCCACAAATGCAAAACAATTTGCTTGTTGACGAAATGCCTTCTTAACGCCGCTATTGAGATGGTTAGCCTGCTTCTTTATATTTGTGTATGACATCCATTTTTATTCCAACCATGTAAATCTGGCTCGATTATGTTGTTAAACTAATTGGAAAAGGAACGGAGCACACCGTATAATAATTGTGTTACGCTGCCTGATCAGAGCTGCCGTCCAGTGGATTTAATTATGAGAACCAACAATTGAGCTGAAGGTTGAATCTGATCCAAAATCTCGATATAAATTGAACTTAACATTTTCAAACATGAATAACATATCCATCATTATGTTTTGACATTTTACAGTTTAATCCATTTGTGATATACCATTTTGAGAGGGCTGAACTTTCACTTCTGTGGTTTTAGGCCTGATTTATAGCTGGAAAGTACCTGTGAGCTGCAGCATTAAGAGCAACTGAAGCAAGAGCAATTAACAAGGTCATGCTGCTTTTCAACGGCAGAATGAAAGCAGTACTCAACAATACGACGTCAAAGATACCACAGTTATTTGATACAGGTTCTTTTGACAAGAGCAAGTGGAAAAAAAAAAAATGATTGAGAGGCCGATACTAAAAATGACATTTTATATTGGCACAGACTGTCGCGCAATACAGAAGCTGACGGGAGAGCGTGGAGGATAACCTGGGCACACATCCTAGGAAAAGATGGATCACACATCCCTGGCAAAAAAAAAGAAAAATTTATTGCGCAACCAGCTTTCAAGCTATGCAATGTTCGGCAGGAATGAACTCTTGGCTGGTGATAACTCCAACCAATGCACTTATGAACAACTTTACTAGAGTTCATATTTTGCGAGCCATAATAAAACTTTACAATTCCAATAATACATTGACAATCTATTTTTGATGTAGATAATGGCTCTTTTAAGCTTTGGGGGAAAATGTGTTTTTGTTTATTTGTTTTTTTACAGTTTGGCGTTTGACATTAAATTCATGACCAAGAATGCCACAATTGTCAAAACAGAAGACCGTATCTTTTAGGCACATTTGAAAGCTCAAGCGCTCTCGCAAACAAAAAAGTCAGCATGTTCCAAATAAAACCTGGTTCACCACACACAAAAATGGTGTGGTGGGACAAATAAGACCTTATCTGAAATCAATTTCAGATAAGGTCTGAGAAAAGTGACCAAATTGCTTTGTGCAGCAGGAAATACGGTGTGTTGTAACATTTCAATATTTCAGAAAGGGAACGTCGTGTCTCTTAAGTACTTGAACTTCATTTCCTGTCCAACTGAGAATGCAAGAGCTGATTCGCATCCGGGCCAGACCCCCCCCCGCCCATCTGATTCAAAACGTTACTTTTCTCTCCACGGATAAACACTGCAAGACATTTGGGAGTTGCATTGCAGGCCTGTATCCTGTAAGTTCATACTGGCCACAATATGTGGCCACGTGAATTTGTTCCCTCGAGAATTCTCAGAAGCATAGATTCTTCACAGTGCTGTCAAGGCTTCCTGGGAAGTCTTAGTCTGTATGCACGCAAAGAGGTGATATGCCATCGCATTCCAAATGTTTCCATTGCTGCGGTTCAACCTAAAGGTGAGGCCATTTAAGTGCAATGACCGAAGTGTCATCCTGAGGAAGAGAGTCGAAGATGAAGCAATGTGTCATGGCCCGTTATCCTGCCGATAGCAGGTACAGTCAGAGCTTCATTTCATTTCACATCAGTCATTTTATGTTGACTTTTCTTTTGATGGCAGGGTGGGCACCCACAGCGGCTCCTCTTGTTGCATGTTGTCTTGAGAGGGAAGAAATTTCATCTGTGCTGCACATACAGCACATTTGAATATAAAGTTGGACTTGACTTCACTCCAGTCATAAAAGACACTTTCATCAGCTGTTGTAAAAGGAGAGTGATGTCTTTTTACAATCCTCCATTTCCAAATTTGATCCAGGGCTCCCATGGCGCTTAAGAAAAATGTAACGCAGTCTAAGTTAAATGTACTGCGCATTGTTCTCCTGAGTGATAATTGAAATTTCCGTTCCATGAGCACTGACGCAGGAGGACTTTAACCTCTGTCATCATGGAGGAATTTCAGAGCAGAAACCACGGCACATTGTTTTCCGTTTTGGGACCAATCTCTGTCAAGCCAAGAGGTGTTTGAAAATTCCATCACATCAGCAGTTCCTGAAATAGTAAAACCGACCCACCTGGCAACAACAACCATGTTACAATCTCAGTCACTTAAATCATCTTGTCTTCTTCCCCTTGCCTACGGTTGACTTGAACTTCAGAAGATGTTTTGACCGTGTCTAAAAGACTTAACTACCAAAGTGTTTATAATAATCACTTCAACAGATGACGGACCTGCCCCAAATGCAACAAATGGCCATAGACATTATAAAAACGCAACAGCTGGTACGTAGTGCATTCAAGAAAACACGACTTGAAGGTTGCTGGTTCGCGATTTTGTCTGTGTCTTTTTTGCCCAACCCCCACAGTTTATGGTAAACATATGTCAACGCCGGGGGGAACACCACTTTACAACGTGAACCGCAAACCTCTGCCGCCTTCTCTCACTGTCAAATAATATCGTCCACACATTGGCTCACAGTAAACAACGCATTATTTCAAGCAATCACTTTAGAATGCGATTTCCTTTGTTTATAACGTAAAGATTTTCCCATGTTTACAGTAACTCGTATAATTTAAAAAAAAAAACAGAACAATAACATTTCCAAGGGCATTCATTTTGCTGTTGCAAAACGGAGGCATCTTAAAGGATATGTTGAAAATAAGTGATTCAGAGTGGCATCAAAGCATTGAACCGTATCAAATTCTTAAGTACAAGTCACCCAAGTCCCATTCAATGATCAAACAGGGCGCTTGCTGTGAGCCCAGCGCGGAAGGCAATTTTCCCACAGCGTTGATCAAGCCAAATAAAAAAATCTGTAAGAGGAGGGACTTTCCAGATGTGGGGGATCTCGAAGTTTTCAATAATAAAGCTGTGATGTTACAAATTTGCCATTTCAAAATTTGCACCTTTTTACGAGGCTAAACTTTTTTGCAAGATTACAAAAGTTGACACCTGGTGACAGTCCTGCCATAATACAACTAGGATGGGTGGGGAAAAAAAGCCCACGAACTCGTTTTTTTGGACCACGAAAGAAATTGGTCAAAAACTGTGAACCAATTAATTAATATTTGTGCATTGGGTTTTTTTCAATGCTTGTTCTTTGTTGTGGCGGCTCAGCGGTCGACTGCTCAGAGCGTCGGCCTCACAATGCAGAGGTGCAGGGTTCGATTCCGGCTCCGGGCCTTCCTGTGTGGAGTTTGCATGTTCTCCGCGTGCCTGCGTGGGTTTTCTCCGGGTGCTCTGGTTTCCTCCCACATTCCAAAAACACGCGTGGCAGCTTAATGGAACACTCTAAATTGTCCCTTGGTGTGTGTGTGTGAGCGCGGATGGCTGTTCATCTTTGTGTGCTGTGCAATTGGCTGGCAACCGGTTCAGGGTGTCCCCCGCCGACTGCCCGAAGGCAGCTGGGAAAGGCTCCAGCACGCCCGCAACCCTCGTCAGGATAAGCGGATGAGAAAATAGAAGGATGGATGTTCTTTGTTGCCTCGGACTGAGGAATGTTTGACGGTTGTATTCTTCCGAAAACTGAATTATGTCTCCGGGATTATGCCCAGGGTTTGGAGTTGTTTTTGTTCCCAAAATTTTCAAAAAGTTTTCTGTAATTGCGAAGCGGAGCCTGGGTCGCTTGGAGAGGGGAACACTGGGACGTAAAAATGTGACTTACCACTTTCGGACTATGAGGGGTAACGTAGGATATATTTGGTGTTTTTACTCAATAGCTAAGGCGTAGAAAAAAAAGTAGTGTGTTTCCGGTAACCCGACCGACCGAGAATTTCTACGTCGAAAAAAAAACTTTACGGTCGGCATTTTTTTCAAACAA
>NW_017805824.1:7428442-7463693 GCF_001891065.2 Hippocampus comes
ATTGGTTGGGGGCGTCGCCGGCCGCCGAGCGGCGGGTTCAATGTCTTGTTTTATGTTTTATGGTTATTTTGTTTACATTTTTGATGGGGGAAAAAAAGATTTAAAAAAAAAAAACTTTGTCCGACCTACCGACCCTATGCTGAAATTTCATGTTACCGGAAACACACACTCTTTTTTGTTTGGCCTAATCTAATATAGACTGCCATCACTAGTTAGAACACATTATATTGTATTCATTTTGCAAATGGCGCAAGTTAATAGCAAACTTAGTTTAGCTTGGTCCAAAACGCATCTCAACGTTAGTGATGACGTTTGAGTCTAACATGACGTGATTGTTGTGGGAAATGAGTAGGAAAAGAAATAAATAAGAAAAAGGTGCGCAAGACAGTTACTGTTGGATCATTTCTAAGGCATTTAACACATCTCAACTAGGGGTGTGAATATTTATTATAGCATTCCATATTTGTAATACTTATATAATATGGTTGTACTTCTGTGTTGTCACATATGATATTGATGTGCCAAAAAGAAGACTGCATTAGCCAAGTCAAGAAACAATGTAGAATGCATCAAGAGCTAATATTCCAAGTGTATACTGAGATCAAATCATAAAAAACAGATTAGACAAAGACCACAAAGTGACCATGCAGTCTTTTTTTTTTTTTTCACACAACTTAACAATGGTCTCATAAAGCTGCTATGGCGCGTAAATTTTGATAGCTTTTGGGGACCCTTCAACTGAGGTGGAACAGCTTTGTGTTCTTGTATGAGCTGCGATCGCTCAGGATCACACACTGACACTGAATTTGAATGACCCATGTCTCGATTCTTTGTTGAAATAGGAAGTTTGAAACGTGTCACTCTGCTATGACATACCTCTGAGGAAACAATTATTAGTGATCCTCTTAACAAAAGAAAAACCCACAGTGGTCACGGAAATAATTATAATCTGACAAAAATAAGAATAAAATTTGATGAAAATTAACCAGTGAACGTCAGATGTTGCTTTTGAATTGTGCCTCAAGAGAATCATTCTGCAAAAAAAAAAAAAAACAAAAAAACATACAAGATTGGACAAAAATGATGGTTCTCTGATAGGTTATTGCACAACCTTGTGTGGCAATCACTACAATCAAACAAGTTTTGGGAGTTTCAATTTGACTTCTGCACCTGTCAGCAGGTACTTTGGCCCACTCTTCATGAGCAAACTGCTGCAGGTGTCTCAGGTTTGAATGGTACTTTCCCCAGATGGTATGTTTCAGCTCCTTCCAGAGATGTTCAATAGGATTCAGATTAAGGCCACTTCAGAATAGTCCAAAGCTTTGCTCTGAGCCATTCTCAAGTATTTTTAGCTCTGTGTGTTGGGTAGGGCCGCGCAATATATCTTTTTGGTATCTAAATCGAGTTCTGAGCATTCGACCGATTAACATCGAAATGAGGACGATATCAGTCACGTGACCTGGCCAATCTTATGTTAAATTCAGTTCAACCAACCACATAGCTCCTTTCAAATTCGCCGCTGATCGACACCTAAATCCAGCCAATGGCAATCATCTTAAGGAAGCTTAGAGGAAGGAAGGACACGCAGCCGCTGCTGCCGAGACAACCTATGATAGACGCAAGAAGTCCACTTCCATGTTCGCTGTCAAGTATACACTGATAATACGCATGTTTCGGGTTTTAGAACATTGTGTGCCCATATTTATCATTTCAAAATTTACCAGTTGATAAAATAGCAGAGCTTGTTGTAAAAATGTACCAGCAGCCCATGCCTCAGCAGACCATTCAACTGAATGGGAGCCCGGCTTTTCAGTGCTGTATATGTAATACGTGCAACTGTAGTCATAAGAACAAAAAGCTGCTTAGAGAACATCTTATAGCCTTTACCTTTCAGTGCTTGTATTTAATTTTCTTTCTAAACTGAGACAACTTTCGCCCTTGCTTGCTAGAGTCCATGTTTAGTGTGGTACACACCAAGCAGCACAATGACTATTTGTCACTCTTTAAATAGACCGACAGATTACAACTTTGAAGACACCTTTGATGCTAATTAGAGGTCACACTTTGGACCATTCAAAAACATAATGTGAGCCAAACAGAACGGTAGCATTTGATAAAAACTTAGCATTAATTGATTGAATGAAAAATACAAATAAAACATGTCTGTGTTAAAGCGACTACTCAAAGCACAAAGTGGTAGAACAAAAAAAACTAAGCCCCCTTTAAAAATTGAGTGAGCCAACATATTGCTCTGCTTGTTGACACAGAACTCATTGATGCAAAATCTTGTGTCAGTACCTATTGGATTTATAAAAGAGCTCTTCCAACCTTCTGTCAGTACCATTTCGGAATACACATATCAATAAGCATCTATCCCTCAAGTAAGCGGGTTTAGTGTATCTTTCTGTTACACCTTGATCAGTACAGGTATAATGTCCACAGAGCAACAAAGATTCCTGGCATTCTCTTTCGGAAACAACTCTTGTCGTAACTCTCTGAGGTTCAATGTGAAAATGATGGAAAACACTAAACTCAACATAATGGTTACTCCTGATGAATATTGTTCCTTGAACTTAGCTAGTTCATAATCAAATGAGCCCTCCCTCCAAAGACAATTATTTCCATATTATTTATTCAACTGAGTATGTCCTTTGCTTGATTAAGGTAAACAATTATCAAAATACAATTGCGGTAGAATTAACTGTTGGCAAGCATTTATAATGCAAATGGTAGACTGACAAGAACTTGATTGACCGAACACATTACAAACCGGTTTTGTGACCACAACAGACGTTTTACACATAGTTCTGCCTCAGACAGGCTTTACCCAAGGGCCACACCCCCTTTTTAAGTAAAAGTATTTCCTGGAGCCTCGATTGTATCTGACATGGACAACCTCAGATTGACTCCTCAACTTGAAAGACTGTTTGGCAGGCCTCAAGATGATTAGCCGCTTAGAAAGCACACCGAAATACCAGCTTCCCAAATGACACGGGAGCAGCCATATTTGTTTAACTAATGGCTGTGTGCTTGGAGTAAAGCAGACAACTTATAAACAAACCATTTGCTACAGCAAACTGCATGCAGGCAATCTGCTTTCGATGGAAAGCTGGTAACCATGGTGTCATCTCCTGAGAGTGCTCCTCCAAGATTTGGTACCAAACTGAAACACTGCACCTACTCTTGTTGACAGCAACTTACGCAAGCAAATGGGAAATACCCTCAACAGTGACACCTTTCACAACATGCTTTCCCTTCGGGATGCTCGTGAGAACTCCCCCCTGAGGACCCCCTGGGGTACCTGGTGCACTGTATTTCGGAAGTTGCATGAGTTCATTAGGAGTCCTGTGTGTCAGACACGAGGTGCAGTACTTTGATCCTAACCCCTAATCCTTTCCACTTTAGTGGCGTGCCTTTATTCGGCCAATCACGTCAGATGATATGCGAATTGTTTACTCGATATACAGCACTTTAAGTACTCCACCGATGTGAGGTTGATCGTTCGTCGGTAGGACGTGAATATTTTTCGTACTTTTCCATGTTGTTTAGATGAGCTGAAGCCCCAGAGGCTCACGGGGAGTTCGGCTGCTTGCGATAAGCTGATCTGACGAGTAGACTGAAACAATGAGCTCAGCCTGGGCTACATTAGCTTCGTCTCTGCGGCATGCTGTGTTGGCTATCTGCTCCCCAGCTAGCCAACCTCGGGCTAACGATAAACATCCAAAGAGTCATAACAACAATAAAGGGGGATCAACTTACTGACTTAGCTCGCCATGCGTATTCCGGGTCCTCGTTTTTCCATGGTGACGGCTACTCCGTCCAAAAAAAAGAAAAAGTACAAGTCAGAATAACGGCTTTCGAATTGCACCAGCAGCTCGAGAACGACTGGAGCAGGCGACAGCAGTGGCGGCGCAATCCCCAAAGACATCCACCACAGGAGAGGAAGGGAGGCCAGCGATTCACTGGACTTGTGCCATCTCAAGCGGAGATAACGTTCGCGTCAACAACGAAGACGATCGAGCCCGGGGGGGGAGGAAGAGGACATGTTCGAGGTGCAGCCGGTAGACCCAATAACAAGCCCGCTCCTCTCCCGCGACCCTCGGCCAATGTAATCCCACAGCGAATAGCTTTCCACTCAGGTTAATTCCTCCGTATTCGCCGATTGTGCGTGAAACAGCGCGGCGGCGGTGGCTCTCCGTGTGGGAACTGATACAATGTAGCCAAGCAGCAGCAGCAGCAGCAGCAGCAGAAGAGGGAGGCGCTTAGAACACCTGGACACAAACTCCACGCGGATTGAACCGATGGAACACACGAAGTGGATCATTGAAAGAAGAGGGATCACAAATCACACAGCAATTAAGAAACAAAAGCACATTTTATGGGCTGAAATGTGTGCCACCAGACGACGAATCGGCGTTAAAAATGAATCTGAATTGCAGAAATTGAATTTGCATTGTTTAATTTTAAAAATTACTTTCAAAAAATGAATCTGAATTTGAATTCCTCACTGAAAATTACATTCTGTATATATTTTTTTTCCTGTTCAGTATTACAAATACAAATTCTAATCTTTTCCACACAGATTCAGTTTGCTCGACTTTTCACATGCAGTTTTATGAGTTAAAAATTCAAATTTTCAATTCACTGCGTTTCGGGAGAAACTGGGTTTTAGTTGATCTCAGCAAATTCAGGTCGTGTGAAGAACATGTGGGTATTGGGTAACTTGAGGATGAGCAATCGATTGCACAACTTAGATCGCCTCTTTGTCCAATCAGCGTCTTCATTATGATCATGTGACACAAAGTCTGGGGAAAAAAATGTGATCTCAATGCAAATTCAACGCATGAAATTCAGATTCAGTTCTTCAATCCATTTATTCAAGTTTAGTGATTAAAATTCTAATATAAATTATTCAGAATCCGTTTCAGCTGATAACTTTTCGTGAATTTACGTGTACTTCCGGGTGGTAAGACACATTGTGGTCTCCATCAGCACCACCAGGAAACAAACTGTTCCATTTCATTTGAGCAATTGGGAAAGAAATTAATTGGTTAATAATAATAATAATAGGTGAAAGGACGCAGTTTGCATGTGTTAAGTGTCAGTTGAAGAAGGGAGAAGGAACACTGACAGTAATTTACCTTTCAACAGATGACTTGATTAAGATTGACATGCTGGAATTAAAGACATCTTGTGGTTGAAACTCGATCATTGAGGGACTGGCTAATGACACTGTTCAACAGAAAATTTGAGTCAGATATGGCTTTATGTTTCCCTCAATGTATTTTGGAAAAAATGTCTTCCTTTTTCTAGCACATCGGGTTTTGAAATATTTGTATTTTTTTGTACGAGGGTCATTCAAAAAATAAGGTGAATTTTTCAGTATAGGGACTTTTTTTTCCCAACGTAGTCTCCCGGCATTGTCACACACTTGTCCCATCTGTGCACAAGCTTCCATATTCCCTCAGCGTAAAAATCTTTGGACTGATGTCTCAGCTAGTGGCTCACAACACTTTTGACTTTGTCACTTTCAAACTTGGTGCCTCTCGTGAACGCTTTTTAAGGGACCAAACAGGTGAAAGTCTGAAGGGGCAAGGTCTGTGCTGTAAGGGGGATGAGGGAGCAGTTCTCAGCCCAGCTCGTTGATGTTTGGGCTGCTCTGTGAGGCCTTGCGTTGTCATGATGCAAGATGACTCCTGAGTGATTACCCCTGTGTTTGTTCTTTGTCTTTCGTAACCTGCCTCAGCAGTTCACAGTAGTTGGCACAAAGTTTGAAAGTGACAATGAACTCAAAAGTGTTGTGAGCGACTGGCTGAGACATCAGTCCAAAGATATTTACCTTTAAAATTGTGTTAACGTCGGTCTTTGTAATAGTTTTATTCAACAGCTCAACGCTGGTGTTTTGCAAGGTGGAAATGTCATTCAAAGAAGTGACTTTTTAAAGACAAAGGCATAGCTCCTCCTGCCAACTCTGTGGCGTGCCGGGCAATATGTTCAGCTTTTTATTTGAAAACGTTCACCAGTGAGCCGGTACTACAAAGGAGATTGAACGTTTTTACCTGTACATTCTGAGACACACTTTAACAAATGCAACAACGACTCAATGGAGGTAATCTGTCTCTTTTTCTCCTTGTATTTCCTTGTTTGGATACCCGGCGAGTTACGAAGCTACATGCTCTCTCACTGCGGCTATAGCAAGGCGATGAAATCGGCCGCTCCGTCACAAAGCTTTGCAAGAACATTTATCCTCATCCTGCAGTTAGTAGTACTGTACATGTTTGTCAATATTATTTTATTATTGGTTGTTGTTTGTGTTTTTATAAGCTCAATTTTTGTTGCATCTGAACCATAGAATGCGACACTAAAGGCTTTCTATTCTGTTTTGTGCTTGTTTTTGTGCTCTATAAACAAAGTTGAGTTGAGGGTGTCAAAATAAGCATCTGTTCACACGGACCTGCACGTACTGTGACAGAGCAAATGGGTCATTAAATGAGGTATGGTGCTTTGAGCGCTTTGCCGACACTTGGATAACTGGAGCATTTAATAAGGTAACACGTCATTTACGGTAACCTCACGCCATTTCAGTAGACTGCGGTTATATTTGAGTAGAGTTTGATGCAGTCACTGTGCGTTAGACCGGAAGTTAGCACGCCTCTGTGAATGCGGAAATGAAGTGTTCATACATACTGCCAAAAACGAAAACACACACACAAAAAAAAAAGCCAGTGGGAAGTACGCCCAGGTAGTTGTCGCGGGAAGCTAACGTGAAGCATGCATCATGTAACAATGGTAATGTCGACACTTTACACCAGGGGTGTCAAAATTATCTTTGTCGCAGGCCACATTGTAGTTACGGTTTGCCTTGGAGGGCCGTGATGAATTTGGGAAACCATATACATGTTTAATCACCTCCACATATTACATGCACAGCGCACAACAAATTGATGAATAACTACTTTTAAAATCAGTCAAGAATAATGACTGTTATTGTGGATTACATATGACAATTTGGAATTTTGGTTCAGACTTTAGGAAGCATTATGGAATTGGACATGCTTGATTTGCTTTTGCAGGCCACATAAAATGATGTGGCGGGCCAAATCTGGGCCCCGGGCCTTGAGTTTGACACCTGTGCTTTACACAGTATGGAAATATGGAAAGCGAAAGGTCGACTTGCAATGTGTGCCATTGACCATTTCGCATGGTTGGAGGACAGAGCTGCATTTAACAAGACTAATTTTATACGCTACTTCAAAAAGTGTGGGACAAATAAAGGATATCTTAAATCTTAAATCTTCAAACCTGATGTGTCGAAAAAAAGAAATATTAAAATGTTTTACTTGGTTCAAATCTCTGCTCCACTTTCTCTATGAAATGCATCATGTTGGGATAGTTTTACAAATGAAGATAATTTGCATGCCGTCTTCTTTCCTCCTTAATACTTGGCCAAGATATTGGAACGGGACTCGGCATTGGCAGATCCTCAAAATCAGATGACTCGGATTTGGGTCAGAGAAAATGTGATCAGGACATTCTGATAAATATTACATTATGTATTATTAAATATATTGCGATATTACACATTCTTCTTCTTCTTCTTATTATTATTATTATCATTACTATTATTATCCATCCATTTCTAATCCATTTATAAGGGTCACAGGTGTGCTGGAGAAAAAAACAAGGGCAGATTAGGAATAATAATCAATTTGAAATATACAAAATATAAATATCAAGGCTCGAAATAAGTGTTTCCGGATCGTAGTTGGTGAGTCAAAATGTGCAATTTGCACCTCATGAAAACACATTTAATAGCGGAACGGTTTTAGAATTTTTATAGATTTTTAAGTATTTGTAATAATTTAACCACAAAGACTGCCCCAAAAAGCTTTACTGGGGTGGACAAACGTGTGTAATTTGACAAAATGTGCTTGCATGATCCACCTGCGGAAAGTAGGCAAGCTGGATGTTACCTATGCAAAACCAGCTAGTTAGCATCGAGCTTTGGCTGGCTATTAGTGCAGCGACACACGTTGCGGAGTAGCTCCACAGTCATTAATCATCGCCTCCATGGTGGTGAATAAAATACACTGACGAGTTGTTGTTCTCATGAAGGAATGACGAAGAAGCCATGCTCACTGCTTGTAATTGCGAAACACCGTAATGAAGTGAGTGCTTAGGTGATCGAGAACACGTTTCACAGAAGTCTGGCGGGAACCGCATTAAAGCAGCGCATAGCCAATTTTTATCAACAAAATAGCAGGCAATTTCTTAAGTGCCTGGAGAGAAAATTAGACACAGCTATAGTATTCATAGTGCTACACAGCAAAGCAAAGCCAAAACAAATGTTTTTGTTGCACGTACATCAGCCAGGAGGTGTGGCCAATATGTTATTTGTTTCCATAATACAGTACTGAGTTCAGATTATGAATTTTGAGATGTGCAGAATAAATGTTTTCAAAACTGCATTACGGTACATAAAAAAAAAAAAAAAACCAACAACAAAGTCGCATTGCGAAATGACCATCCAACCTATTCATGCAACTGAAATGTATATTTGTGTTTGAAATTGCCCGACTGAACATGTTTCTAGACAAGAAAATACACTTAGCTGCTATTCATGATGTGGATTTAATGAATTAAAACTGATTATATGAAAAAGGAAACCATTTGTTCATATTGTCGATTGAAGAATAACTTAACATGGGAATTTGGACGAAAGGCAACATCGTTCTACTCCATATAACACGACAATACAGCATTTCGCCTTTACGCAGCACAAGAAGGCATGCTCAGGTACCACGATTCTTACTGTTTTTCATGAGTGTTTTCTATTAATACCGTAAACTCTTTTTTGTTGACTGTCACTGGGATTTTGTAATTACAAATGGAGCACAGTGTGCACAGCGGCATAAGATGACATCATCGCGTGGTAGATACAAATACTGTCATTAAGTCTTACCTAGTGTGCTAAAGAGGGGGATTGTGATAGACTACAGCATGTTCCGAATTGTGGACAAATTCATCTTGTTGCCGCCATTGGAACAAAGGACCCCCCCCCCTTGCATAGTGACTGGAAAAGAAAAAAAAAATATATATATGTATATATATATATATATATTCACTCATAACACCCGACCACGACACAGGTATTTTCATTTATTTTATCGGACAAATATACCATTTTGCCTCCCCGAACCTTTGGTTTAATATTAGCACAGCAGATCTAATTGAAGCAAATCCAAGAGGGAGTTTCTCATGAAACGCTGATCTTCTCTGAATAAGAGCCTTTCAAATATGTCAGTCCTCCAATTCTGGCAACACCATGAATAACCTTTCATGTTCCAGCAGCTTCAAACACACCAGTGAGGCTTTAAGTCGTTGTCTCTCTCAGCACTGGTTTCCCAGGCAACAAGAATATGATAATGTTGCCTTTGACATGACAGAGGGAATCATCTTGCTAACAAACACAGACAACAGGCACAGAGAGGACTGGGAAAAAGGATGGGGAGGAGGAGGAGGAATGGGGGTGGCGGGGGTTGAATTAATGGACTCATTTTCACACAGAGGGGGAAGCAGCAGCAGAAGCTCCTCACCATCCTCCATCTTGCTCGATTGCCTCAAATGCATTCCTGCTGGCAGGCACACTCTTGCCTTCCCGGGGGAATTGGCAGCCTCCAATGGAGGGCTAAGTAACAGTCAGCGGCCGGCAGGACTGCAGGGGACACATTTGTGGTGGTGGCCGGCCCTCCGAGGCTCTTTCGAAGAGTCACGCCGACTACAAAGTGAAGCGTACAGGCGATGTGGAGGACATGTGTTTTCCATCAGCTCCAAAGACCTAATCAGCCAGCCATGTGGAATCTCACAAGGGCTGGCTTGATTCGCGCGCGATCATCTTTCCATTACTCTCTAAAAGACGCCGTAAAGCTCTCGGAGAGATCGAAAACAGTCGTGTTCGCCGGCACATACTCCCAATTAAAGGTCTGTGTCAAACACTGCCGCACATTTGGCGCACTGCAGCCAGCCAGGCAGCTCATGATGGGCGACACTGCAGCGTAATTATAGATGATTTCAAGTGGCTCACCAAACCCAATTGATCCTCCCTTCCCTGATTGATAGGTGGAGGGCCGATTTCTGTTGATCGCCACCTCTTTGTTGTTATTCACTTACGCCGTCCTCTCTTCTATGGAGTGGAGCTCTGGGGATGGAAGAGGACAAAGACTGATGGCTCCCGGAGGGTTTAACCTTAATGACAACGCCAGCACCAGCAGCATGTTCATATTTATGATAGTGAGAGGGATGTCGCCACAATCTATTTGATCGATCGGAGCGAAATTAGGTAGTGACCCTCATGTGCTTCTCATGATAAATTGAGATCACCGTGCTTTTACCGTCGTTCCGAAAATAAATGCCAAGGCAAACTCAACAGGGGGAATAATACTGAGGGATATCTGTCAAGTCAAAAGGCAGGTTGAAACAAAATAATAAGGGCATTCTAGAGAAATGAGGGAAGTGGTACGAATGAAGGAAGTCTGGTCGGAAGGAAATACGTGTGATGGTGTGTCATAGATAATCGTTACAGTCTGCATTTTATTTCACCATTTAAAACAATTCCAAGGTGTTTTAATAGTGTTTTTTTTAGTTGTGACACGTGTTCATCAAAATAGCCCAAAATCAAGAATGACAGTAAATTGAGCAGATTATAAAACAAAAGCTTCAAACTGCTGGGCACTGGAAGTTGAAGTTGAACAAAACCACACTTGTCGTTTGTTATTACACTCTTATCTGTCAACAACATTTTTGCCACTCGCTGAACATACGCAGGATCGTCTGCTTAGATAATGACCATTTTCGCTGCGCGCTGTATTTGTACTGGCCTGGCTTCCATTTTGACCCAATTAGAAAGAGAGAAAGCGTTTTGGTGGCGGTTGTTACAAAACATTAGTTGCCAAATCGCTCTTTATGGTTACACATAACGGTCGACCACATTGGCAGAGCTTGTGGCAAACATGGCGTTGCATTTATCGCCCATCAGATCGCAATAGGCCAGTGGTAATCCAGACTAATCTTGTTACGAATCTGCTCCAGTTCCTGTCTGGTAAGAAAACAGCAGCCAGGAAGGAGGTCTTTTACATATTCAAGAGACTAAAGCTTGACAAATCACTGTGTTCAGACGCTCAGCCCTCCTGACAGAGAAGGCCTTGAAGGCAAACTATCATCTGAACTATCTTGTGGGGTGTTGAAACGCTGAGCAGGAGACACCCTTGGGAGGGGCCCATGTGGACACACATTAGATCCTAATGTCGAGCTCAGAGGAGTCTCTTTATCGCGGATCGTGTTACAAGACCTGTGGGTGTTTCTATTTGTTTAAAACGTGTGGATGTGACTCGGCTCTCACTCTGTTAAACAAACGTATGAATGGCTCTTGGCTGGATCTTTTTTGTATACGTGTGTGTGGGTGGGGGGGGGGGGATAACACCCGACCACGCGTTGTTATAGGTCGCACCTCATTCAGCGAGGTCAAAAGGGTTGCGGACCAAATCAATCTCTTGGCAGCACCTCTTTAAAAATGCAGTTAGATGTAAGCTATTTGTAATGGCAAATCCATTTTTAATTGAACATTGGTTTCCACTGATGAGAATAAGCCGCCAAAAAGATCTAATGTTCCCATCTATGTTGGCTGGCTATTGAGAGCTAACAGATCCTCATAAGGAGAGAAAAGAAGCCACATCCGTGTCTTAAATTGCCTTGAGGGACAACCGCATTCAAATGTACATGTGCTTCCCCTCCCAGATGGGGCCCAAGCGAGACCTCTGGTCTAGGCAAAGCAATACTCGACTCGTGAGAATGGTTGAATTGTGCGGCGCTCTGCAGCTCTGCGGAAGACAATTGAACATTGCAAAGAAGATCAGGCAATCGCAGTGGATGTTCGGATATCTGATTTACAGTCTGTACGTTTCCAAAATACTTTCACTTTGGCTCACATCAATGAATTTTGAGTATAAGACAGTTGAACGCCTCTCTTAGCTGGAAAGTGCTGGGTTCAAGATGAAGATTTTGGACACTGATGTTGTAATGGCCTGATCTCGGTGAGTTCAGTGAGAGTATGTATGTGAGTGAGAATGTTTGCTTCCTGCGACTGACTACCGACCAGTCCAGAGTCTAGTTCGCTTTTCAACCTGAGTCAAGGATCAACTTCAACCTGAGTCAGGGATTAACTCCGGATAATTTATTTTTATGTTAAGTGTTCTTTTGATGGTGGCGCGGGCACCCGCAGCGACTCCTCTTGTTGTCTGTTTAAGAGGGAGGAAATTTAATCTGTGCTGTATTTGACAATAAAGTTGTACTTGACTTGACTTGATAACTGGTCTGGAGAATGGATTGATGTTTTATGTCCCGAAATTATTGGTAATCATTCATATCAAACACCACATATACTGATCGAAATTGAACGCAGGAAAGACACTATAGATTTTGTTAACATGTAGTGGATTCTTCCGAATGGTGCAAAACACTGTGTTCCCCCTCAATTGTCCCATAAGGGTGTAAATCATTATCAATGTATCAATGTATTAATAATAAAAAAAAGAGGTTGCTATTTAACACAGCAATCTCTGAATACAATGTTGCCAGAAGAAGCCCACTGAAGAAACATATTGTGGCCAGCGAATAAATTATGCAAAACATCAAATTTAATAGATTTAGAAATGATTGTTTACTAAGACAATTACAGATCCAGAATGGCTTCTTCTTCCCATGTAACACTTGCGGCTAAAAAGATTCATCAGATAGAAATTCACTTCTCACTCGAGAGTCACTCAACATTAGGCTCGGGTATGAATAATTCTGCTCATGTTGTCACTCTATCATCAGTGAACCAAAGAGGGACAATTTCCTTCCCTAAATATTTCCTTTGTATGCCCATCCCTCTGTGGCATATTATGAGACGGATGAGCCAAAAGAGGTCTCCAGTTCGTATTGTTCCGCTGCCTGACTGCCTGCCAGCACCTCTCCCAAAGAGCTCCAAATCCAAATCCCTCCCCCCCTCCCTGCCTGCCTGCGGGGGTGGGGGATGGGACACCCGGTGCTCTTAGTTCAATCAGCCTCTCAGTGAACACACAAAAGGCTCCGCTCCAGGAAATTACACCAGGCGACTTGTAAAAGCCGGCCTCAAGAATAAATACGGTGTAGTGGACAGAATCGAAACATGGTGGCAACCAGGACGATAAGAACATTTTCCAAAGAGCCCCCTGCATGTTAACCTGCCTTATTCATGCCAGAAGGATTCAGTTGAATCAAAAAAAGAATAGCAGGGTAGCACATTCGCACATGACGTGAAGGTAACACATGCGGCTAAGTAAAAAGAATTCAAACTTTCAACTCAAGGGTACATCTATAGTACTTTAATGTGCAATAACATTACTGTTACTCCGTCGGGCTCTGATGTGATATGAGATTTGCAAATGTTTAGGACGGTCGCATTGATCCCATGGTAGTCAATCTATTCCACTTTACTCTGTATTAGTTCTACATGAAGTGGCCCATATTATCCTTTGTGCGTGAAAAACCAACAGCACATGAGCTTACGCTATGTGCTCAGAAAAGACCCAGTGAGAAAGCATGTGCTTAATTGTTCCGCTGAGCAGCACAGAGGCCTTGTTTATGTGAACTTGGATGTCTGCTCTCATCCAGAGGAATGCCCCTGATGTGGGGGACAGAAGAAAAGGCCACCCACAGGGCAAGGAGCTGTCATCGTTCATTCACTGGGGGTTGAATTTAGGAAATTCTTAAGCAGCCTCTGCAGCGGAGGAAAAAAAAAATTCTATGGGAGAAACTTCACAAAGGAGACTCTTTGGAGGGAGATTACTGGGAGGGCCTGTGTTTTGCGTTTGGATGTTGAATACCGTGGAGCAAGGAGTTGTAGCTAATCTGCAACTCAAACAAGAGTAAATGGGAGATAATCAACAGCGAATTACAATGCCAAGCACAGTGAGAAACGCATCAACCCAGAACAAGCGTGCGTTTGTGTGGCTGTGGGTGATTCACTCCCTATGATGAAATACTGTATGCCCTCAAGAAGAGGCTTAGTCGGGAGTGCCACTCAACAAGCTGGGAAGGAAACCACCTCGCAAGAGCAGGTAAAATGTTGACACCCGACATTGCAGTGGCAGATGAGGACAACCCCCCCCCAGAAGATCAGGCAATCGCAGTGGATGTTCGGATATCTGATTTACAGTCTGTACGTTTCCAAAATACTTTCACTTTGGCTCACATCAATGAATTTTGAGTATAAGACAGTTGAACGCCTCTCTTAGCTGGAAAGTGCTGGGTTCAAGATGAAGATTTTGGACACTGATGTTGTAATGGCCTGATCTCGGTGAGTTCAGTGAGAGTATGTATGTGAGTGAGAATGTTTGCTTCCTGCGACTGACTACCGACCAGTCCAGAGTCTAGTTCGCTTTTCAACCTGAGTCAAGGATCAACTTCAACCTGAGTCAGGGATTAACTCCGGATAATTTATTTTTATGTTAAGTGTTCTTTTGATGGTGGCGCGGGCACCCGCAGCGACTCCTCTTGTTGTCTGTTTAAGAGGGAGGAAATTTAATCTGTGCTGTATTTGACAATAAAGTTGTACTTGACTTGACTTGATAACTGGTCTGGAGAATGGATTGATGTTTTATGTCCCGAAATTATTGGTAATCATTCATATCAAACACCACATATACTGATCGAAATTGAACGCAGGAAAGACACTGTAGATTTTGTTAACATGTAGTGGATTCTTCCGAATGGTGCAAAACACTGTGTTCCCCCTCAATTGTCCCATAAGGGTGTAAATCATTATCAATGTATCAATGTATTAATAATAAAAAAAGAGGTTGCTATTTAACACAGCAATCTCTGAATACAATGTTGCCAGAAGAAGCCCACTGAAGAAACATATTGTGGCCAGCGAATAAATTATGCAAAACATCAAATTTAATAGATTTAGAAATGATTGTTTACGAAGACAATTACAGATCCAGAACGGCTTCTTCTTCCCATGTAACACTTGCGGCTAAAAAGATTCATCAGATAGAAATTCACTTCTCACTCGAGAGTCACTCAACATTAGGCTGGGGTATGAATAATTCTGCTCATGTTGTCACTCTATCATCAGTGAACCAAAGAGGGACAATTTCCTTCCCTAAATATTTCCTTTGTATGCCCATCCCTCTGTGGCATATTATGAGACGGATGAGCCAAAAGAGGTCTCCAGTTCGTATTGTTCCGCTGCCTGACTGCCTGCCAGCACCTCTCCCAAAGAGCTCCAAATCCAAATCCCTCCCCCCCTCCCTGCCTGCCTGCGGGGGTGGGGGATGGGACACCCGGTGCTCTTAGTTCAATCAGCCTCTCAGTGAACACACAAAAGGCTCCGCTCCAGGAAATTACACCAGGCGACTTGTAAAAGCCCGCCTCAAGAATAAATACGGTGTAGTGGACAGAATCGAAACATGGTGGCAACCAGGACGATAAGAACATTTTCCAAAGAGCCCCCTGCATGTTAACCTGCCTTATTCATGCCAGAAGGATTCAGTTGAATCAAAAAAAGAATAGCAGGGTAGCACATTCGCACATGACGTGAAGGTAACACATGCGGCTAAGTAAAAAGAATTCAAACTTTCAACTCAAGGGTACATCTATAGTACTTTAATGTGCAATAACATTACTGTTACTCCGTCGGGCTCTGATGTGATATGAGATTTGCAAATGTTTAGGACGGTCGCATTGATCCCATGGTAGTCAATCTATTCCACTTTACTCTGTATTAGTTCTACATGAAGTGGCCCATATTATCCTTTGTGCGTGAAAAACCAACAGCACATGAGCTTACGCTATGTGCTCAGAAAAGACCCAGTGAGAAAGCATGTGCTTAATTGTTCCGCTGAGCAGCACAGAGGCCTTGTTTATGTGAACTTGGATGTCTGCTCTCATCCAGAGGAATGCCCCTGATGTGGGGGACAGAAGAAAAGGCCACCCACAGGGCAAGGAGCTGTCATCGTTCATTCACTGGGGGTTGAATTTAGGAAATTCTTAAGCAGCCTCTGCAGCGGAGGAAAAAAAAAATTCTATGGGAGAAACTTCACAAAGGAGACTCTTTGGAGGGAGATTACTGGGAGGGCCTGTGTTTTGCGTTTGGATGTTGAATACCGTGGAGCAAGGAGTTGTAGCTAATCTGCAACTCAAACAAGAGTAAATGGGAGATAATCAACAGCGAATTACAATGCCAAGCACAGTGAGAAACGCATCAACCCAGAACAAGCGTGCGTTTGTGTGGCTGTGGGTGATTCACTCCCTATGATGAAATACTGTATGCCCTCAAGAAGAGGCTTAGTCGGGAGTGCCACTCAACAAGCTGGGAAGGAAACCACCTCGCAAGAGCAGGTAAAATGTTGACACCCGACATTGCGCCCCAAAAAAAAAAACCAAAAAAAAAACACCTCACTGCGGACTTTGACGTAACAAAGGTCTTCAAAACGCACATTAAAACGTTTTGACTGAATGATTACTACAGTTTGAGTCCAATGAGATTGACTTCATGTGGATCACAAGGAAACATCAACAAGTCGGGAAAATGCTTTCATAGAATCATTCTAGGCCACTGCAAGGGCTGTTTATTTCCTTCTTCAAACGACTTGCCATTCATAAGGAACATGTATTTCTGGGAGAAGCCACAAAACTGTTGTGCCCATGTAAAGTGAGCCAAATCTTCTAACGTCTGTGGCAAACAGCCTATTTTGCTGTCGTGCTTGACTTTTGCTCAGTATTTCTGTGGTGGATTGAAGTCATATCAGTAACAAGCAAGAAACAATACATATTGGCTTTTGTCCAAGTGGGAGCCTCAATCGCGTGTGGACGGGCCATATCCAGACGACCGCGGCAGCCTGGCATCCCCTCCTCACGCTGGAACCGAGCAACCCAAGCAAGTCAGCCAACGCGGTGGTGTGGGTCACATGCAATATGAACAGCGCGGATCCTACCAACTCCTCGTGACAAGACGTACACAGACTAGACAAATGAGAGTTTCTGTAATATCAACGCAAAACCAGTCCATTCGTCTATCTGGTTTGACCAGACTTTGGAAACCTTTGTCTAAAACGACTCACAGAATCAGCCATATATTTTTAGTCCCCATTCCATTCATGTAACAGAAATCATTTGAATATCTGCCGCAATTATTGTACAAGGACTTCTGTATTTCATTTTACTTCATCAAGATAAGCTTGTATTGTCTTAACCTCAAAATATCAAGGTGTAATAAATAAATAAACCAGTGAGTGGCCAGTGCAAGTCAATTTAGAATACATTATTGAAACTACTTGAATTATTTATATACCGTTTCAATAAACCATTAATAGTAAAACAACTTGCCAAAATGCTAGATGATCCTTTCCAGGAACATTCTTCACATATATACACAAAAGAAAGACAACATGGTCTCGATGATATAGTGCGTCATTTTAACAGTGTTTAGATTGTTTGACTAATTTGCACGTATCGGTGACATGCGGTGAGGTTCATGACTGGTGAGGCACTAGTCCTCTCGAGCCAGATAGAAAAACATGAACCCAAATGGGAAGATTAGATTAACATTTCTTTCAAAGAAAGTAAAAATGGAATTTGTTCTCAAAGCTATGTTTCAATTAATTCCACACTGGACAGCAAAGTGATGACAAGAAAACAAAAGAATATCTAAGGTCAAATTCATCGTTGTTGTTTTGCAGATCTGTTTTTAAAAAAAAAGCATTCTGGTCTTCACTTACCTATGTCTGGTAGCGTAACTGCATGTCTGATGTTTCAAAAAAAATACAAACAAACAAGCAAAAAAATCGGCGTCGCGTCAGCATCGCATCGATAATGCACTTACTATGTCACACTCATACACAGAACAAGCAGAGAAGCAGCGCAATAACGTTTTAAACACACACACACAGATACTACTGGTGAAATATACATAATGTAGGACATTATCACTGCGATCTGTGGGACCGAGCATTACCGGCCGGGACCGAGACAAAAAAAGGAGCAGAGGGTGAATTGGTAGCAAGGAAGTTGGAGTATCTTGTGAGTGGACTGAATTGTTTACAACTGTTGAACCGTCAACCAAGATAGCATTTAGCAGACAACACAATCACCAGTCACCAGACTGACTAACAATGTGTAATTTTTTTTTTCTTCTGTTCGAGGAGGAGAGCCCCTCTCCTTGCCCACTCAACGCAACTCCAGTGTCCTCACCCCCACATACAAACGCATGTGAAACAAGTGCAATATTTCACGTCTGGTCAGAAAGGAGCATGAAGTGAACATTTGGCGTCAGCGAATCAGAAATTCTGTTTTATTCTTTTCTCTGCAGTGTTACATTCCAACAGCAATAGTTACACTGCCACCTACTGGCCTGGCAGGAAAACTACAGCATTATTAGTGGGCTGTGGTCGATTTGCACAAGGAAGTTGCAAATGCACAGGATGTTCATCGAAAATTAGCCAACTGTCGTGCAAACAAACCCAAGATGAAAGTTGCCTGTCATTTAAAACTAAAAGGCTCTTCCATATACCAAATATCCTGAGAATGTGAAACGTTTCTGTTCAAATGTTCAAAGACAGGGAGCAAATGGAGTTCAGTATTCTGTTAACATAATATATGATAAGATTAATATATCAGGTTGGATGCTAATGCTTTGATACTGTAGGTCACAGGTGTCAAACTCAAGGCCTGGGGGCCAGATCCGGTCCGCCACATCATTTTAATTGGCCTGCAAAAGCAAATGATATGTGTCAACTTCCATGATCCTCGCTAAAATCTGCACCAAAATGTCAAATTGTCATGTGTAATAAATAACATTGAGATTTTGCAATAATTTTGTTACCGTTAACACTCACTCAAACAATAATTGAACAAATGATTATAGTTGATTTGACTGATTTCAAAACTGGTAATGCATCAATTTGTTGTGTACAAGTAATAATATACAAACATTTATTTAGTTTCACTGTCGTAACGGCCCTCCGAGGTAAGACGTAACCCCAAAGTGGCCCGCGACAAAAATTATTTTGACACCCTTGCCGTAGGTTTTGCACACTTGTTACCAAGAAACACTGACGAGAAGCCAAATATCATTCTATTATTCGGTTAGTTTATGTTTTCCTTTCCTAAATTAGAAGTTTATTAATGCTCATGTATTGACTACTCATGTATAGATTTTAAAAAATGCATATCGTACATACCTACATCTGCTGTGGTTTACATACGTCTCCTACCAAGATAAATACACGTGAGGAAATCAGAAAAATACGACAACTGTTGTGACAGATGTGCCCCGGGCGATAGAAGAGCATGATAAACCTGCCGCGAGGCTGTGTTTAGACTGAACATGTCACAAAATATTCACAAGTTAGCTTAGGTGGGACATGTTGGCACACGTATGACAACGAGGGAAAATACCAATGAAGGATTCCAGACTGAACAATAAGCGCATGAGTCGGAGTGTTTCTCACAGTGTGGTTTATTCTCTTCGGAACGAAAGCGATCCTGGCTGTGAGGATCGCTTCCACTGTGGCTCAAGTGAACAACAAAATGATCCAAACTGCCCTTCACACAATGCAAGCTTTTATACCTCGAATGGGCAAACAAAGGGACGTGATTAAGGCTTGCCGTACATTACTGCACTGTGGGAAAGAAATGTAAGCCATTTGGATTGTGCTCGGATGACCTTGGCTCTCTCGCCAAAGCCCTCCGCATAATCACCCCTACTGTGCCGAAGTAATTGTCTCTCTGTCTGAAATAAATGAGTGGGCTGTGTTTGTACTTCCCAAACTATTGTCGGTCTAAACGTGGCCTTAGGTGTTTGGAGGGTAATGACAGGCTGCATATGAAAAGGAGGGGTCGCCGCATTTCTCGAGCCACCAGTAGTTGCTCTACTACAGTCTCCTTAAAACATCGTAGCTAAAGATACTTTATAAATCCCCTCGTGGATAATAAAGGGAGACAAAAGTATCGGGGGGAAAAAAAAGTTCAGCATTTCTGCTATTCAATTAAGCATACAGTTACATTCAGAATAATAATCTTCCTTTACAGAAAGTGAAGATAAGGGACGTTAAAAAAAAAAAAAAACAAGTGTCTTGCTTATATTTTTCACCGGCTCAATCATGTATTGTATACACACTGACAAATGCTTGGAAGGTTGTGCTTTTCCTGTGAATCACTGAATTAACTTCTGTGTTGCGGGGTTGGCAACCACCTTCTGGCACCAGCGAATTGCCATTTGTGCCCATGAGCATGAGTTTAGTACAGTCCGCAATTCCTGAGCAGTTTTTAGGCTGGCTCTGCAGTGCAGCCTTAACCGCTCAATTCTGAAGGCAGTAACGCAGTTTTGTGACTGTTTACGAGCACAAAACGAAGAAGCAATTTCCTGTGTTTCTTTGCGTTGTTTGAGCATACACAGGACACCCATCAGTGTGTTTCGATGATGTCAAAGCTTACGTCGAATCTTTTCGATCTGTGCACTCACGCTGCACTCACACTGGCAGATATTCAATACTTCTCAGCTTTTCATTTATATTTGAAAGATTTTTTTTTCAGTTGACATCGTAAATTTGGAAAGAACATGCAGACACCGATGATTTTTTGCGCATTCCCTTTTCTTCATTTTCTGTAAAGGAGTAACACACGAACCATTTTTATTGTTTGGATTTTGAATAGAATGTGCAATGTGCCCACCACATTTTCATGTTTGAAAATAAAAGCTATTCGGAAGGATTGTGAGCTTTACCCGCCATTCAAACACACTGCTAAGACTCTGAATACAACCGGTGGTGAGACAGACTTGTGGATTGTGGCCCATCAGTTGGTTTCTTCTTCCTCTTTCCACTCGTTTTGAGACGTCACTCTGCGGCCGACGCGACCAGCCCCTTTTTGGCACCCTGGTGGTAGTGACTCTCCAACTTCCCTGTAAGAGAAAAGGGGGTGAAAGGGAAGGGCGGGAGGAAGGGGAGAGGAAGAGATGAATCAAAACACCATCAAAGGGACAGGGTGACCTTTCTGAGAGCTCAAGGCCCGCTGATTAGAGGCGGCCTTGGGTAGACACGGTAGAGAGCGGAGCACCAAGAAGAGTAAGAGAGAGCTAAAAGGCCAACGAGACTCTTTAATCCGTGGCTGAAAGAGATTAGAATACAGCCTTTGTTGGCGGCAAAATAAAGTGTCCTTTAATCTGGTTATAAAGATGTCCAGTACACCCAGTGGTAACATACACCAGAAAGACAAAGAAAGTGGTTCCTATCACAAATTGAAAAACACTCTCCCTGAGCTGGAAAAATAAATACATACATAAAAAAGAAATTGATAAACTAATCCACCGGTTGAACCTTGGAATGTTTCCAAGCCTTATAGCATCTTAAATTGAACTAATATCAAGATCTTCTTAACATGAAAAAAAATGTTAGATTGTTTGCCATGGTGTGACTGACAACTAACGTTGGTAATTATCAGGGATTAAATGTTAGAGACTTGATATGCTTTTAAATGCCACGCTTCAACAAAGAACAAAATGCTGTGCCAATAAAGCAGATGGTTTCCCACCAAGGGTCCGGTAAGGCTTTTTTCTCTGCTACTCTTGGCTACAGCTTATTAATGGAGCGTTTTTGTGTTAGACTCCAGAGAAAAGCAACACACACTTATATTTTTCAGACTATTGCGTTAAAGTAAATCAATCGAAACCACACTTGCTTGAAAATGCATGAAAACGCTTTCATTTAACTGTGTTCACACTTCAAATTTGTATTAAAACACACCGGCTGTTCGACTGGAAATTAGCTTTTCGCATACTGTACTTCCATCGATCAACCTTCAATGTTTTAATGCATATGGATGACAGGAAAACATATAGTAAGTAAATTTGCATTTACAGCTTCGAACCATCAATAGACCAATTAATCAAATGACCTACCCTTTCAATGTGGTCGAATAAAATTGTCCTGAGTCCACCCTCACACTGAATATTCATCAGCTATTTGCGAGTGCAGTGCGCTTGCGAACGGCCTGAAATGCGAAAGTCTGTGAGCCTAGCGGTACACGATTGTGTAGGAACAAATATGGAAGATACAGGAGAGCAAAAATAGGCATGAGGAGTTGAGTTCAACGAGCATAGGGATCGTGTGCCATAAATACAGCCATCTCTGCAGTGCGACCCCGGTCCTTCTGTTTTTTGTTTGGCAACCAATTTCCACGTTCGCTGGCAAGTGTCGACAGCCGCTAACGGATAGCCACGGAAGAAAGCATTTCTGGCCACGGAGTGACATCTCCTACGTCTACCAAACACTTAACAAATGCCTTTCTAAAGACTGCATGACTTTTGTGCAGTGCGGCCTGACAAAGCGCGTCGGCGACTTGGCCTCGTATGATGACAAGAGTGACTGAGAAAGGTTCTGGGATGCCACTGCGCAACTAGCTGCATGTGCCACTGTTTGGGGGAAAAACATCAACTGGTGTATTGGAAATAGGTTGAAAGTTGAAAAAAATCCACCTGTGTGGCCTCTTGGCAAATATCTCATGTTATAATGCAGAGACACATGGCTATGAAGAGGGAGTGGACCAATGTATGTATGAATGTTGTTTTATGGTTAAATTTAGCTGTTGCGGATTGTAATCAGGTTCATTTTGTCGTCAGGAAATTACGTTGTCTCGCCAAGTATAATTGTGTGTAGTTGATGGCCATTTTTCTGCAGTTTTGTTTTGTACAGTGAAATGCTTTCCTTCTAATCAACAATTATAGCAGGACATTCGTAGTCAAGTGAGCACACAGAGTGGTTACACACATACTGCACTTGGGGAGCAATCTGTTATTTCCCCTGCAATAATCTGAATAATGAGTGCAATTAAAAAAAAAATGGAATGAAAACTTCTGGGGATTTGGCTAGTTCGCGAAATGCCGTAAAACTATGACCCGGTCATCATTCTAAAAAAAAAAAAAAAGCAGATTGTAAAAAAACACTTAAGTCTTCACAAGTATCTTGTGAAGCTGCTATTCAGAGAATTTGGGGAAAACAAGACAATCGACAAATCAACAATGGATTGAGCCATGACAGTAAATGATTTCTAACAGCAGTAAGCAATACATAGCGGAAAGGTGATACCTAAATGCAATTCATACATTAGCGGGACGGTCTATATGTGGGCTAATCATCCTGTCTATGTCAAGAATGAATAGACCAGGATATCATCACCGAGCATATGTTAAGTGCACCTGCTCAAACTGTTTAGCACATTGACATTTAAACACTATAAAACAGTAGCCTTACATTGTTTTGTCAATTTGCGATGGTTATAAAATGTTACTATCACTTTGAGAACATTTGTCGGGAGGAACATAGATTTTATGAGGTTGCTGCTGAAAAGTATGCGCATTACTGCCGAGTAAATAACCACTGCTGCTGGATTTTGGATCAGCTGTCTTGGCTCCGGGGTTAAGTGTCCGGTCCGATAACTGTCGTGTGCATCACTGTGAAACACAGCCATTGTGTTGTCCAACACTGACATTAGCTGGCTGTTTTCGCCGTGGCTGACCCAAGGGAAAAAATTGCATGGGGCAAGGGTGGTGATTCTCACTTGTGCTATCCCCCTTCATGTTGTCAAGTTATGGCCCGACTCAGTGGGTAGGGGCGGAATGAACAAGTTGCCTGAGAGAAGTGCTGTTTGCTCACCATTTCCAAAACTTGTGAATGGCTGTCAGTCAAAGTGGTTTGTTACCACGAAGAGCTGCTGAGCTGTGGAAATAGCTCACTGAAATATGACAAAATGCCAAAAAAAAAAAAAAAAAAAGGCTGACTCAAATCTAGAACGATACGCATGAGTATCATTCTACTCATGTATTTGAGAGGCAATAAATATTAGATGTTAAGAGCTCATTAACTCAAGAGAGCCACTCTATTATAAAAGAACTCAAGGTATGTATGCATACATGACATTTCTGCAATGGAGCAAATCAGCACATAAACCAAGAAGAAAAATAAAAACGATGGGCTGCGGCATGAGAATTAATCAGGTAAGGGTTTTTTTTTTTTTTTTTTTGCCCATTGCTTCTATATATGTCTAGAAACGTTTCAAGAATTCTATAGCTTCGAAAGAAATGCTAAATTCATGAAATGTAAATGTAAAACCGGTTAAACTGCCCAGGTATATTTTAAATCCAATTTGATGAACATCATGTATGACACAAGCAAGAGCAATGCGTGGATAGAGTAAAAAAACAAAAAACAAACCAAAAATTATAATCTGAGGATATCCTGGAACTATGTAGTACTTTTAAGTAAAAAAATGTTTTGCCACCTTATGACATTTTTTTGTATGACGGTGAATTACATCTAGACTCTAAACCACTGTTTTTCAAACCCTGTGCCGCGGCACACCAGCCGTGAGAAATGATCCAATATGTATGCCTGTGCGGTCTATCACTTGGCAGAGTAATCGTGTAGTACTCTTCCATACCAGCTAGCTAAAAAGATTGAAAAACACTGCTCTAAACTAATGTTTTGATTTACAGTATTGGATTGACAATGCTAACCATTGGTTTCGGGGGTATCTGGCATTGTCTGTCTCCTAACTGGCAATTTGCTTTTGGGAAATGTTTTTCATTGTTTTGATCAAATTATAGTACAATATTGACATTTTATTGAGATCAGTTCAACAGATTCAGTCGCATCATTTCATGTAAAGGTTATTCGAGATGAGTCGTGATTCAGATTGTGAAGGTTACGGTGACATGTAGTTTCTTCAGTCAAGGTGAATTGATTTCTCTGTACAACTGCACCCAGAGCCACAAAATACAAAGGTCTTGTGAGCTCTAAAAACAAACAAGACAAAATGGCACTGTAGAATCAGAGATCACCCAAAATAAGCAAGCACCTTTAATATTGTTTGCAGTAATATACATAAATACTCAACTATAATAAGACCGCATTCTTTTTTTTTACATTGCAATAAAACCGTGCACATAAACCTTCAATAAATATGAACATCATCACTTGGAGAGGGAGCACTTTACCGGTTTCATGAACGTACAGTATTCAGCTACCTTACAAGCAAGGTCAGTCCGCCTGTGAGGATGAATATCGTTAATGGTTCTGAAGCGGCCAAGGGACAAAGAGATTGAGGTGTGGAGGAGAGAGGCTCGGGAAGACAGCAGGAGAGCAGGAGACAGGGTGAAGTATAAAAGGCTGGCCCATCGATTGCCCGAGATAATTTCCCATTGATTGCTGCACTGCTTGGAGTTTGCTAGATAAGGAGGCCATAAAAAGAGCACAGGTTGTCTCCATCATCAAGACGGTACAACAAGCTCTTGAACACAGATGCTCATTCAGACACCGTAACACCGTGTAACATATTTGCTAATTAATTCTCATTGCGTATCATCGAGGTTGAAAGCTCATTGATGCTGCAAACCATACTCCCATGAGAACTCCTGGGCGGTCATGAGGAAAATATTTATCAATGCTACAAAAGGCATAGGCATTGATATTGACATTGTCAGTGACATTATTAACACACAAGACCGCCATGGACCTTGTATTAATACTCTTTAACCATATATATATATATATATATATATATATATATATATATATATATATATATATATATATATATATATATATATATATATATATATATATATATATATATATATATATATATATATATATATACACACACACACACACACACAGAAACTCTTGCATCTTCACAAAGACTTTTTATCCAATCTATGGCACTGCTAACGACAGCCAAGGGTAAATTCCAATCCAAGTAACTCGCATTGTTACTCCTGTCTATAAAATGCTCTTCATCGTCGTCATCTTCTTCTTCTCCTTCTACTTCGGGTTTTTTTTTTGCGGATTATACCTCTTTGCTGCATGCCGCCACTTACTGTACAGCAAGCGTTTCCATTTACAGTCAATGGAAGCAACCCTGCTTGTATTCATCCCCGAGAACAAACACATGAGAAAGGTGGGGTGTGCTTCTGTCACTTGTCAGCAAAAATGGGCTTCTGTCAATGATGGACTGAGAGGTCTGTCGATACTAAACCCGGTTAGTGATTAGTCATTTTTCAAGTTTCCCAACATTCAACATATTTCTGTGTGCGTGTGTGTGTGTGTGTGTGTGTGTGTGTGTGTGTGTGTGTGTGTGTAAAGCTCTTTGTATGATATCTACTGACACATACTGATGCCAATCATACACTGATACATTGTGCATTTCATTAACTATTTTAATTTTGTTGGACGATGATTTTTTTTTTTGGGGTGGGGGGAGGAGGGGCTGATGGTATGATGATAAATGGACTGGGGGACTGGTATATTTACTGACGGAAACAATGACGGAACTCTGGTTAAAATAACATACTAACATGACGGACTGACCAACTGCCGATAACAGTTTCGTTCGGCTTGAACAAACACGTTGGACTGAAAATGACAGTGGGGTGCCCAGGCTGCTGATAAAATGTTGGCCACCTCTCCTATAGACACACCCACTGTTAATTTGTTTCCAGAGAATGGTGAATTCTGTATAACAATGGAACATTCCCATGGCAAGAAAACAAAAAGTGCCATTGTGTTGTGGTTTTCCGACAGCAAAGCAATGCTTGATGTTTGTGTCACTTGCTTCCAGAGAAAACATGCACTAGCATTACTCTGTGTCCCTTGTATTCTTTGTTTAATTCATAAGTGTTTCGTTGACGCAAACGAACAAACCTGTCACTGTGCCCCCAACACACAAAGCAATAGAAGCATAAGCCAAATCGGAGTTAACCATTCCGAGCTGAACGAAACTGAAGTAATGGCTTAATTGAATATCGGTGATATTTCATTTAAAGGCTCGAGGGCGGGTGGAACATCTAATAGGATTTTTCTTATTTAGAGAATGAATGTCTAAAATAAATACATAAATAAATGTATATGTGTGTGAGTGCGCGCACGCAGATGCAAATATCTCTAGTGAGTACTTAAGAGACAAGATTATGTAGGCGTGAGTATCTCAAAATACAGTGCCAGCTGCTCTCAAAAGAACACAGCTCCTTGACAGTTTTCTTTTTCTGATACTAAACCTCCAGCTAATGGAGTTTGGAATGTGAAACCAAGCTGATGACACTCTTGTGGATGTGAATATAAACCCTGGAAGCCACCAGACAACAACAAAACAGTGAGTGGAAAGCCCCCCGCTTGGATTCCCATCTTGCTGTTAGTCACATCTAATTTAGATTTCCTTCCTAAGCTTGCGAGTGAGTTCATTTACAAATGGATAGAGAAGGTGCTGTTTGCAAGCGCTTTGGGAGAAGCATGAACCATGCGTCCCACTGAAGAGGAAACCGCCTCTCTGCATCTTTGGGTCTCTCCAAACCTCGACGCCTGAAGCTGTTTTTACAGACTGCAATGGCTGAGTGATTTCTCCAACCAACAGTGGGCTGTTGAAATGGTTTAGTCACGCACATGACAGCTCGTCACCACTCACAGGAGAACCAGTGTCTGACAAGTCATGGAAAGAAAAGGTGTTGCTGCTTGCTGGGTCCAAGTAGTGGAGTAGTGATGACATTATGATGGCTGGAATATGTTACTGCTCATGCAAATAACAGCTTCAGCCATATATGTTTTGTGTTTTGCTTTTGAAAGGAAACTTGAAGGGTTTTATATTCCCTGTCAATAACCAAACAATACAGATGAATATCTATATTTTTTTCCAGTTTTTAAAGGTTTAAGATTTATTATTATTCACATTTTATGATTTTGTAATAGCTCCAATGTAATCGCACTCAAGTACATTCAGGTTCATTAGCATATCGTACCCTTTGCCGTAGGATAATAACTGCTCCTTCAACTGTAAGGGCAGCAACCTAAGGCAGGAAGAGCCTGCTGCAACCCCATTAACACGGGATAGCAGTACAAAAGGCTTTAGGTATTCTGTATTCATAGGGGAATAACACAAGATCGTAAAGGGGGGCTGTGCTTGTTGTGCTCCACTTGCTGTTCCTAGCTGGAGCACACGTAGGCCAAGCCAATAAACAGGGTGTTTAATGAAAACAGTTGCATTCGGAACTTGGATGAAGAAAAAGAAGCCTACTGTTTGTAGCTCTGTCAGTTTTACCAAAAACTTCCACCTGGCTTAAACTGTGAGGCGCATAGGCATGACTGCTACAAGGAGAGATGTGGCTTGACATTTGATACTGGCTGGCACAGATGAATGTCACGCAGGCTTAACTTCTGTACAATTTGGAAAATAAAAATTCTAACCTCAGAAAAATACTACACTTCAAAGTAAGAAAACCGCCGTAACAGTATACAATAATACTAAAGTGCATCTCCTTATTTTTCATGATATTTTGGGGGGATGACACAGTTCTAATGCCTTTTGAATAAGGTTAAGTTACCAAATCTGGTTAATTGCTTGATTAAGGGCTGTTGTCCAATAACAGAAAACTTAAATTTGTCTCGGGCAAATTCCATAATTGGGGGCTTTAAAATGTATTTTTCATCCGGCTAGCTTTACGTATATATGGAACTAAGCCACATAAAAGCAACAAACAAGATGACAGGGCCGTGCGATGCATTGGTTTCTCAAGTTACCAGGATGAAGCCCCTTTACAAAGACGTCAAAGACAAGTTTAGTGCAGAGGGTTCAATGTCAACTATTTCATCTATGTTGAAAAGTACTCTCAAATCCTTCGAAATCAGCGATAGATACGCAGCATGGGGAGCAACCAGCAACAGGGAGCATTGCTCCCAATAACAACAGCGGGGTAAACGTGCTGATTGGCTAGCTCAGCGAAAAGTTAGTAAGATACCGACACCATCAATCTTCCATGTGAATACTGCACCAAGACCATCACAGCCTACCCAAATGCTCGTCGACACCGGGGTGAAAATTCTTTCGCTTTGCGAGAACGAAACTGGATTGTTCCAATATTCTGGGCCATTTACAACCCTTTACCTGAATGTGTACAGTGCATTGCTACACAGCGCCGAGGTATTTCATTGAATAACTCATTAACAACGGCAAAGAGCAGTTAACGGGACAATCAACAATGACTTACAATGGCTGACTGGCGACTCAGCATTCCGTAAATGATGTCATTCACCAGAGATTGACGACCAAAGGAAATTTTGTTGTGAAGTACATTGCTATGGGTCGAACTATGAACCAGGGTGGCTTTCATTAAAAAAAAAAAAAAATGAATGAAAGTATGCTTGAAATAGTTTTAGCACCAAGTATTCAAAAGATGGTTCGCCAAGTTTACTTCATACCTGACCTTTAAGAAATATGAGAAGATTTCATAAGCAGTTTATACAGCAGTGCCTGGCTAATGTCGGGTATATGACAATGAATAAGAGCAAAATGTGACTTTAAAGTGTGTCTATCCAGTTACCAGCTTCAGAGAGCAAATTGTTGTTGACTTTTTCACAACAAAATTTCCACTGAGGTCAACTATTTTTTTTTTTTTTAATAATCACACCAGAACAATATGCACATGCATCAAAGTTGGTCAACACTACCACTCAAAATCCGCATTTGCGATTTGTTTACACAAATCGCAAATTCGAATGGGCCGACAAAGACTTAATAGTCCAAAAAATGAAAAATACATTTTGATCATAATGGTAAATTGGGTGCACCTAAATGGATAATATGTTGTCCACAGTGTTCATCTAGACCAATTTTAAATCCATTCTCTTGTATAATACCAACCATTAACTAGTGATATGCTAATGTTTATTTTAATATTTCACTTCCCATGCTCAGACGGTGTGGGGAAACCAACCGCGAGTAAACCAAAGCACTTGATAAACTGCCTAGCTGGGCGCTATTGACTGACTGCTTAACTTTATTTTAATGCTCATTTGAACGCAGCACACTTTCCAGATATGCACTCCCCACATACATACAGTAATAATTTTCACAATTTCTGTGGTTTCCTCTGATCTGGGGGTGGGTGGGGGGGCATGAAGGTAACTAGAAAAATGACTTTGGAAGGGGGTTTGAGAGAAAAATGACGCTGTAAGGTATATACCAGTTAGCGTATTGGTGTGACTCGTTCTGACTTGAATTCGAAAAATCCGATTCTGGTAATCTGCCAGTTCGCTTCTCTAGTCGAATTGCCATCGATTCGTGCACGGTCCTTGTCAATTTTGTCTCTGGCTGAGTGTCCCATCAAACCAACGTCAATTGTATGGGGAGAGAGAGAGAGAGAGAGAGAGAGAGAGAGAGAGAGAGAGAGAGAGAGAGAGAGAGAGAGAGAGAGAGAAAAAAAAAAAAAAGAAACTATCACTACTAAAATGAAACAAAACATTGTTTAACAGGACCAATACAGTATTTTGGCTCAATTATGTACATGCCTACTGACAATCATTTCCAATTGGAGATGACAAACAAACGAAAAACAACAAAAAAAAACATACAGGCTCAAAGGAAGTTGATGGAGATACATACAATTCTGATGTCAGATAATATGGTCAAAATTGGTACAGCATTCAAAGCATATTGAATTCAATCTTTGAATAACTGTACCTGCCGTGACCTATGAAAAACAAACAACAGGAAGCCAACAAAAAAGTATGAATATGGAAAAGAAAATATATTTTTGTTTTGAGGAAGTCTGAAAGTGGTTGTGATTTTGTGTTTGTTCTTCCTAAAATACACTTAGATTGAATATAAAAAAAGGAACAGATGGATGCTCCTTCTGGAAGCCATGTGTTACACGTCCTACATTGTCAGGGCACCATTGATGTTTGGTCCTTCATTTGGAAGAGTGTTATTTGCAAACACACACACACACACACACACACACACACACACACACACACACACACACACACACACACACACACACACACACTGGTGATTGGTTTACTTGAGCATATAATCTGCAGGAACTGAACAAAATGGTCAATTGGTTACTCTGCGCTGAATTTAATTTCGTTCAACATTCCATATCAGGGAGCAAGCTCTCTATGCAGTCCTGACTCATTGTTCAAAGAGAGGCAGAGCTTAAATACTGTATTGCTCTGTTGCTATACTGCCACAAAGTGCCTTTTAATACAACCCCTCACCTGTACAATAACAAGTAAAGCAGAAATGCTAACAACGGAAAGGTTCCTGATGAAAAAGAAATCCTTACCTTTCTGAATTTGATGTAGGGGTATCTCATTTTTAACGAAACTGTATTCTGCTTTTTTTTAAATTTTTTTTTATGAAGAGTTCCCCAAGAGTCGTGATTTGACTTAATCAAACACTTCACTTCAGCTATGGAACAAACAAAATATTGCATTGATTTATTGAATCCATTCATTTGCTTCTTTATTTTTATCCTGCCAGTCCAAGCGTTTGATTATTCGCAGAATGTACAAAAAAATATTGATGGTCGCAAGATGATGTCAATGCCACTTTTGTCACTTTCATGAGCAGTGGGTAGGCATACTCAAGTCCTAATGTCAACATCATTCCAGTCAGAGAAAAATAATCAAGGTTAGACTGTTTTTCAAAAGACATACTGTACACACTCAAGTAAATTACTGACACACTGTCATTAGTAGCAGTAGTATTAGTAGTATTAGAAGCAGTCCAAATCTTAAATACAATACTCTTAAAGTAATCATAATATTGCTACAATAATTCAAGCCTCTGTGACAGCTCTTAATAAGTATTCGTTTCATTCCCTCTCACTAACTCAGACACTTTGGGGTCTACTCTCAGCCAAAATGTAATCAGTGCAAAGTAGTTTGCAAATATATTCAGATATGAAGTGTTCATCATTGATTGGTTCAGCTTGTACTGAAGTAAGTTGAAGAGAGGAAGTGGTAATGACTATTAAGACTCAAATGCGGATTATGGAAAAAAAATAAATGTTCTGTACATACTGTACATATATAAAGAGGATAAAGAGATATTTACAAAAGGCAAACAAAACTGTTCAGTTTGTGCACTCTAATGCTGTTGGCTAAATGTTCTCAGCCTGACACGAGAGTGATGTTGATGGGGAAACATGGTCCAAGTGACACTGACCACAAGAAAAAAAGCAAAAATCAGGGCAGTATTCCAGGAGACGTTTTATTCCTTTTACATTAACTTCTGTCAAAACTTCTCCAGTTACAGCAGTGACTTGTCACCAAAACCAAGCTGTTTGAATGTTGTTTAATCTGCTGTTACTCACAGCAAATTAGGCATGTCTGTATGACAAAAAAAAAAAGAACTAATAAAATGACTGTGTATAATCAAAGAGTCAAACCAGAACCAGCAATGTGGAAATACCAGCTCAAAGCCAATTGGATCCAGATTTGAGGACTTCCAGCTGTTTTTGAATGTCTGTGGAAAAATAAGACTTTTCTTGTCACACTTAACTTGGAAATGAGAAAACTGAAAAGAAAAATGTCCGGGTTCCATCTCTTTTGGAGAAAATGTTCTTCCTAATGTGAGCATAATGCACGAATAAAAATAATCATTGTTTCCGAAACTAAAAGCAGATGTTTGCAAATGTCTTCTTCCGATTAAACACAAAGATATTCCGTAGGCTTTCATGGAGGACGAAAGAAAGAGTATTTACTGTTGAGAGGTTTTGAAGATTCTTTGCAATAAAGAGAATCAAACTGACAGAAGAGGAGACTTTCAATGTGAGCGGAAACTGTCTGGTGGAGCTTTGGCAGGGCCATGTCTGTGAAATATTTGCAATCAGGTAGCTCCAAGTGAAAGAACAGACAGGAAAAACACCATTGAAAACGGCTGTTCATTTAGTCGATGAATTAAATGACTTTGGGTTATTTGTTTCATATTCTGACTCGCGCTCAAATGGGCACAAGTTGCCCAGTTTTGGGTTGCATTAGCTGCTTCTTGACGGTTGCTGCTTCGCCTGCCTTCTTTTTAATTCTTTGCCACGTGCCTCAAAAAGTCACCAGATTTTGCCAAGTATGTTCTTCAAACGTCATATTCACTTTGCTGTTTCTAAGCTTTTTTAATGTGTTTACCCTGTAATGTTTCTTTTCCTGGCTTGTGATGCAAACTTAACATCTCTCTCGAATGCACAAACGTTTTTACATTTCCATGGAAATCGGCCAATCGTCATTGGTGGCCAATTGATAAGAACACCACTATATTATATTACAATTTTTTATGTTTACTTCTCATGTGCTTGTGTGTATATATATGTATATATATATATATATAGAGAGAGAGAGAGAGAGAGAGAGAGAGAGAGAGAGAGAGAGCATTATTTAAAGACACAAGCACACATTTTCTTTTGTTCCACACCATACTAATGACAATTCTTGCTGCAGTTGTGCTCCATCCATCCATTTTCTACCACTTCTCCAGGGTCAGGTTGCCATGTCAGCAACAAAAGGCACAAAAGCCGAAACTTTCCTCTCCCCAGTCAGTTCACCCATCTCTTCTGTGTCCTAGGTTTTCACTGGAGCCTCCTCCCAGTGGCTCATGTCCGGGAAACCTTGGCTGGGCAGCCTCCAGGAGGCATTCTAACCAGATGCCAAAGCCATCTCATCTGGCGACTTTCAATGCAGAGGAGCAGCATCTTTACTCTGAGCACTTCTCGGATGACCGTGCTTCCATGGAGGAAACTCATTTCCGCTCATGACCATAGTTGACATTGGGAACATGTCAATTAAAAAAAGGATTTCGTCCACAACGCACATGTACAGTGTCGTGAAAAAATATTTGACCCCTTCCTGGTTTTTGTATTCTCTGCATATTGATCACACCGTAAGATTTCAGTTCATCAATCCAATTTTAATATCACACAGAGACAACCCAAGTAAATACAAAACGTAGTTTCTAAATGCCAATTTATTTTATTTTGACAGACCAAAAAATCCAAACCTATCTGTACCGATGTGGAAAAGTAAAAAGTCCTATAATTCAATTCATCATTGGAGGTTTTTTTTTTTTTGAGCCATGCTTTCTCTGATCCCTCAGCCAGTTAAATTCACATGAATCGAAACGCATTTTGTATTTTATATCCATGTACACCTTGCCATTCACATTTACACAATATTGCCATGACAAAAATGTCTGAGAATGATATACAATCAGAATGGCCGCACAGGCAATTCTATTGATGCTAATAAGGTTAGACCTAAGTCAAGAACTTCAAAAAGAGGGGTTCACTTTCGTGAAGAAGGTTGTAGGATGCCCAAGAAAGTCCATCCTGAACCAGAACTGTGACGCATGTCTCCTGCGGTTGACTCAGTTGCAGGATTGGGGCACCATCAGTTGAGAGCATGCTCGGGAATAGGAGCAGCCAGGTGTGAGTCATTTCCACCAATTCTCTCCAAGAGAAATAATAGCGATAGAATGATATTCTGCAAAAGATGCAGATTATTTGAATCCTGATGAATATCTTGGGGTATATTCATTTTCTCGGATTAATTCCCTTTCCTGGGAATTTGGGAAAAAAAAGGATCAGCAAAACACAACTTCGCCACGCCTCCAAGGACAGTTTGGTTACAGACAGTGACTTTTGGAGAACGACAGAGCACCTTGCGTTCAGGTAAAAGAAACAAAACATTTAACATTTTTGGTCCATGGCCAACAAACCGTGGAAACCAATACTTTTGGCCATAGCTATAGTATCTATTATTCATGCACACTTGCCACCTGCATTGAACCTCTCATGATCAGATGTAGTAAATATGTACATGGATATATTTGGTGATATTACATTCTTGTGACCTGTTTCTATCCGCCTTTCTGCTGAAAAATGTTTTTGTTTTGTTTTTTTTTTAAATTGCTGTTGGAAATTTTAATTGTCTTGCATTCTACTGAAGCTTTTGGTGACAGTTTGACCCTGGAATGGATTCATTTAATTTGAAATAGTTTCTACAGAAATAAGTATTTTGGACCAGTGCCTCGGAATGGATTGTGTTTGACCTCTCAAGTTCAACTGCAGTTATGGCAAGTCTACGATACCCACATTCAGAGGATTTTACTCTCTTTGGCTTGTAAACCGGGATGTTGCAAAAAAAAAGTCTAAAATAATCTGACAGTCGAAATTATGTGTTATTTAAACATAATTGTGGAAAAGTGTGTGTGTGTGTGTGTGTGTGTATGTATATATATATATATATATAGGGGGTGCTCTGGAGCCTATCCCAGCTGTCTTCGGGCGTTAGGCGGGGGACACCCTGAACTGATTGCCAGCCAATCGCAGGGCACATCGAGACGAACAACA
>NW_017805824.1:7463981-7469533 GCF_001891065.2 Hippocampus comes
CAAATAAAAAAAAAAAAAAAGCAATCAATGCTGATGAGCAATCAGGCATATTTACAGCACTTTTTCACAAGACTAGGTGGCGAATATTTCAAAGTCGCGTTGAGCCATGCTGACTCTGACAGCAAAAGTTTGAATGCTGCTGTAAAATTAAAACAAAAAAGAACGTTGCTGGACGCAGTATATTTTAGTATGACAGGTGTGTTTAGATATTGGTTGTGATTTGACATACCAAATAGAACCGTGGCATTCTCATGTTGTCGTATCCTTGAATCTTTTCGCACATGTATCGAGATACGAATCGAATAGTCTTTCATGAGAGATGTACTGTCATGGTCTGTTTGTGGCCAACAGGTGGCACTATAGGGCTCCGCCTGCAGCTGCACACCTGTTGGTCATTGTGTCATAGTTTGTTAAAAAGGACTCCCGGCACGACCACTCGGTGTCGAGTCATTGTTGCTGTTTGTTTGTTGCTGTGTGCACGTGTTATGTTTTGTTTTCTGTCTTAGGTTTTTGCGACTTTGATTTCTTGTGATTTTGCTGGACTTTATTTGAATGAGTTTTTGAGTTAGTTTCTCCAGTGTATTCCTGTTTGTATTTTTGTTAAATACATTTTGGTCAGCCACCCTGCTCCTCCCTGCCTCCCTGCTTTTTGGGGTCCTCCCAACTACCACCTCGCAAAACGTGACATGTACACCAGATATAAATCGGTTTGACGCTGCTGATTAGTTGCTGTTTCTTTGAATTTAATTAACTTGGACAATTTGGCCATTGCAGAGTTTTTACATGTTGTTGTATATTAATAAACATTACAAAAACTACAGTCGAATCCGATACTCCCACTGAATTGAACCAAATGAAATTGTTACATTTTAAAAGGGTAAGATCCTTGGACCGAATCGTAATCCATTTATCGAGAATCATTATGAATCATCTTTTGTGGGGAGATGCATGCCTCTAACACACACACACACACACACACACACACACACACACACACACACACACACACACACACACACACACACACACACACACACACTCACCGACCACTTTATTAGGTACACCATGCTAGTAACGGGTTGGACCCTTGGACCCCCTTGCTATTCCATTTATAAGACCAGACATCCTCATGTTACACTACACATACATTTGGATGCAGAGGTCTTTAAATAGCTACTTCTATTATTTCGTTTTTCTTCATTTTTACAGACACAAAGGGACTTGGGAAAGGTGAGTACAAAGACGTCCTTATGAAGCAGCCTTGGTTTCATCTAATTAGAATGTAAATGTAGTGTGGGCTGGAAATGGATCACAAAGGATTGACATCGGCATTTAGATTTTGCAGAGACTAGATTAATGATGACACGATGTGTTGGAGAGATTGCCTTTTTGAGAGCATCTTGGCAACTAACTAATTGTGTTTTATCACAATCAACGAAAGCTGTTACCTCTGTGGTAATTAACAAGAAAGATGAGCATTGGTGGGATCTGGACACCAGAAACAACTATTCACTGCATCAGAGGCAAGAACACGTGTGCTTACATACACAACGACATCACGAATCACCTCTTTGCACTAAACCTCAACTTGATGCTACGCGGTTGAAATCCTCTCACCTCTCAGGAATTTCTCATTGGGGGCAGATGCCATGAACTGAACAGCAAAGACCAAACAAAACCAAAGCTTGAACAGAGACAGCAGTGGGGGGGTGGGGGGAAGGAGAGAGCAGAATGGAATAAATTGAAGCTGATCTGGTACTCTGCATTCTGAGGAGCCCCCATTTGCATATCTGTGCAGCAGTGCAGAGGGAGAAATGTGTCGGTACTGACAGCAAGCTGCATATCTTAAACCTCCGCTGACACCCCTGCAGGCACTATCCTCACAAACACTGATATAGAGGGAACACCAAATCTGCACACTCTCCACATACAAGCGCACACACACTCGAGGTCAGGATGGAAAGCTTTGTGTATTGCTTTGTCCCTGCACGGTGAAGTACAGAGGTGCCTGTTGTTTAACATTCAGCTCAAGTACAAGACTCATCTCTAGGGAAAGGAGCCAATGCGGCAGGCCATTCACCCACGAATCCCAGACAAAACTAGTCGCATGTGTATAAATAGGTATGTATCCTAATAGAGTGAGGTTTGTAAGTCATGTTACAAGGTTAAAAAACAAACAAAAAAAAAAAAACATGCTGCATGAGACATTTAGGCATGAGCAAGGCAATATGGGGGAAGACAGGATAAAAGGATCACAGAGACGCTGTACCATGCATATATTGTTAAAAGCAGAGGCTCAGGGGAGACCAGTGTGAGTCCACTGATCCAAATCTGCTTCCATTTACAGCTCTTCAGCTTCTTCCTCTAAGTGATTGAGCAGCTATACCGTAGCGTTAAAAAAGAAAGGCAAAAAACAGTGAGGCAATGTAACTAAGATAATAACAGATTCTACTCCGTACTGATTGTACGGGCTTCTCAGATAAATCACAGACACGGGAACGGAACCTTCCTGAATAATTAATGACACCATTTTTAGGACATGCTGAGATGCGCAATAAGTCCTTTCATAGCATTTGGTTTTCTTGATTTCAAATATTTAACATCCTCTAGTGGATTGAGCCAAATCTCAGACAGCTTTATTTGACAAGACATGATAGTGATGTATAATTTTTGGAGGGGGCAGTCACATTCAAAGACTTTCTTCATGCAGTTTGTTATTAACAGCCACCAGGGGACTTGATGTGGTCTTGCATCAGCAAAAGTGCATCTTATTTGTATCATACTGTTTGAAAGACTGATTGGTCTTCCACTAGTCTAGCATTCCTCTTTTTGTGTCTGCTCTCTGTGGGGGAGGAGTACAAGCACAAACCCTGGCAGCCGCTACTCCCACTGCACATAATTCTTAGTACTTTGGATAGAGGCCCATGCCAAATGTTACAGTATATGCGTGAGTGTGCTTTAGCAGTTGGAGGGGTACATAGCAAGTGGAATAGAACTAACAGCTGGGGTTTAAAAAGTGATCAACCTTGTTTACCGATATTTCCCAATGAATACTTAAGCATGCTGCATCTTTTCATTCGACACTAGCGGGCTACATTGCTTAGGACAAACACTGTGACCAGTAAATAATCTGAGGATTGATTCCCTTGGGACTGGTTAAGTAGCTCATTTGCTTAAGGTTAACTTAGCTCAAGGTTATGCTTACATCACTGCAGGCTGGCTGGCTGTAAAACCGAGAGGAGGAAAAATGCTGAAGGGACTGCCAAATGTCAGAATATATCCTGTCTACTGACGGTTGAGAAATAGCGGGCAGAGAAGGTGAAGTGGTGAGAGACGGAGTACAGTATATACATTACAAAGTAGATGTATACTTGCCCTTGTTACTGCATAAATGTGTGCGGGGGAAAGGAGAAATAGAAGTCATGGAACTAGCAACTCCGTTAAAAAGCTACTTGGCATGCTGGAGGCACGATGACATTAATCCAGCAGAACTCACGCAATCGTTTCCAATGACAGATGTAACATGATGGCATCATAAAAATGGAAAGTGAGCCATATTATTCACATTTCAACGGTCAAAACGGGGGCACATACTGGAAATAATCTAAAAGTAAATGTAGCCTCAAACGTGTGTGTGTGGGACTAATAAGCTTAAGAAAGCACACGAATGATCAATGTTTTCGCTACAAGGACTGCCAACAATTCAAGGAGACCTATGCAGTCGATACACAAACATTTCCTACACCAGGGCAACGCTGTTACTCAAGCAAAGACACACTTCAAACAGATGCAGAGCAAATAAACAGAGGCAGCTGAGGGAAGGAAGCAAAGCCTCTTTGTGATTAACAGTGAGCTGTCGTCGTGTCTTGTGATAATACTTAAAGAGGATAACACTTCAATCAAGCGGCTGGCGATGAAGGTGGTAGGGGTTTGTAATTACGAAAATATGCCACAGCATGCAATTAGCTCCCTTATATGTGTCATTTGTTAACTTAGCGGTGTTCGGTGTCACACGGTAATTACCCCCAAGCACTGTAGGCATGTGACAAATGCTTTATGCTCGCTTACCAAGTGAGCTCAAGCCCCTTTATCATGATTTCAAACACCGTGACAAGTGACGGTAACATGTTCATGTTTGTTTGAGCTGGTTCAGGAATCATTTGTTTTGAACACAAAATTCTCCACAGATTCAAAGCATCTTTTTTACGGTTTTATCAATGCAGACAATCCTGGAAAATAATCATCTCAAAATACGGGTGGATCAATGTGCCTCATCCGCTGTTTGTCTCCTTCAGCAACGAAGAAGGCTAAAGCTGTGTGGTAGCCGATGCTATAGATTTTTTTTTTTTCATTGGAGAGTGGGGGCTGGGAGACACAGAGGAGGTTTGGCTAATGATGGAAATTTTTGGAGTGGCTTCAGTGCTCGACCAGTGAGTTGCATTAATGGAGCCTTGAGCCTGATAAATTATATATCTCGTTATGTTGGACCCGGTGTAAGAAAAGCAAAGGGGCTACTCTTGAAGCAACACAAGTAGTGATGGCTGAAGCCCAGCCGATGCTAAGCGATGCAATTCAAATCAGACTGCAATTGACGTTATCAAGTCTGACGAGTGCGCGCCAAAACAACCTCTCTCTTCAGTTACTAACTAAAGTGGTAAAGTAGTGGAACGTAGACAGTATCTAGTGAGTTGACTGGCCAATAGACAAGCATCAGTATCGTTATACTATGAGGTCAAACAACAAACCTGAGTGCTATACAGAAAGTACAAAGGATTTCAACTGAGTATTAAAGTCATGTGCGGTTCTTGTTGACAAATATTGTCAGGAAGCAGCACTGTACAGTCTTCATCTCTGTATTTGTCTTTTAAATAATTAGCGTGTCACTTAGGGGGGCGGGGGGCGGACATGCTGCAGTATACTGTATTGTATTGTTCTCTCATGTTACAGTGTCAATATAGGAGCATTTATCAATACTGTCACAAGGACGTACATTTCTCGGCAAAAGACCCATGGAAACACATCACGTTAAACAACAGATTGCTTCACAACTTACTGCTCCATTCACTTCATTTGCCAGTTTGAGAGACGATTGGTGTAACATTCTTTTAGCGCACATATGTCAAAGTACCGGCCCGCGGGCCAAATCCGGCCCGCGAGAATGTTTTCAGTGGCCCCTGGGATGATACTGATTTATTATTAGAACCGGCCCGCGGACCGCAGCAAGCCGAGAGCCCGCAGATCTTTTACACGCACCAATACTACATTTCCCACAATGCAACGGTGACACGCCAAGCAGTCGGCCGCTTCATTTAAATATTTATTAGTCTAGCAGTCGTTCCCATAACAGTGACATTAGCTTTCAGATACCCATCAAAAATGGCAAAACGGAAGCAGGACACTGAGAACCGGGGGTTTCAAACAAGGTGGGAGTCGAAGTACATGTTCATGGACGTAGCTGGAAAACCTGTGTGTCTTCTGTGCGGTGAAAGTGTGGCGCGATTTAAATAGTGTAATCTGAGACGACATCATGAAACGAAACACGCGAACAAAAA
>NW_017805824.1:7470377-7473868 GCF_001891065.2 Hippocampus comes
GGCCCTCGGCTTGCAGCAAAATTTTTTATCTGGCCCTCCGTCCATTTGACTTTGACACCCCTGTTTTAGCGTGTTCATAAGCTTGGGTTAAAAACATGCTATACAATTGTGACAGTTTCACTGAAGCGAGAATAATGCATGTCTGCTGATTTCAATGCAATCAGCAACTTTGTGTCATTTTATACAATGCTACTAGTTCTTCAAAGCTGACAGAAACATACCGCAATTTCCGATTATGTCAGAAAAAAAAAAAATCCTAATTTGTAACCAGTATTGTACAAGGTTCAATAAAAAAATTTATCAGTACCTAGAGGTTGTAATAAAAGCAATTGCATTGCAATATAATTCATGTCTAATGTTACAAACGTATGCAATATAAAATGTATATAACTGAGTACGTTGTCTGGCACTGTTGCAGACATTTAAGCAGTACGACTAAGAGCTGAGTTGTCTGCTTGACACCATAAAGGAATCTCAGTTTGAGCGGCACAGCGGTTGCCAAATGTGCTTTGGAAAAGGGGCTGTGACTTGAGTCTTAGCGTAAATAGACATCAGTGTACATACTCCTTTGCTAAATTTGAAGACAAATATGCTTACACAATTACAATTCGTACACAAACACAATTTCATGTCTGTCACAATATAATTAAAGGGAATTAATAAAGGAACACTGAAAACGATTATGGAATTGTTGACATATCTCCAGGAATAGATTTATTTGTGTGTGTGTTTTTTTTTTGCCTACTGTGTGGCTTAGATCCAATATTTTGACATGAACTTATGACTGGTGTGAAATTCGCCGAACCTCTCCTCTTCCCTCTCTCAAGAAAATGACTTTGGTAATCAATCCCTCGACTAAGTGCTACAATTATTTATACATTTCCACTTGACTAACATGATTTAATAGACCCTTGTGATGGGTGAGGAGATTGGTTGTTTCTGTCGGTCGTCTCAATCGTCACTTTGAAAAAGTGGTCAGATATTTGAAAAACACTTTCGAAAAACATATCAATATAACAGCAGCTCTGTGCGGGAGGTTGTTGTCCAGATTAATGGGCCACAATAAAAGCACAATTTCACACTCAGTTCATCTTAACGACCAAAGTATGCAAATGAGACAGATAATTCAGCTGCATAAAAACATGGAGGTAGATAACAGAGCAGGAGAGGAAAAAAAGAAGACAGCCATTGGTGAACAGCCTTTGCAGAAAAGGTGAACATCGCTTTTCTCTGTGAAAACAGATTAAATGCAGACTTTGTGTTAGTGCTGATTAGATCAAAAAATGATAGCACAATTTCCTTGAATGTCTAGACTTGGAGATGCATTTCCACTGTCAACACCAGAGAAACAAACCGTTTTGACACTTGTTTAGCAAGCGCTTGACTGGAAATGAAGATGATGGCAGGCCAACTAAAAAATAAACCATGCAAGATTATCATGATGCTGAAGATGTCAACACTGTGAAGTGCCTTCGCAAGAAACCGAAAAGCAAGAAAACACAGCAATATATTGTAGCTTACAAATATTGATGACATGTTTCATGCAGTTACAGATTGGTGAACAGATTTAACCATGGACAAAAGACTTGTGATATTTCTTGAATATCTATTTTATTGACTGAATGTTTACGAATGCAATGCGCTTTGATTTTTCGATCATTGATAAGAAAATACATTAACATATCTAGAATTATTGAAATAATTTAATGATGGTTTTGGCTGCCCATTTTTTACGACATCTGGCTGTGGAACTTTTTAAAAATTCCAAGACAAATTCTTGTGAACATCAAGTAACAGTCAAGGAGAGACCCTCGACACAAATGAGTTAATTTGTCTTGCATGTTGTATATAATATGGCAAGATTCACCAAACAGCTTAAAATGTTCTCCTTTCTTCATGACAGTACATATTTGTGCAGATATGGACTCGTGCAGAATCAGATTAACCGGAAATAAGAGGAAGTTTAGCCTCCGGATCTGATTGTAAAGTGGGTCAACTATGCTCCTGGAGAATTTTACAAGCTGCTGGAGGAATGCAGCAGCCCACTTGATAATTAGCAGCAAAAGGAAAGCAAGCTTGAATGGGGGTGGGGGGGAACGTCACATTAAGGAGTGCCATCAAGATGAGAGAATGTTTGGCTATGAAGATGTATTGGACTATTTCTACAACACATTTTAATAATTTCTCTTTAGAGTCTTGAAGCTAAACCACTGGGATGTAGTCTTGTTTTATATTGCTTTTGCCCTTTCGAGGCAGCAAAGCCGCTTGATTTGTGTGCCGACGAAAATGATTAGAGAGGCAATCTTTTTTATGTCCTATGGTAAAACACTTTGATTATTCTCCGTGTAGCTCCACTCATTGCTGGCTCATCGACAAAAAAAAAAAAAAAAAAAAAAAAATCAAGTCGTGGGCATAGGTTTATGAACGAGATCTAAGACATTAATTAAGATGAAAGACGAGACAATTCAAAATAACGAGGCCCGTGGTTGTGTCGTGGTTCACAGAGGTGGCATTCGTGCAGCTGGCATGGGATTAATCCTCACTCAGCATTCATAGCCAATTGCAACATGCCTGGCAACTCGTCCAGGGTGTGGTCCAACTTTTAACTCAAATTGTGATGTCGAAGAAAATTGACTGAATATGGCTCCTTCATGACGAGACGAGGTGTGAATTTTGTTGAGACGAGACAGAACAAAAATGTTCGTTTATGTGTGAATATCAGTTCATGAGCCGATGTGTGTTTGCTTCCTCATTAGCTTATGTGTGTTAGCATGTTGTAGACATACAGGGACTTTAGGCTGGTGAGTTTCGAAAATAGGGAGGGAAATGTTGCATTTTAGAGCTGCCGCTGCCCCTTCCAAACACATGCACACACAAAATAAAACTAACAAACCCAACAGTCCTGATACTTTATATTTGTAGCCATTGCTTGAGTGGAAGATGAAAAAAATTGCAAAAGGTGGGTACGAGTCATGTGGTTAATAAGCCGTTTCATTTTTCTTGTTTGATAGCTAAGGCAATTCTACATTCTTAACGGTAGGTAGTATTCTTTCACAGTCATGACAATTATTATGAACTTTTAAAATATACTGTAAATATGAATCATTACTATTACCGGTAATGAGAAAACCTGACTAAAACTAGACTAAAACAGTTTACATACACAGCAAAGATGACTTAATACCACACCATGACCTTGATACCGTGAAGATATCGTCTCGTGAGATTTTGAATGCATCTCTGGTGATTAGCATCCAGTTTGGCCATATACGAGTAGTTCACTGCAAAAACTCAAACAGGGGAGGGAACACAGTGCTAACTTTTTGAAAAAAAAATTTTTAAACACGAACAAACTGTATGGAACGTTATGTTTTTTGTTTTGACAACATCGCTGCCAGTCAGTGGCGGACCCTGAGGGCCAGCAAGGCCTTCTCTGCTGGCCTAAACATTCTCAGAAAAGTAAATTTACTTTTATGTATTTTATGTTATTT
>NW_017805824.1:7474839-7485438 GCF_001891065.2 Hippocampus comes
TTTGCTGTTGTATCGCCGATTTTCAAAATGCAAATGATCTGTTTACTTTATTTTCAAAGAACAGTTTGTTTTGTTATTGTTTGGTTGGTGTCTTATATGAAACTGCGACATTGCGCAATTTATTGGACAGACTTGTTTAAGATCACACAGCGTAATTTGGGTGGCATTTTATTTCGTATTTTTAAATCATCTTTTTATTTTTGACTATCTGTAAATGTAGTTTCCTGCTCTTAATTGTGAATGCATACTTGATGGTTTTAAATGCTCCTGAAATTAAGTGCTGCTTGACGAGCCTATATTGTGTATGTATGTGACGTCACTGAAGGCCTAAGGTTGAAATGCACGGCCCGCCACTGCTGCCAGTACACAAAACCTTTCAAAGACATAGGTATTAGCTGCATTTTAGTTACATTCTTCATCCATTCCTGATATGTAGATCCTATCATCTACAGTAAATTAATTAGCGACTGAAACCGGTGTGGACATTCCAGAAAGAAATAAAGTAATTGCTGCTCAAAAATACAAATAATGTCAAGTTTAGGGCGGCCGGGTGATCGACTGGTTAGCACGTCGGCCTCACAGTACAGAGGTGAATGGATGGAAGGATGTCAAGTTTATAACATAACACATTTTGTGAATAATTCAGTCATTTTTGTCCATGTATACATTTCTACACTCACAATTTGCCTGACTAAACATTAGCATTGATCCTATTCCTATCGTTTCATTTTCCTCTTTCTGTCTGCTTGCAGAGGCTCAGGAACAATCCCCAACGGGGAGCTGGCAATCTCGCATGAAAAGGCTTTTCAAGTGGCATGCTGCTCAAACACATGCGCATACAAATTTGAGCTAAACAATGATTAATACATGTTTAATGTGGCAAGTGGAGTAAGAAAGACAAGAATTGAGTAAACATAAAGAATTCTTTACTTGGCTTCGTGTTTTCCCACTATTGTAAAGGCATTTATAATCAGACAGATGGCTAACTAACCATGCTTCATGAACCTGGCCTGAGGGTCAAACAGATTTGCTTAATCTGATAGCAGTGTTGGCTTTGTTTTGGTATGAACATTAAACCACTGACATTGAATCCAATGTACTTTTTTTCTTTCTTAAAGGAAAAAAATAAACTGTTGTCCTGTGGCCGAAAGCTGAAAGCGGCTCGTCATCAAACTAATTCCATTTTATTGAACAACACCTGAAAAGGCTGAATGATCCCAACAATCAATATTAAGTACGTACTAGATGAAAATGTTCTAAAGCACTCACATTCGGAAACGTCTTAAGAAGGCAACAATGAGATGATCTGAGAAAATGCAAAATTCATTATTTGATAATGAATGTTCAAAAAATGCTTGTGCTGCAGGCTTTATTCTGGGAAAGAGAAGCCTGTAGTGTTTCCAGTGCAAACTAGCGTAAATGCTGCAAGATCAAGCTAAAGCAATTCTCCAGAGAGCTCTGGGGTTCCATCAACAGCAATTATAACCATATGGAAGACAACCTACATATTCTTCCTGCTATTTGCATACAAGGGCAAACAATATCGTTTTTCTTGATTCCTCCTCCTCTGTTCTCTGTTGCCAAAATTCTCTAACACAGCATGTCGAATAGAATTTTGCCCCAAGAGTATTGATCATGATACTGCCACGGTATTACCCACAACACTTTTTTTTTTCCTTTTACGGCCTAACTTCTGCGCAATCCTAAACAATGGGACCAATTTTTAGGTATCTCTCTTTTCTTTGGGCCTTGCCAAGTCCTTCTTGTTTCATTGTACACAGTGTTGATTTGATGGCAAGCTGCTTTCCTCCCCTGAGCCACAGGATGGTGAACCAGAATTTCATCGAAGCTGTCCAGATTCTTTTCTTCATAGCCTCACTGAACTCTTCCCCCGTCTGGGTTTTTGCCCTGGCAAGCACCAAAGCTGCATTTCGCTTGGCCTGCCGGTACCCATCACCTGTCTCTGGAGAGCCATAGGCCAAAAAGCCTCAACGGGAGTCTTTCTTCAGCTTGAAGGCGTCCCTTCACCACTGATGTACACTAGCTTGACGTCTCACTGGCAGTCTTCAGCACCCACTCCAAGGAGTCCAAACAGGGAAGGTACTTTGAGCGGCCATTCGGTAAATAGGCACAAACAACAGTGAAGGACACCCCTCACACTCAAGTTGAGGCTTCCCCTTTTTTCCATTGACATGAACCTTAAAATTTAGCCTTTACGGGTGGGAGGGTGTTACGTAACCTTTGCAAGGTACAGTACGCTCTAATGGACCTCCAAATTATCGGAGAGATTTATTTATTTTTAAATTGGTACCTTGCGCAATATGTGTCTTTGCCTCTTCCACTAACAAAGGAAACAGCCATCTTTTCAAACTGGAATACAAACTGTCAGGATGTTTTGTGTTCAAAACCACATGGAAGACAAGCCGGGCTATGTCAGCGTTTGTTACCCTAATCAAGTGGCAATCCCTTTTATAAACGGTTCATAACTTAATTAGTCACCATGAAAGGAAGAAAAAAAAACAAGAGAATGGTGCATTGATGAAGTTTGCTTTACTGAAGGATGTTTTTAAAATGTCAATGTCTTCTAGTTTTGACCAAAGCAGGAGGGATTGGAGACAAAATATACTGATGTAGTGTGAGACCTTTTGTATATAATACCCCATTTCAGGGGTGTTCACACGGCACACATTTGATCCGGCGCTGCACCGATATATTTTGTTGCGATATAATTTACACCGGAGCAAATTTTGTGGAGCGTTCACACGTACAAAGCCGCTGAGCGTGGCAGCACCGGCACAGCGTCGGTGCAGCTCCACTTGCGTTCACACGGCAGTTTCTGCAGCGGAGCAAAACAACAGAAAACAAATGAGTTGTCATGTTGGTTCTTTTTTAAACTATACACAACTCAAGCAACTACTGTACAGGCACGTCTTTCTCCTTCTTGGTCTCCGTGCCTTCTGCTCGAGAGTGACCGCACCCCCCCCCCGCCCCCCCGATAACGTAAATCAACGATGAGTTCAATGGCACTCAGAAAAGCAAAAATGTAATGCGCCAAACAGAAAAGTCAAGAGAGGAAATCACGAAATAAATTCTATGGGGCACGGGGGCGTTGTGAACACACAACAAAGGAACAAACTACACAAACAACTCCGAGACAGTCCAGTCTCCTACAAAAGGAAAGATGACGTTTGGAGAATATCCCGCCCCCCCGTTCTAGTTGAGATGGTATAAACCAAGAGGTGCTTTGCTACTGTTACCAGCCTCGTCTTGTGTCGTTATTAAACAAACACATGACGGAAGTCCGACAGAGCACGAAAGCAACGCATTCTCGCCGTACGTAATCAACTCTTCTCATACGTAGCGAGGCTACTCCCCCCTCGTAAACGAGCATTTGCTCCGGAGCAAATTGTAGCGTTCACATGTGCAAATTTACATCGGTGCTGTGCCGCAAACCAGCATTTGCTCTGGAGCAAATTTTTAAACCACCTCCCTGAGGTGGATCAAATTTGGTTCGGTGTAAGCTGTTTAGCGGCGCTACGCCGGAACAAATTTGCATGTGTGAACGCTCAACTGGCGCAGCGCCGGTGCTGTGTCAGACCAAATGTTGCCGTGTGAACACCCCTATAGACAAGAAACTGGCATACTGGCGATCGATTCAACTATGTTTACTGAGTGGAATAAAATCTTACATCATAAAAGAAAAAACAATCAACAAAAAAAAAACAAAAACAACCAAGCCTATGAAACTGACACTTTATAGTATGGCTATAAAAAAGTCTAAATTTAGGATTGAGTGGGTCTTTGAAGATCAGTCAAAATGCTCTGAAAAAAGCTGACAGTGAATGAGTTAAATGAAAAGGAAAATCTTTTTGAATATAAAAATCATCATCATCATCATTACAATAAGTAAATAAATAATAGTATTAAAAAAATTTGTATGAGCCTGTATAGACCTGTTATATCTACTGCATAAAGGCAAAAAAAATGCACTTCCTGTGCTACATCATATGTAAAATATTTCTGCAATAATTAAAGGGCGGGGGAATAGATACCATTGCATGATCGGCTCATGAAGCATTTTCTTGGTCAGCCAACACTAATGTTTCCAGGTCAGCACTGATACAACTCTTCAGTCCAAACACTGATGATATAATAACACTGCAAAGTAAAATAATAAAGTGCCACAGCAAGCCATTTTACCATATCACCATCTTTCCAGGCAGCTTATTTTCCCGACCACCCATTACTTGCTGCCTTGCCTCATTACCATTACAAATACCACCTCGAGCAAAAACAGTGAAGGCAGCAAAAGAAATAGGACAGAATTAACAGATTATGTAAGAAGCGTGGAGAAGTGGAGAGAACAGTATGTGTAGCAAATGGGAAGTGGCTAAGAGCATATTGTAAAGTAGATAATACCTTACACTTGATATTCTTAGATTACATGCTTATCTACATGCAAGCCTCATCCTTGGATGTAACAATGCCATAGGAAATCAGAAGTACAAATTCACAAAAAATCAAAAGTACAAATTACAAATTCAACTATAGCAAGGTAAGTCATATTCAAGAAGGCTTGATGTGTGACCTGAGTGTGTGCGTGCATATACGGTCTATTTTATATAGATAGATAGATAGATAGATAGATAGATAGATAGATAGATAGATAGATAGATAGATACACACACACACACACACACACACACACACACAGCAAATAAGAATGCAAATCCTTGGCAATAAATGGCGCAATGGCCTTCGTGACTCGCTTTGTCTGTTCCAATGAGGCTGGCAGCTTTTTAATTGCTTCCTCGATTGTTCTTTGGTCGGTAACACCACTACTACCTGCAAGCAACAACAGCCAGCTGTCTCTCCGAATCCTCTGTAGAGTGAAATCGAGTCACATGACTTCTCATGTTTAGTGTCTTGCCAAAGTATTTCATGTTAGTGTGATACACCTTACATGCAGCTCCTGTCCAGTTTGCTTCCTCTGTTGACGTAGTGTTTGCGCACATCATCTTTTAAAGTATAAGGAGTGTTTGGGATCTCATAGTGAGGTGGGTGGCAGTCATCCATTATTTGCATTCCTCTGTGCGTATGTTGCCCTGTGCACTTCCCAAAGTGTCCCGGAAATGATGGTGTTTCTTAGTTGCGCATCATTTATTACCTTCTGTATTACTTTAATTAACATATTTAAAGAATTGAAATTTGGACATTTGTGGATCGGTTCGGATTCGTCATTGTCTGAATCTGAACATATCCCCACCCCTACTAGCTATGAGCGAGACAAACTGTGATCATTAACAGCTCGTTAAATGATGACCAAGGCAGCAGGGAACTGCTCGTACTCGTGTGAATAGGACCACACATTGACCATCGTACATCACTGTAATATGCTTCAATTGCGCAGCGACATATTTCACGATGCATTGGGGGTCTTTCCCCCCCCATCGATTATGAGTGGAATGGCAAGCAGGGGATTGGTGTCGTCAAACAAAACTCTTGGGCTCCAGCGAACCACTGTCAGAGCCATTATCCACAAATGGAGAAAACTAGGAACAGTGGAAAACATTCCCAGGAGTGGTCTACCAGCTAAAATTACTCCATAGTGTGACAGCAACTCATCCAGGAGCTCCACACTCCACAAAAGAAGCTAGAACAACATCCAAAGAATTCGAGGTCTCGCTGGCCTCAGTTCAGGTCAGTGTTCATGACTACCAAAAAGACACATAAAATCACTGCTGTCCAAAAAGAACACAAAGGTTCATCTAACATTTGCCAAAAGACATCTTGATGATCCTCAAGACTTTTGGAAAAACTTTCTGTGGACTGCTGAGTCAAAAATTTAACTTTTTGGAAGGTGTGAATCCTGAATACATCTGGTGTAAAAATGGCACAGCATTTGATAAAAAGAACATGATGCCAAGAGTGAAGCAGGGTGGTGGTGGTGTGATGGTCTGTAGCTGCTTTGCTACCGCAGGACTAGGACAACTTGCTGTGATAAATGGGACAATGAATTCTGCTTTCTTCCAGAAAATCCTGAAGGAGAACGTTCGATCATCAGTTTGCGCCCTCACACTCAAGCACTCTTCGATCATGCAGGACACTGATCTGAAACACACCACCAAGTCCACCTCTCAATGCCCCCCTCCCCCCAAAAAAAAGGAAGTCTGTAATTGAATCCAATAGATATGCTGTGGTGTGACCTTAAACGGACACTTCATTCTAGAAAACCCACCAATATGTCGGAGTTGAAGAAGTTTTCAAAGAAGAGTTTGTCAAAATTCTTCCACAGCAATGTGAAAGGCTGCTCACCAATTAGAAGAAAAAGAAGAAAACCTTTATTTGTCTCACAATAGAGAAATTCACAATTTACAGCAGCAAAAATTATGAAAAAGAGGAGGTAGAAAAACAAAAACAAGTCTCTGCATGCACAAAAAAAAAAAATAAAAAAACAATTTAAAAAATGGACTGTACACAGTACGGAGTGAAATGCAAAGAAACGTTTGATTTCAGTTATTGCTGCCAAGGGCGGCACAACCCATTATTAGGTTCATGGGACAATTATGGTACTTTTTCACATAGGGACAGGTAGGTTTGGATTTTTTTTTTTTTTTTGTGCATTGGCATTTAGAAACTGCATTTTGTATTTCATTGGGTTGTCTCTGTGTGATATTAAAATGGTTTGTTGAAATGAAAACGTTGTGTGTGATGATAATTCTGCAAAACAAGAAGGGGGGCAAAATGCTTTTTCACGGCACTGTATGGGATCGGCAGATAATGCGATAATGAGGGTTAGCCCAGACTATTAAATAGTGTATAAACCAATAATGGAAATAATGCATCTGTTTCCAAATAATTGTACAAATAAATTAATTCTAGTATTCTTCCAACTTCTTGTGAGAAACAGCTACAGTGTTTGAAGTTCTCAGAATGGTATCAATCAATCTGATTATAGGAAAGAAGTACTGAAATATGTCCTCTAATTGGTGATTTTCCCTCTTTTATGTCATGTTTATGGATCAAATTACATTGTTGACTGTCTTTTCTCAATATTTCTTAATTATGATGATATAAAGATTCTTTTGAATGCGGGGTTACTACTGACTCCAAAAATAAATTTCATCATTCAAGAGAGGAGGGGGAAGAATTATATAAAATATGGGAAAGACTACTTTGTAGCAGATGACAAGTGGCTAAGGAAGTGTGCAAATACCATGTGGTTGATTTAAAAAAATAAAAGATTTTTTTTTTTAAAGAAAATGTAATTCCGTAAGGAAAGAAAGAGACCTGTCCAATATTTTAGTTACTGAGGTGCCATGATTGTCAAAAATTAGGGAATATATTAGGACGGTATTGAGGATAACCAGTACAATTGTTGTGGGTTGCTTTAAAGCACACTACCATTTTTGGAAGGGAAAATAGAATCCTTTCTCTATCAGTCACTAAATAAGAAACGAACAAGAAAAAAAGGATGAAACTTGTGAATATGGTCTGGCCATGTGCACCTCCACACCTTGTTTGTTGGTAGTGTAAGAAAAGAAGTGTCCCTCTGAATGTGCCTGATGATTATTTGGGGGACTAAGCAGCACCAGTTTGTATGGTCCGCCAATGAGTGCAAGTCGAATGTGGGTGCTTGAGTTTGGTGGCTACAGCCTGACTCAACACTCAGTAGGAGGTCACACAAAGAGCCCCGCAGTGCCGTAATGCAATATTCATGGTGGGGTGTGAGCAGAGCAGTTAAACACAGCAGTAATGTGGAGAGACTTTCCAATCTTCTATCAGGGAGCAGCTGCTGCTTGGGCTTGCTCCCCTCTTGCACAAGCTTTGCCTGTTTCCTAGCCTGCCCTCCCTTGTTCTCGCTGCTGCTGCCTCTCACTCCACCATTAATTTTTAATCACAACTTAAATGGCAGCCTTGGCTGTGGCTGGAGGGGGCAGTAAGTCAAGGGTTCTTTCTTGCCTTTGGTTATGGAGCAGGAAGTAAATTTGAAAAGATCAAGCTAAACATTGAGAGAGAGGGCTGACACGGGAAAATGTACACTGAGCAGAGATGAAAGTGGACTTTTCTGAAAATTCCGGAAAAAATAAATAAAGAAAGAAATAAATGTGCGTGTGTGCGTGTGTGTGTGTGTGTGTGTGTGTGTGCGCGCGCGCGCACGCACACACACACACACACACACACACACACACACACACACACACACACACACACACACACACACGCACACGCACACGCACACGCACACGCACACGCACTCACGCGCACGCACTTGGCCGATCAAGCATGAATTAGTTTACACAAAACGCTATTCAAATACTCGACATTCAATGATTAATCTGCATTTTGTGTGCACACGTGCACCCTTTGTGGTTTCCGTTCTTGCCGAAATTTCGAAATCTCCGAGATATGGCGAGGCCTTGAGAATGCGAAGGGAGTGGTGTTAGACAACAGCTAAACTAAGCCAGCCGAGACGACACTCGAAGTCGGACGGACACGGTTTTCTGCCAATCTGTGTTTTTCCCTTTTGGGCCAAATATATTTTTTACGACAACTGTCTTGTTGACGGCGTCTTTTATTCGTTCCACTGGGGTTTAGCAGGTGTGTTTATAAAGAGACGAAAATTGTTTGGGGACTATCCCCCACGTTCTAGTTGAGATGGTATAACCCAAGAGGCAAAATGACGCTTGCTACTGTTGTTGCGAGTTGCCATTCATTCGACTAAACCATTAGTCAAACGCCATCATGCCTTCTGTCGTTATTACACAAACAAAAATCTCTTTACTGTTACTTGTGTTAGTGCCTCAATATGGCTACGCTCGTGAAAGCAATCCAACGAACTCAAACGCGTCTTCGTTCAATGTTGTCAACTAATATCCGGATTATGCAAATTTTCCTCAATTCTCCGGAGAAATTTTCATAAAAAATTGAAAAACCCGGAATTCCGGGAAAATCCGGAGGACTTTCATCTCTGACTGAGGAATCCAAAATATCCTTGCCACTTGTATTATATGCTTGATTAGCATTTCAACAGTGCTGCTAATCACTGCGACTGGTTGAAGAAAGAGATCCAATTAAAACATGAATTTCGAATTCTCTACACTGGATTTAGGGAGCCTAAACACGGTAAAGACAGAAGGAATCGGTTTACATCATAATGACCTGCACTCGCAAATGGAAGTGTGCTTAAAATGAACAACTAAAAAAGAAAAACAACTTTGATAAGCCATAGAACTATCTGATAAAAGTGACCAAAATGAACAGGTGCGATTATTTTCCTCTCAGATGAATAATAGTCTTTCGTTGTTCAGCTATGTTATGATTTTCTGAACACCAAAGAAGCATAATTAAATCTATGCGTCGGTCTTCTTCAAATCTGACAGATTAGAGTTTGTGTGATCAGGTATATGCAAAATTAACAGTTCATTACACTGTGCATCAAAGTATGTATTTTTAAGGGTATGGGAGGATCTCTTTTCAAACTTTGTGTATTTCTGTTTTGGACAGGGCTGCACTGAGCAGAATGCTGCTTAGAAGGAGTTTGTTACAGTGGAGGTAATCCCATAGCAGTCATGTAGCATGTAGCTGAGAGTAATCAGTGCCTCTATTGGTTGCAGCAAAGATTGAATTAATCGATTAGATGCGCATTCCTAAATCAGAGACCAAAATACATCCGATGGTGGGAGTACATGAAGGGCCGAAACGCTTGTATGTGACAGTTAAGGTTGGGTAGCTGTTGTCAGTAAGGTGGCAGCAACTCAAGATTTTCTCTTGCATTATTTATTTCTCATATTGAGGTTGTCTGACCCACTCATGTAATGAGAAGTGGAGTCACGGTCTGTTTGGAGTCCCGGGGCAGCCCCATGCGACCATATCCCTGGATCACTGCTCAACCACACAGGGATCTTTACAGCTACTATTTGCTCAGGATTCACTTGGACTGTAAAAGTCAAGCCTTGTTGACACATCTGCGCTGTTGCTCCCTGAGGCTAATGGCTATTACATCTGTCTGCTTCTTTTCAGTGGAAGAGCAAAAAACTCCAACAATCAAATTGTCTTTTTTTGTTTTTTTTTAAATGGGAAGAGCAAAGCAACTGACAGCTGAAGCAAGACTGAGTCGCCTCTGAGGAGTACCGGTAATTACTACTTTGGAACTTCCTCACCAAGTGCATTTCAGTTTCATTATAAGCCCCGTTCACACGGCAACATTTGGTCCGACGCAGCTCCGAAATAAATCCAGTCGAGCATTCACACGTGCACATTTGCTCCGGCGTAGCTCCACTAAAGAGCTTATACCGGACCAAATTTGATCCACCTCAGGGAGGTGGTTTAAAAATTTGCTCCAGAGCAAATGCTCGATTGCGACGCTACGCCGAAACAAATGTGCACGTGTGAACGCAGCTGGATTAAATTTGCTCCAGAGCAAATGCTCGCTTGCGGGGGAGTGGCCTCGCTACGCTCGCTACCAGACGCACGGAATCCGACCCCGGTCGACAGTGACGAGGGGGCCAGCGACACAGACGAAGCCCGGCCGTGGACCCCCGTCCCCGGTAAAAGTGTCGGCGATTTAAGCGGTGAAGACAGCGCTCACGATCAAGA